>NW_020954596.1:19145611-19238526 GCF_900497805.2 Vombatus ursinus | reverse complement strand
CAACATTTACCTCCATAAGATTTTCAGTTTTAAATTTTCTTCCCCTCCTACTTCTTCCCCTCCCACCAGAAATGGTGTACAATCTGATATAGCCTCTCTATATACATTTGTTTCGCCACTTTTAAAATGAAATATTAGCTATCATGAAAATTACTGAACTATAATCTACCAGATTTATAGTATGTGCTTTTGATTTGCTTCTGCTTAAATAAAACGCAACATTCCTTTTAGAATATTCAGAATGAATAAACAAGGTCTGGGTGTCTACTGCAATTCATGGCCAGAGGGTTATGTTTGTAGGAATAGCATGCGAGAGATAGCTACACTGCAATGGCAGTCAGACTGACTAGGAGAAGACCCTGCCATAGTTTCCAAATTATGTGGTAAACATCCATTAAACAACTCAGACCACGAGGAAAAAAATGCTTAATAGCTCTATCCACCTGAAAAAAATCTGGTTCTAGAAATGGCAAATAGTGGAACATTACATAATTATCCATTACTTAGCCCAATAAAGGAAGCAGGCACTTAATGAACACAAATGAGCTCTCAAACAAGCACAAATTTCCAAAATGTATAGCTAGGTTTCAGGCTTTGTTCCAGAACCAATTTCAATTGACTAAGTCAAAACTTGTTTGTTTTTTAGTATTTCAACATTTCTACTCCAACAACTTCATGACAAATACTGTCAGAAAAAAAGCAGGCATTTCTAGTTCCTTGACAGGTTTTTCATAGGAAGAGGTGTGGCAAAAGGTACTTTTCTTCCCTGGTTTTCTCCTTTTATGATGATTTTTTTTTAAATATATGATCTAGCCTCAAATTGTCTCCAGGAAATAAGTTTTATTTTAATTTCCATCAATGAGGACAAGCAGTCAAAAACATAATACAAACAAATACATGAAGACAATGTTTTTGTGTTAAGTGGAATAATACAAAGGAAGGCACAGAAACATTTTGTGCCGACTTCAGAGTCACATGAACAACCAATGGTAGACTAGACATTTTCTCCAATCCCTACGGCTTCTACAATCTCTCAGACAGAAATTATGCATCAAAAATACAGCAACTTCAGCTGTTTCCAGGGCCAAGGACATCCAGAATCCAAAAAAAAAAGTTTAAAAACAAAACAGCAACTGACTCTCACAGACCCTGAACTCACTCAACACTACTCCCCCACCTCCCATGCTGACAGGCCACACTAGCAGACCTAAGGACACAATAAAGGCTTATCCCACCCCTCTCCCTCTTTCCAGTAATGTAGAGACCCCAGATCCAGGCTGCAGAATCAGCCCTTCAGGAACACAAAGGCCTACCAGGGGCTGCAATCCAGAAGAACCAGTGCTGCAAAGCTCTGAATTGCCAGTGCCAGGGAAAGCAGGATCTGAACTGCCTGTATCAGCAAGCCCGGAACTACCAGTGCTAGGCCAGAGAACTAATAAACAGAGAGAGAGGGAGTGAGACAGGTCACCAGGACAGGATAACCTGTATGTGGGGAGTTGTGTAGCATTCCAACAAGCCTGAGTGAAATAGCACAGCCCCCAGCTAAGAACAGTTTTGACCACTGATAAGTCAGGGCAGAGATAGAGGCTGAACTGTGAATTACCCAGTGTGGGAAGAGGTTGAGGCACTTGAAGATTTAGCCCCCAAGGAAACCAAAGAGGAAAGACACTCAAAGTAAGTGACGAGGAAAGATTGTGTGTGTGCACACAATGGGGGATGGTGGCTGAAAGTAACAGATTTCAGGAAGGAGAAATCTCAAAAACTGTTCTGCACAACAAAAATAACGAGTAGAGTAGAAAACTTGAATCTTCAATGGCAAAACTCACCAAAGAAATGAGAGAGCAATAGATTGAGAATGCAAATACAAAGAAGCGAAGGATAACATAGAAGAAAAGCAAAAAATAAAATAACAAAACAAACATCCAAAGAAAATATGCTCACTACACAAGCAAACTACGGATTTCAAAGACAGGATACTTTGAGACAACCAAATGATCATAGGTCACCAAGACAATATTAGGTCCTGTCCTTAAAACCATAATGAAGGAAATAATACAAAAGAACTGCCCACAACTTCTGAACATAGAAAATGAAATCCCAATTGAAAAGTTTCACAGATAGCTCCTAGGGGAAAAAAAGCCTGCAAACTCCAAGATGCCTGGTGGTTAAGTTTAACATTTTAATTCAAAAACAGGTTCTACAAAAACAAGTTCTCCGTCAGGAGAAAGCCCATCAGATACAAAGGAAAACACATTTGAAAAATGCAACACTATTCTACACCCACTAAAAAAAGAGGGGGGGATTGGAATAATGCATCTTAAAGTGCACTGGTGCTCAAGATGTAGCCAAGGGTGACCTATCCTGAAAATCTGAGCTTAATCGTACAGGAAAAAAAGATGGATGTTCAATAATAAAGAGTTGAAACATTTTTAGGAAAAAACAGAACTGAAGAGATCATTTGCTTCTTGAACACTTCAAACAAATGATAGCATTGTAAGAGGAGTGAATAAATGTAGACAGCAATAGCAGCAGAATGACAACTGAAAGAGCAGTGAGAGACTTCTAAGAGTACACAAGGAGATGGGGTAAAGGCAGAAATATGGTAGAGGTAATGGCGAAGAGGCAGGCAGAGCATATTACCAGGTCCTGTCTGTGACACCCTGACTCTACTTTTTTTGTGGGGTTATGTGAGAGGGTACATAAAAAGGGGGAGTTAGAGGACAGAAAGTAAGTGATGCTTCCGAGTCAAATCAAGAGCTAGCGTTGAGGGGAAAGCTATGTCTGTGGTCTCAAAGAGAGTGAGGTGAAAAGGAGGGGGTAAAGACTGAAAAGAGGGGAAAGGAAGGAGGCCTTACCTTGGAGTTGGGTTGGGGTTCCACTGATGAATGCTCCTATGGGTAAAGTTAGATAAGGACCTTATAATATTGGATAAAGCCTGGAGGATTTGAAGCCTGTAAAATCTACTTGTCGTGGGAGAAAAGGAGGTAGAATCCTTGAAGGCAATTGGCACCTGGAGAGGTATGACAACATTTATACAAGGAGGAAATTCTTAGGCAAATGTAGGGGGGAAAAAAGGTTAAGAGAGGGTAAAGGTCAGTTGGAGATGGGAGGGTAGGAGATGCCCTACCATGACGCAGTATCTTAACATCTTAAGTAATTGGCATTGTTCTGACAATGAGCCAATGGAAAAGGGGAATCAGTGGGGTAAGCCATACAAAGCAGCAGCAGACAGAGTATGGTGGCTGAAATGTGAAATTACTAAGGAAATAAAGGTTCAAACTTCTGAGCATAACAATTTATTAAGAAATACATGCCAACTGAATAATAAATTGGGACCGGACCTCCTCAGCTTGGAACTGGACCCCAAACACAGGAGGAGACAAATTTTATTCAATAAAAACAGTTAGTCAAATAAGACTAACAGGATACAAACCAGGATACAAAATTAGTAATCTGATTTCTAATTAGAGGAAAGACTAGGGGCTTTCCAAAGGAGAGCAAAAAAAGTACAATTCTCTGAAATCAGGAAAAAAAAAGTCTTACTCCCCCCTCCAAGTGTCTGAATTCAATTAAAGGAATATAGAAATAATAACTGAATGACCAACAGAGGGCCAGTTTTCAGAAAAGACATATGGGTTGCTTGAGATGTGTAATTGTGAGAAAACAACTGGCATCAATCTTCATATCTGAGTTTCTGTATAACCTAGATCCTTCACTAAGGATCATTAAGCAACAGGTAGAGGAGGTCCAGCTTCCCAGTCCTTCAGGGCTAGGTTCAAGCAATACAATAACGTTTTCTCACAAGACAGAAATTAGAATAGACCTATAATTGAATAGAAAGGGAACTGAACTAGATCCAGAATTGAGTCACAAGATGGAGTCAGTGTGGTTCACTCAATTCTCAGTTTCCTCCTGATTCATGGGGGAGGGAGCCAGCCCATTCCCCTCATGGATTTCTTATCTGGTAAGCCAAATTTATAAGGTTTTTAATGTATTCATAATCAGAATTACATAAGTCTGGCTACAGGCCAGACTGCTCATAGGGTTCACAATGTACTAATTTTGAGAGGGGAGATTTACATGTCACCAAGGTAACCAAGAAAATTCAGTAAACAAACACCATGAAACAAGATGCCAATGCAATACAGTAATGATCATCAATATTAAATGACATCAAGTCTCCCTGTATCGTAGAAGCCCACTCCCAATGTCCATTTAATCAGCACATTTTGTCTTAAGTCCCAGATGTCCCTTGTACTCATCTGATCCCTGGAAATACCTTCTCTTGGACATTCTAGAATAGGCTTCATCCTCAGGGCAGCTCTGAAAGGGGATCTGCTTCTCTGATTCCAAATCACATAGAGATTCCCAAATAATTCTGCTAAAATCTGCCAGTAACAAGACTTAATGTAACTTAGTACAATATCTTAAAATTGGTTCTCCAAACATAAAACTTCAAAGAATTTCAGTTTTGATGCACCAGTTGTTTCTTTATCTAAACCCTATACCGATATAAGAATCTTTAAAAGAAAATTCATGAGGGTCTAACTTGTAAAATGAACCCTTCAGTCTTTTAAAATTATCAGGTAGATATTTTTAAATGGGGAAATAATTCACATTCTTTGTAATTATCAACGCAATTTTATATATAAAATCTTTAATCTAATTTTAATCCAAAGCTTGAATTTTCCATTAGAAACATATGGAAGCCAATCATATATATATGTATACATCCTAGAGAACAGTCTAATCCTGTTTTCTCAAAATTTACTATTCCATTTAATTAGAAACTTTCATATTACATCTTTATCTTTCCTTTTAGGAGGCTATCATCCCTACATTGTTATTACAAATTACAATCATCAATAAAATTGTTAGATTTTTTTCATACTTGCATTCTATCAGAGCAACTCAGAGATATTCCAGTATCAATTAATAGATTTAGTACCATACTCACAAAACTTCTACTGCTCATCTGCCATGATTATAGAAATTTGCTATGAAAGGAAAAGGAGGGATATAGTTATAAGTATCAAGCCTCATACCCTCAAGGGAATAGACTGAACTGATATATACCATAACAGGGAGAAAAACTCCCTTGTTCTATCTGATTCCAGGCACAAGTCATATCTGACAGCCAATCATGTAGTAAAGCTCCACACTGCTCAAAAGCCAGGCTCAGAATTAACCTGTTCAGAAAAGAAATAACAATGGGGAGACTGAGTCAAGAAGATCCTACCTTAAGCTATGCCAAGGTTGTCCCCTCAACTTTCCCCAAGGATAGACATCCACCTATAGCTGTTCTTAGATTGTAGCACATACTATTTTCTACTATCGGGCTTCATGACAATTCAGACAACCATTTCTGTAACCAAAACTCAAAATAATATTAAATAGTCCCAAAATTTTTTACCTCAAATAGCAAATTTTCACTAATCACAGCTTAGAGCTTAAACATTATTAATTTTCTTATGTTTCCCTAACAGTTACATTACATTTATCCTTTACTTATAAATTAAAACTAACCACATTTTGGAGTTCTTCAAATTACACATACAATCAATAGTGACTCAAGACTCACTTAACAACAATAGATCTCAGATTTAAAGACCCTGTAATTTTACATAAGCAACAGCCAAATACTTTCAAATGAAAATTCACTCTTTATTAAACTTGTAAATTCCCCAAACAGTAAATTTATTATCATTATTATTTTAAAACAAAATATATCCCATTAAATATTGAAGTTTTCAAGTATCCTTTTTATCACACCCTTTTAAAAGCTAAATTTATAATCTAACAGCATCTAGATTAAAACAGAAATTTTAGAAGCACAATAACACACAATATCATGTATTTAAAACATGAAATGAAACTTATTAGCAGTTCAGATGACATCAATTCAGCCAAATGCATTTCCAAATTATTTTACATGGAAAATCATTCATTTAATCACCTTAGACATTTTACACTAATCACATCTAAGCCCTGGTATATATAGAGTTATCAAGCACAGAACAATTATATCCAATTAAAGAAATAATCATAGTCAACATTTATATACTGCTTACCATATGCCAGGTTACTATGTTAAGCACTTTGTAATCATTGTATCACTTTGATTCTCACAACAACCCTGGGAAGTGGGTACAATTATTGTTTTCCTCCTTACACATCAGGAAACTGAGGTAAACAAAAATAAGATAACTTGTTTAAGATCACACAGATAATAAGTTTCTGAGAATAGATTGTAACCAAGGTTTCCCTGCATTTTTTCCAACTTTTTTATTTGATGCCACAATTAGTATAACACATTTCATCACACCATAATTTAGTTACAGGACAAATCTCAACCAAATCAAATCTGGATTTACAACCACAAAAGTAAAACCTCAATTTCCTAGGATCATTAGGTACTTGTGCCTTAAAATTTAGAGCCCAAAGTTAACAAGCAGCTCATTTTCAAAGGTTTCAAGTAGCACTTTATCCTTTCCATAAACTTTTTATTTTCTTTCAAAAATCACCCAAAGAGCAAAATCAATTCCTTTTGTGTTCATAACCTAGCCCCACCCTCTATTTCCCAGAGGTTTTTCAGTTTTAATCCCTAGCAAAAGATAGGGAGAGATTCTGAAGGGCAGCCTCACATTCCCATCTCCTTGCTTTAGCACTCACAAGATTGTAAAGACTGGGAAATATGTCACCAGAATAGTCTTTCAGTAGCAAAGCACTGTATTTCCAAATCATAATCCCAAATTCTCTCCCTTCTCTTCCCCTCCACCTCGAATTGAGAAAGCAAGCAAATATAGGTTATACATGTTTAGTCATGCAAAACATTTCTGTAATAGTCATGCTGTGAAAGAAAACACATTAAAAAACCTCCAGAAAAATAAGGAAAATAAAGTATGCTTCAATATGTACTTAGACACCATCAGTTCTTTCTCTGGGGATGAATAGCATTTTTCATCTTAAGTCCTTCAGAGTAGTCTTGGATCATAGTATTGCTGAAAGTAGTTAAGTCATTCACAGATGATCATCTTACGCTATTGTTGTTACTTTGTACACAGTATATTTCACTTTGCATCTGGCTCATGTAACTCCAGGTTTTTCTAAGAGCATCCTGCTCATCATTTCTTATAGCACAATAGCATTCCATCATAATTACATAACACAATTTGTTCAGCCATTCCCCAACTGATGGGCATCCCTTCAATCTCCAAGTCTTTGCCACCAGAAAAGAGCTGCTATAAATATTTTGTGCATATAGGTCCTTTTCCTTTTTGTTTTTTCTCTTTTGGGATACAGACCTACTAGTAGTATTGCTAAGTCAAAGGGTATGCATGGTTTATAACCCTTTGGATATAGCTCCAAATTGCTCTATATAATGACTGAATCAGTTCACAACTCCACCAACAATGCTTTAATGTCCCACTTCTCCTACATCCCTTCCAACATTTGTCATTTTCTTTTTCTGTCTTATTAGTCAATCTAATAGGTATGAGGCAGTGACTCAAAACTGTCTTAATTTGCATTTCTCCAATTAATAGTGAGTTAGACAATTTTTTTTAATATGGCCATAAATAGCTTTGATTACTTCATCTGAAAACTGTTCATATCTTTTGATCATTTATCAGTTGTGGAATAGCTCTCATTTTTATAAATTCAATTGTGTTCTCTATGTATGAGATGAGGCCTTAATCAGAAAAACTTGCCTCAAAATTTCCTTCAGTTACTATTTCTAAATTTATTTCCCTTCATCCTATTCCCCCACTGTTTATTCTATTCTCTCTCTTTCACCCTGTCCCTCCTCAAAAGTGTTTTGCTTCTGACTACCCCTTCTCCCAATATGCCCTCCCTTCTATCACCACCCTCCCCTTCTCTTCTCCCTTCCCCTCCTACATTTCTTGTAGGGTAAGATAGATTTCTATACCCAATTGAGTGTGTATATTATTCCCTCTTTGAGCCAATTCTGATGACAGTAAGGTTTACTCACTCTCTCCCCTACCTCCCTCCTCTTCCCCTCTATTGCAAAAAGCTTTTTCTTACCTCGAGATAATTTATGCCATTCTACCTCTTCCTTTCCCTTTCTCCCAGTACAGTCCTCTCTTACCTCTTAATTTTTTATATCATCCCTTCATATTCAACTCACACCTGTGCCTATCTATATATATACTCCTAACTGCCCTAATAATTAGAAAGTTCTGTTTAACCATTAAGTCCCTTATGATTTCCCTTTCCTGTTTACCTTTTTATACTTCTCGAGTCTTGTATTTGAAAGTCAAGATTTCTATTCAGCTGCGATCTTTTCATCAAGAATGCTTTAAAGTCCTCTAATTCATTGAATATCCATTTCCCCCTGAAAGATTATACTCAGTTTTGCTGGGTAAGTGAGATTCTTGATTATAACCTTAGCTCCTTTTCCCTCTGGAATACCACATTCCAAGTTCTCCAAACCCTTAATGTAGAAGCTGCTAAGTCTTGTGTTATCCTGACTGTGGCTCCATGATACTTGAATTGTTTCTTTCTGGCTGCTTGCAATATTTTCTCCTTGAGCTGGAAGCTCTGCAATTTGGCTATAATATTTCAAGTAGTTTTCATTTTGGGATCTCTTTCAGGAAGTGATCAATTTATTTCTCAATTTCTATTTTACCCTTTGAGTCTAGAATATCCTTGATAATTTCTTGAAAGATGCTGGCTAGGCTCTTTTTTTAATCATGGATTTCAAGTAGTCCAATAATTTTTAAATTATCTCTCCTGTATCTATTTTCTAGATCAGTTGTTTTTCCGATGAGATATTTCACATTGTCTTCTATTTTCATTCTTTTGGTTTTGTTTTATTGTTTCTTGATTTTTCATAAAGCCATTAGCTTTCATTTGCTCAGTTCTAATTTTTAAGGAATGATTTTCTTCAGAGAGCTCTTGTATCTCCTTTTCTACTTGGCCAATTCTATTTTTTTTCCACTAGGCAATTGGGGTTAAGTGACTTGCCTAGGGTCACACAGCTACTTCATGTTGCGTGTTGTATGTCTGAAACCAGATTTGAACTCAGGTTCTCCTGACTTCAAGACCCAGGGCTCTACCCAATTCTACTTTTTAAGGAGTGTTTTTTTCTTTAGTATATTTTTGTGTCTCCTTTAACCAAGCTGTTGACTTATTTTTCTTTTTTTTTCCTCGCATCACTCATTTCTCTTCCCAATTTTTCCTCTACCTGATTTTCAAAATCCTTTTTGAGTGCTTGCTTGGCCTGAGACCAATTCACAGTTTTCTTGGAGGCTTTGGATGTAGTAGCTTTGGCTATCTTCCTTCAAGTGTGTGTTCTGATCTTCCTTGTCACCACAGTAACTATCCATGGTCAGAATTTTTTTCTGTTTGCTCACTTTGCCAGTCTATTACTTGACTTAACTCTTTGTTAAAGTAGGGCCTGTGCTTTCAGTGTGGAGAAAGTACTGTTCCAAGCTTCAGGGGTTTTGTGCAGCTGTTTTCAGAGATAACTTCTAATTTAAGTTTTCAGTTCTTCCAAAGTGGTATGATCTAAGGAGAGGTGTGTTTACTATACTCCTGGTGTGTGCTCTGGTCCTGTTTGTGACCACAAGCACTCTTTTTTTGCCTTGTAACTATGAAAAGGATCCCCACTCCATTGTGGTGACAAGCTCTGGTGTGCTAGTGCTCCTCCTCACCCTGGGACTGCCATCCAGGACTGCAACCCTGATTCGAGTATGGGCAATGCAACAGAGGCCTGCCTCAGTGCTAGCAAAGAGACCCCTGTAATCTCTTTCTTACCGTCTGTGGGCTGAAAGGTCCAGAAGCAACCACTGCTGCTGATTCTATAGCTCCCAAAGCCTGCTGCTGCTGGTTTGCTGGGGCCAAGGCTGTGCTCCACTCTCACCCCGGTGCAGACCTTTCCTGTTGATCTTCTAAGTTGTTTTTGGCATCTATGGGCTGAGAGGTCTGGAAACCACCAGAGCTACCACTGATTCAGTTGCCCCAAGGCCTGTTCTGGCTTTGCTGGGACCAGGTCTGGAACTGTGCTCTTCTTTTACCCTGGTGCAGCAGACCTTTCTTGCTGACCTTCTAAGTTTTCTTGGGCTGGAAAACTTTCACTCCATCTTTTTGTGGATTCTGCCCCTCTAGAATTTGTTTAGTCATTATTTAAAGGTATTTAGTGGGGTTTGGGGGAGAGCTTAGGTGAGTCCCTGCCTTTACTCTGCTATCTTGGCTCCATCTCCTAAATAGTTTTCATCCTATAGAATTTCTCCTTGGCAATTTAGCACAATTTTACACCACCTCAATTGATTGAAATACTGTTACCTTTTTGGGTTCCTAAAGGCTTACAAAAGCAGCGTTTTTTTCTAATATCCTTTAGTGAGCTTGCTTCAAACTTACCTAAACAATTAATTCTGTTGAAAGTTCTACTTCAATCTTCACAAAAGACATTTCTATTTCCGGGTAACTTCCCCCCCATTCTGTCATTTCTAATATCAATCCATACTATCCACAAGTTCTGAGCCCAGGTGAAGGTGAGGGTGGGATAGGCAGTCCCTCCTTATCCATGCCTCTTTGGTTTAAATTTTCCTTTCCATACCTTAAGTAAATTTTACTCATCATTAAGTTGCTCCCTGATTTAAACAAGCTTCTCTCTTTTCATGCTCAAGAAAGGGTTAATAAGAGGCAGCTATAAAGTTCCAGTTACCTTTTTTTTTTTTTTACACGCAATTGGGGTTAAGTGACTTTCCCAGGGTCACACAGCTAGTAAGCGTCAAGTGTTTGGTCTGAGGCTGGACTTGAACCCAGGTCCTCCTGACTTCAGGGCCAGTGCTCTATCCCCACTGCGCCACCTAGTTGCCCCATCCCTGATAACTTTTAAAATGCAAACCACATACTTTTTTTTCTTCACTCTGGAATTACTTTCAAGCTAGCTGCCTTCCTTCATTACACTGAAACAATAACTATCAATATTCAGGAGAAAAGCCATCTTAGTGCTTTTAACCCCTGAAACTTTTACAGAATTTAATTCTTATTTTTCCTTAAAACAAGTTCTACAGAATGGTACCCCAAAATTCACAAAGATATTTTAAGCTTCTGCTAAGTGCCTTGTGAGATAGGACAAAGAAGGGGATAAATTCCTGGAATTACCCAAATTCTTATTCTGCAATCTTAAAATGTTTAATCTCTAAACTCTTTAATGATTAATCTCTAAGCTCCTTAATTTCCAAACCTCCAAAATCTACTAAGATGTTTTTAGCAGTTCAAGTGTTTTTTTTTTCCTTTTTAACCTAATCTCCCACTGAAAGCCTAAAGTGGGAGTTAGTGCTGCCTACTGAGGCAGAGACTGCTTCAAGTACAAAACTTCATTAATCTATCCCAGCATTCTAAACTCTTTGGCTGAAGCTTTTTACAACAGTCTTTCTGCATGGCTGCACTTTCCCCTTAGAAATGTTTCAAGGTAGCAGAATTTACAAACACTAAACATGATACTGACTTTTTTCTGAGCATTTCACAAAAAACAAAAACACAGACAAGATAACACAATAAGACAAACATATACTTCCCAGTCAATATGCATTTCCCTAAAGGGGTGTCAATTTAACAGTGCATTTTTCCCCGGTCTCATGCCAAAAGAAATTTTATCCAAGGGGGACCTTTGGGCATTTTACTGTTACCAGAACCCATCATTCCTTTAAAGAGATTATCTCTTCCCCAATAGGGTCAGGGTAAACCTTACCTTAACGTGGGAAGAAATTTAGATTAAGGGGAGAAAGAGTCCTCCTTCAGGTTAGTTTTCCACAAAAAGGTCCCTTGGTGAAAGATTAACCAGAGTATTTTATGGAGTTTTTCTGCAAGACTGTCACAGTGGCCAGAATCCTGTCTCTTGATCTGGCTGGCTAAGCCAAAAATTGTGATAGGTGACATCTGAAATTACTGAGGAAACAAATGTTCAAACTTCTGAGCATACCAATTTATTAAGCAATGCATGTCAATTGCATAACAAATCAGGACCAGGGCTCCTCAGCTTGGCACCGGACCTTGCCGAATACAGGGGCTGACATTTTTTTATATACTAAAAATAATCAAATAAGACCAAATAAGAGAAAACAATTAACAGGCTTCAAACCAGAATACAAAATTAGGTAATCTTATCCCTAATTAAAGGAAAGATTAGAAATTTTCCAAGTTGGGAAAGGAAGAGCAAACTGGCACAATTCCCTGAAATCAGAAAAGGAGGTGTCCCATTATCCCCAAAATAGGTATACTCAATCAAAGGAACAAGGAAATAGTATCTGATTGACCAGGATGGGACCAGTTTTCAGATAAGACATATGGGATGCTTGAGATGTATAGTTGTGAAGTCCTTGCCTCAATCTTCAGATCTGACTGTTTCTGGTCAGCATAACATAGGTCCTTAGTTAAGGGTCTCTAAGCAACAGGTAAAGGTGGTCCAGCTTCTCAGCCACACAGGAATAGTTTCAAACAATGCAATAAAGATTTCTCAGAATTCCCAAGTTCTCAATAGAGAAATTGGACTACATCGCTATGAATAGAAAGAAACTGAGCTTGATCCAGAATCAAGTCAAGAAATGGAGTCAACATGGTTCAATCAATTCTCACAATTCCCTCAGAGAGCAGAGCCTAGAATAGATACCACACAAGCTTTTAGTGTAATTCAGAGAAAAGAAAGAGACCAGATGACTAGAGACATGAATTAGGGAATGAGGGTCTAAAGTCAACAGAAAGAGAAGACAGATAATGAAAGGAGTAAGAAAAGTGCTTTTTGAGAAGGGGCACAACAAATGAAAAACTACTGAGAAGAACTAACTTAAGAGGAGGAAAGGAAGGGGGAACATACTTTACTGAGAAGGAAAAAAGATGAGGAAGAAATATATAACCAGATAAAAGCAAAAAAGAGAAACAAATAAAACCCTAAAGGGAAAAGGGTAACAAACAAGAAGAGGGAACAGAAAAGAGTCAGGTGGAACAAGGCCACTTTAAAAAAAGATTAAAGTAGAATCATTGAAAGAGAATAATACTGTGTTTACAGCAGAAGGTGGAGAGTCAACTTGAAAAAGAAACAATTTTAGAGACAAATGGAGGAAAATATGAATCTGATAACTTTAAAGGTGAATGGATGAAACAGTCCTATAAAAGGAAAAGTGACAGATTGGATATGGTTAAAAAAAATCTATAACCTATTACTTACAAGAAACACATTTGTATAACAAAGACATACATAAAATAAAACTGAGAAGATGGAAAAAAATTTACTACTAATCAAGTGAATCCAGAAAAGCAGAAGTTGCCACCATCTATCAGACAACTCAAAAACAAACATTCAAAAAAAATACAAGAGGGCCAATAAGGAACCTATATTGTGCTGAAGAGAACCACAGACAACAAAACAATGTCAGTAGTAAACTTGTATGTTCCATATTTCTTAGCATCCAAATTCATAAAGAAATCATCCGAGCTTCAAGAAGACAAAGACAGTAACAACAGCGGCAGAAGACTTCAATATTCCTCTATTGGTTTTGGATAAGTCTAACAGAAAGATAAACAAAAGGGAAAATATTGAACTGAACAAATTTCTGGAAAAACTGGAGTTAAAATACTTATGGTATCTTCTAAATTAGTCATCAAAAGAATATACATATTTATCTGTACCATATAGACTTTATAAAAATTGACTATGTACTAGGTACAGAGATACTGAAACAAATGTAAACAGGCATAAAGTCAATTCAACCTTTAAAGACCCTAATGCTATAAAAGAATAGGAATTGGTTCAAGAACCACAAATAAAAGACATAGGCCCAAACAGAGGCTTAGTAATGAAATTTTAAATGGTGAGTGGGTCAAATAATAAATCACAGAAACAATCAACAACCATGTAAAAGAAAGTGATACTGATGAAATAATATAAGAATTTCTGAGGTGCAGCTGAGGCAATCTTCAGAGAAAAAAATCACATCATTACAGTAATATATTAACAAAATAGAAAAAGAGAAGATTAACAAGCTCAATGTTCATTTAAAAAAATTATCAACAAAAATATTTAAATTTAGAGAAATAAGTTGGAAACAAAAGAAACCATGATAGTCTTTGAAAAGAAAAAAAATTAAACTCTTAATCTGATTAAGAGGGCAGAAAAATCAAATCAATAAAATAGCAAGTGAGCAAGGTGAAATCAGAGCAATATCTGAAGAAATAAAAATAATCAGAACATATTATGTAGTCATATGCTAAAACTGGAAACTCAAAAAACAGAGGAGTACCTTCAAAAATATAAAATATTCAAACTATCAGAAGACTAGATTATAACTCAGTGTCAGAAAAGGAAATTGATCTAACTGTAAAGGAACTACCAAAAAAAAACTCTTGGATCTGATGGAGTCACAGAAGAACTCTATTAAACTTTTAAAGAACCATACTACACAAATTATCTTTAAAAATTGAGAAAGTGCCCTAACAGAATTCTTTTGAGACAACTTTAGTTATAATACATAAAAGTGAAAGAAAAAAAAACTGAAATAAAATTATAGGCCCATATCATGAGTGATCAAGATTTTAAACTAAATCTTATTAAACCAACTACCAAGAAATCATTCATTATGATTAAGTGGGGTTTACATCAGAGCCCAGGATGACTGAACATTAGGAAAATAGAAATAATTAATCAAATTAAAAAATAAAACATCCCAAACTACATGATCATCTCAATAGATGCAGGAAAAAACCTTCAAAGTTCAACACTCTAAAATTCCTATGAAGTACACGCATAGAAGAATTTTTTTTTATAATATCACAAGTATTTAACTAAAACCAAATGCAAGCATCATATACAGTGGAGATACACTAGAACCTTTTCCAGTAAATGCAAGAGTAAAGCAAGGATGCTCACTCTCCCCACTACTGTTTAATATAGTTCTGGAAATGTTAGCAATAAGAGGAAGAATTAAATGAACGATAAGCAAAAAGGAGATAAAACTACTCCTGTTTGTTGACAATATGATGGTTTACTTGGAAAACTCCAGGGCATCAGCAAAGACACCGAGACAATTAATAGCTTCAGCAAAGTTGCAGGCTACAAAACAAATCCTCAAAAATCAACATTTGTACGCAATAACAAAACACAAGAAGCAATAATAGAAAGGGACATTCTATCCCTGATAACTATAAAATGTGTAAAATATTTGGAGATCAACCTCCCAAAGCACACAAAATAGTTGAATAGGTTCAATTACAAATCACTCCTTAAAGAAATAAAGGACTTAAATAGCTGGAGGAATATTCACATGGGTAGGCTGTCCCAATATAGTAAAAATGACAATATTACCAAAATTAATTTAGACTTTTAATGCTATACCAAACAAATTACCAGGAAGATACTTTACAAAGCTTGATAAAATAATAAAATTGATTTGAAAAGATAAAAATAATTTAAAAATAAAATATAAAAAGATGAAAAATAAAAATAAAAGATAAAAGGAAAATAAAAGGAAATGATGAAAAGATGGACAAGGGAGAACAGCACTTTCAGACCTCAAACCATATTATAAAACAGCAGTTGTCAAAAACATCTAGTACTGGTTAAACAATAGAGAGATATATTAATGGAATGAACTAGATAAGGGAGATTCAGAAACAAATCAATAATCTAATATTTGATGAAATAGAAAACAATCGTTACTTAGGTGAAAACTGGAAAGTAGTCTAGCATAAATTAGGCTTAGACCAACACCTTACTCTACACACCCACGATAGTGTCTAATTGAACTTCAATATTAAAGATCATACTATTAAAAAATTAGAAGAGAAACAGATTATGTACCTCTCACAGCTATGGGTAAGGGATGTCTTCTTTAGCAAACAAGAGAAAGACGCAATTACAAATGATAAAAGATAACTTCAATTTCTTGAAACTTAAAAGCTTCTGCAAAGATAACACTAATGCATCAAGGCTAAAAAAGGAAATGAATCAAATGGGAAAAATTTTTTTCTATCAAATTTATCTTGTTTGGTATTCAAGACACACACACATGCCATTCCCTAGTAGATAAATGGTCAAAGGATATGAACAGTTCTCAAGAGAACTGCAAGGTATTCACAATCACATGAAAAAATGTTCCACATTGCTAATAAGAGAAATGCAAATCAAAACAACCCAGATGTTTTACCTCACAACCTACAAACTGGCAAAAATGACAAAAAAAATGTCAACAGCCAATGTTGGAAGGATTACAGGAAGATAATTTTTGGTGAAACTGGAAAAGTGATACAGCCATTCTGGAAAGAAATTTAGAATTATGCAAATAAAGTGCCTAAAATATCCATAACCTTGGAACCAGAGACTATTACTGGGCTTACACCTTAAGGAAACCACTAAAAAGAAAAAAATTTCCCCATATACTCCAAAATATTTATAGTTCCACTTTTTGCGACAGCAAAGAATTAGAAACAAAGTAGATGCTCATTGATTGAGAATAGTTAAACATAAATTGAATGGAATGCCACACACAAGTGTTACAACATTGCACATGTTTTCAGACTTTTTCAATATATCAATTAGTTGTAATTACTTTTTTCAATTGCTAAAAAAAAAAGTACTATTTGTCAAATAGGATGGTTTTTCTGGGAAAAAATGAGGGAGAAATACATGGGATGTTATGGTGATATAAGAAATAGAAAATATCAATCAAAACTTTAAAAAAAAAAGCATGTTGCTGTTATTGTCTTAAATTACATAGTTGTGGTCAATGTTTGGTTTTGTTTTCTCAATTTCTATAAAAAGACCTGGGTTCAAGTCCTGCCTCTGACACATATTAGCTATATGCCCCCATACAAGTCACTCAAACTTTCAGTGCTCTAGACAAGTCTCTAAGACTAAAATGCAGACAAGGTGTTGACCTGAAATGGGAGAGGAAATTTTTCATACAAAGAAATCGGTGAAATTCAGGGCAAATCTGATAGCCAGTGGGAGTGGCCTTCAAGGTACCAGCCCAGTAGAAGGATTCAAACAAGTCATGCTACATCTGTACCTGGACATTGGTGGGACCAATGCTATGAAGGAACAGAACTAAGTTATGAGCCTACTCTCCCAGAGACTGAGGTGGAATGAAGGAGAGTATGCCCTGGAAGTATTGGGGGAAACGTAGGTACATTTGTTCTTGTTATATCCGTGAAATAAATATCCCCTTGCAAAAGCTAGCCACCATGAAGTGGTTAAGTGAACTGGGGTGCTGGCTATTGGTCCCCTAAAATTAGGGGGAACACAGCCAATAGGAGCTTGAGATAAAAGGGTTATCCACAAACCCCTCAAAGTGCTCTAGCACCCTGAGGAAATGTAACCTGCCTGGGTCCTGAGACAGTGGGACCAGGGTGAACATGTTACACAAAATGTCAGATACAACAGTCTTATTTTTTTCAATAGGTCAATATAAAAGCAAGGCAATGGGTTATTATGAAGTAAATAGTGCCAAAAAAAAAAAGAGGCAACAAAACTTTTAAAGTTATCTAAGACTATATCATCTGAGGGGATGACAGGATTAAATAAATATGCTGGTCCTTGCAGGGCACCAGTGTCATCTAGGACCCCAAACAGAAGCAGTGTGGTTGATTATACTTTTAGAATTCCCTAGGAACACAAACAGAATCTGAGATAACATTCATGAAACTGTGTTAAGCCCTCTCCTCTTCCACGTCTGGGAAGCATAATTGACTCAGAATTTCAGTACCTATTAAGAACCCAACGTGCAGCATGAACGTGGATCCATCCTTGGAATCTCAGTGAGTCACATCCAGTTGGCCCCATTTCACTCTTTTTAATAAACTCCCATCATTATTCTTCAGAATACAAGCAAGCCATCTTGCCACAGGTCCATGAGGTACTTGTATCAGATCCTGAAGACTTGTAATATTGAAAGCTTGAGTCTTAGCTTAGTATTAAAATCCAGACTAAATAACATTAGCCCTAGGATGAAGACTTTTCAAGAGGAGTTTTAAAAAATACTGAGAATCTAAAAAATCATTTAAAGAACTCAAGTATCATCTTTCATAGCCTGTTTTCCTTACATTTAAGTTTTTGCTATCCTCCTCCACCTAACCCAATGTAGTTCAGAAATGATAGACACAAAACTCTAGTCTCAGAGCAGACTATCTATGGAGTTTAAATTCCAAGGTTGAAAAATGCCCCCCTCTCAAAAAAGAACCAAAAAAAAAAAAACCCAAAAAACACCTAATGGGGCAGTGGATAGAGCTCTGGCCTTGGAGTCAGGAGAACCCGCGTTCAAATCCAGCCTCCAACACTTGACACTCACTAGCTGTGTGACCCTGGGCAAGTCATTTAACCCCAATTGCCTCCTCAAAAAAGAAAAAAAAGAAAGAAAAATGTCCTCTCTAAAATGAGTCCTGGTAGCCCAAGAGATATTCAGCTGTCAACTTTTATGATTTCTCCAACAAAACCAGAAGTCTAAGCATTGGCTGGTGGGCAGAGAAGTTTGAACTCTTGTCTAAAAGGAGTTTTTGGATTTTCATCCATGTTAATACATACAGGTGACAGAAGGTGTAGTTAGTTAAGTACTGTTTGTGGCCTAAGGATCTGGGTTAGTAAATGTAAGGAAGAATCCCTCTCAGAGTGGTTACATTCAGAATATATCTTGCTAGTATCTGGGTATATAAAAAAATCCCCCAAAACCTGCCCCACTTTTTAGTAGCAGTTAGTAAAAATTGAATCTGCCAGTGATGGATAGATAGTAGAGGGTGGTAGGTGTTCAAAGCAAAACCTGTTTCATCTCCCCTTATTGGAAGGTAAGCACTTTGCTTGTCGGTCCCTAGTCATTGCTCATTCCTATCTATCCTTTTAACATTTCTCTTAAGTCCTGTAATTGAGCTTCAAAAGTTTCTACACAGCTGTGGTCTTTTCATAAGGAATGCCTGAAGTCCTCTATTTCATTAAAAAGCAATTCTTTTCCCTTATAGTACTATACTCAGTTTTGCTAGTTATTTTTTGTCCATAAGCTTATAGATTTTGCCTTCTTAAATAATAACATTTCAAGTTTTTAAGATCTCGTTTTCTTTTAGGATTTCTCAAAATACAATGTCTATGCTCTTTATTTTTATTTTTTTGGTCATGGCAGTCAGATAGTCCAATGATTCTTAAATGCTTTCTCATTGGTCTGTTTTCCGGATCATTTGTTTTATGAGATTCCTTATGTTTTCTTCTATTTTTTTCCTGTCTTTAGACTTTGGTTCAATATTCCTATTGTTTCATGAGTCATTTGGCTTCTATTTGGTCCTTTGTGATTTTCAGAAAGTTTGTTGCTTGAGTAAGGTTTTGTACCTCTCATGCCAAGGTGATAATTCTTTCTTCAATAATTCATTTCTTTTCCATTTTTTTGCTCAAGCACTTTCATTTATTATTTAAATTTTTTTAACTCTTGCTTCATCTCTTTCAGATATTTTAGTTTTATTTGTACTCAAGCTATTTTTTTTCTCTAAAGAATTTGCTTGTAGATATTTTGGAGTCATTCTCTTCTTCAGTCATTCACTGTGTCTTGAGTATCACTCTCATCATAAAGGACGATTCTCCATCTCTCTCACTTCTAGTCCAATTCCAGACTTCACACTTGATGGCTGGTCTCTGCCACACTTCTGGGGATAAGGTCTCAGCCGGTACTATTGCGGCTCTCTTCTGATAGGACGTTGTGTTCTAGGATCTCAGGGGATAAGTTAGGGAGATGCAGCAAGCTTTTGGTGCTCCCGAAGTGGTCTGGTTCAAGGAAGAGGTTTACTGATAGGCCCCTGGTCTGAGCTCTCCAAGTTCCTGACCTATGTTTGAGTCTGAGAAACAGCAGAATTCTGTTGAACTCAGCCATTCTTAGCCAATTGGGAAGGCTCTGTTGGTTCTGAGTAACATAAGTGTAGGTTCCCCTTTGGTCCAGGATTTCTGCTATGGTTATTCCTCTGCATACTTCAGACTCGGCTAGAAACTGAAACCAAGATCGCTTTCTCCTCCTAGCAACAACAAAGCCACCCTGTGCTACTTGCTTCTGAATTTGCTCCTTTTTTTGTACATCCCCTCGGGTATCATTTTCCGGGAATACCACATAGATCCCCTTTCTTGGTCTGTCCTGGATATTTGACCCAAAACTGAGAAGGAGGCATCAGCTAGCATTTGTTAATGCACTCTGCACATGGATCTGAGACCACCTCTCGCCCTGGTACACAGCTTCTCCCCGAGGACTGAAGCACTGCTTTTGTTTGCTCCTGGCCAAAACCCCATCCCCAAGGTCTGCAGATCTCTCAGTCTCTTCCTCTGCCAACTTGGTGGACAAATGACTTTTTCTAGACTCCCCCCATCAGGATTCAGTCTAGGCATTTTCTACATCTGTTTGGAGTTTAGGGGGCAGGAGCTCACTATTCTATTTCCTGTTACTCTGCCATCTCATCTCTGCTTCTGACGTTGAAATAGTGATAAATCTTGAAGCAGAGTCAGGGAAATTACTGAAAAATTGTCAGAATAAAACAGCTACAAAAACAAGTTATTAGTTTTGCTGACGTTAATAAATCACTTAATGTTCACGTAAATGTAAATATTATAGAAGATAAAACATTCCTTTAAAAAATGGCTTGACTAGTGGAGTTATAAACTGATCAAATCATTCCAGAGAACAATTTGGAACTGTGCCCAAAAGAGCTATAAAACCGCACATAGCCTTTGACCCAGCAATACCACTACTAGGTCTGTCTCCCAGTGAGATCATAAAAAGGGAAAAGGACCTGTATGTACAAAAACATTTATAGCAGCTCTTTCTGTGGTGGCAAAGAATTGGAAACTGAGGAGATGCTCATCAAGTGGCGAATGGCTGAACAAGTTATGGTATATGATTGATAGAATATTATCACGCTATAAAAAATGATCAAGATGCTTTCAGAAAAACCTATAAGACTTAACATGAACTTATGCTAAGTGAAGTGAGAAGAACCAGGAGAACATTATTGTACAATTTTGCTGTTATTGTATACAATCAATTGTAAATGACTTAGCTACTCCTCGCAATACAAGAACCAAAACAATTCTGAAGGACTTATGATGAAAGGTGCTATCCACCTCCAGAGAAAGAACTGATGGAGTCTGAATGTGGATAGAAGCATACTTTTTTTTTTTACTTTATTTTGTCCATGTTTTTATCTGTTTTATAACATGATTAATATGGAAATATATTTTCCATGACTGTACATGTACAGCCTACATCAAATTTTGTTTACCATCTCAGGGAGGGGCAAGGAGAGGGAGGGAAAGAATTTAGACCTCAAAGTTCTAAAAAAAAACCCAAATGTTTAAAAAAGTGTTTTTTACATGTAACTGGAAATTATATTTTACTTATTTTTGCTTTTTGGTGAGGCAATCCGGGTTAAGTGACTTGCCTGGGGTCACACAGCTAGTAAGTATCAAGTGTCTGAGGCTGCATTTGAACTCAGGTCCTCCTGACTCCAAGGCCAGAGCTCTATCCACTGCACCACCTAGCTGCCTCTAGAATTTTTTTTTTTTTTTTTTAAGGATGGCATGGCTTTTCAGTCCAAGCTGTAGCAAGGCTATCCCTCACGGGCTTTCTTTCTCCAACTCCAATACCTTACCCTTCCTGCAACCATGACGGAACTGGCCATCTCCTTTGCCAAGGACTTCCTGGCCAGTGGCATCACTGCTGCCATCTCCAAGATTGCTGCGGCCCCCGAGAAGAGTGTTAAGGTACTAATGCAGGTGCAGCACACAAGTAATCAAATTGTTGTAGATAAGCAGCGCAAAGGCATAACGGATTATATAGTCCAAATTCCAAAGGAACAAGGAATGCTTTCCTTCCAGCGGGATAACTTAGCAAATGTCATCAGATATTTCCCCACTCAGGCCCTTAACTTTGCCTTTAAGGATAAGGATAAGCAGGTGTTTGGGGGAGGAATGGACAAGCACACACAACTTTGGAGATATTATGCCAGCAATCTTGCCTCTGGTGGTACAGCCAGAGCCACTTCTCTCTGCTTCGTCTACCCCTCAGATTTTGTGAGGATTTGCTTGACAGCTGATGTTGGGAAATCTGGCACTGAGAGAATTCAAAGACCTGGGAGACTGCCTTGCAGAAAATCACCAAGTCTGATGGAATTTATGACTTGCATCAAGGTTTCAATGTCTCTGTGCAGGGTATCGTTAACTACAGAGCAGTTTACTTGGGAATCTATGATACAGCAAAAGGCATGCTCTCACATCCAAAGTACACTCCTATTGTGACAAGTTGGATGATTGCAGAAACAGTGAGTGACTGTTGTAGCAGGTGTGGTTTCTTATCCTTTTGATAAAGTAAGGCGGTGAATGATGACGCAGTCTGGGCACAAAGGAGCTGATATGATGTACACTGGGACAATTGACTGCTGGAGGAAGATAGCTAAAGATGAGTGACAAAACTTTCTTCAAGGGTACCTGGTTCAACATTCTTAAAAGTCCAGGTGAAGCTTTTGTGCTTGTCTTATATGATGAATTGAAGAAAGTAATCTAAATATATCCTAACTGAAAATGGAGCCCGTGAATATAGATCATGTAGACTACTCAACCATACTTAGCATTTTGAACCACTGACCTTCAAGAAATTTCTGCTGTTTTTTCATCCAGACCAGATCACATTTGTAGAGAAACCAGGAAAAGCTCTTAGAAAAAGGGACCCATTATTGTGATCCATTATTCACACAGTGGAACTGATGATGATTCACCATATTGATTCTATTGTTTTTGGGGAAAATAATAGTTACTTTGGATCCAAGGAGGCAGATCAACTTAGACCATCTAGTTTAAATGTTTTTGTACAACATAAATTAGTGTTTAAGTACTTATTTTTTAAAAAATCATGTCTCCCATTTGTACTTAAGCACGATATATATTATTTTGCACAATTGACTATTTGGCAGTTATGATGATCTGTGATGGGCATTTTGCTGTAAAACAATAAATACACAGAAGACTTTAAGAAAAAAAAGGATGGCATGACTTTCAGTATACAAGACAGCTGTATTAAAAAGAAAAAAAATTAATTCTCTAGTTTCCTTCAAAGCTCAGCTCAAGTATCACATTCTCCATGAAATATTTTCCTAATCTCCCCAGCTGTTAGTGACCTCCCAAAATATTACTCATGTATGTTACTTGACATCTCTCTTCATAGAATGCAGACTCAGACAAGAGCTGTCATTTTTGCCTTTGTATCCCCAGGACATAAGATTAGTACCTGACATATAGGTGCTCAATGAATCCTTATTGACTTGTACATATATCCAGGTACGACAGAATATGGCAGGACATCAAACCACTCGCTTTTGGTGATTTACGTGAACAAGACATTATTATAAGGAACCTTAGAAGCACTGATCTGCTGGTTATGAAGGGAGGCATTTGGTACATGATTGAGTGGGACACAGATGAGCTCCTGCCATCCAATGCTGGGTCAGGGAATAGGATTGAATAAGCCAGTTGCTGTGGTCAAAGAAGTGATTTAACAGCAAGAAGTGACCTTTCACCTGTAAAGTCTCCTAAATGAAGGTCTGGATCCATATGGAGGTTGCATACAGGAAAGGAGTAGCAAGGTCCCATCCTGGAACTGACCTCCCAACTCTTCTTTCCCTCTTCCTTTATCTTTCTCTCTCCTCCCTCTCCTTCTCTCTCTTCCTCCTCTCCTTTCTCTTCTCCCTTTCCCCTTGGTCCTTCTCCTCTCTCTCTCCCTCTCTGTCCTTCATATCTTAGTCATTGCTTCCTTCTCTCTGTCCAGAAATAGCACAAGGAAGGAAGCCTTTCACAAGTACCTCTCCCATCCCCCACCCCCAGTATGAATTGTGTGACGCACACTGCCATAAACCAGTAGACTTGGGTGGGACAAATGTTAAGACAGTACAACTGCTCCTGGCTCACATGTGATCAAGGTTTCCAATTCAGACTGAGAAACTAGACATACAAAACATGGAACCCAGAGGGGCACTCAGTTGACCAGCAAACCCATCAACTTAAAAATATTGCCAATGCAATACCTGTAGGTGAATATTACTGAACTCGTAGCTCAATAATATCAATTACTCACCAAAAAAATTACCAATACAGTAACAGTAGGTAGATATTACTGAGCTTATAGCTTAACGATATTCATTGCTGAGCTTTTTAAAGGAACACCTCTGTAAATGGAGTATTGAGGGTTAGCATAGTTACCTACAGTCAGCAGAGGGCACCAGAGCTGCACAAATTAACACTAAAATGTTAAGGTTTCCACACAGTTACTTTCTAGGATTAAGCGACTCCACATCTTCCTTGATTTGTTAATATTGTCCCTTCTTTCAGATACCTTGTGAATTGATCCCTTCATGTTCTTGATTGTTTCCCATAGTGAGGAACTCCTGCGTATATACTTAGAGTAATCTAGTGGCTTTCCTAAACCACATTCACTGTCATATTAGAAGCATATTTAAGACTACTCTTTGAGTCCAAGACTGTTGCTATCATTTTCCTTACAGGCAAGAGAAGAAAAGTCACATCTTTTCCCCCTCTCATCACATCTTTCTAGCTTCATGCTAAAATTCCCTCCCAATTCCTTTACTTGGATCTCTAAGATATCTAGATTTATTTCACCCTCTGCTTCTTATGTTTTGAGGTACCACTATTCATCTTCTAAGTTAATAGTCTCATCCTGTGCTGCCCTTAGCTACTCCTCTTCTTGAGGAGCCAGTCAAGCATTCTGATCATCCCTATTAGTCAATGCAGAAGACACTCTTCCCCCCCCCCCCCAGGTGTTCAGCACTATCACGGAATCTATTCAGAACTGAGTTCCAAGTCAAAGAGGTATTCTCTAGAGATATTGAGGTTCAGGAGTTATAGCTTTTTGCAGATGGTATCAACACCACAACACTGTAGTACAGTCTCCTGGATGAGATCCTTGAATGTCTGGCCTAGACCTTCACATAAGAAAGGGCCACGTGGCTAGAGAATGCTTATTATCCAGATTATAATAAAGACGGTCACCCTATGAAGTTCTCATATAAGTATGCATGGCTTGGACAATGGTAGAAAAGACCACATTGCCCTTGGGAAACAAAAGCCCATTGATAACTTCGTTTCCCCCGGAACAAAGACTCATCTTTCTAAGACTAATTTTAATCAGTAAGACATGAGACAGCAGGTAAGAAGGACATGATGATGAAGAGGATGCAGTGCATAAAAAGACTGAGAACACAGAGAAAAGTATATCAGGTTTACAATATGAAAGGATAAACTGGTCTTGGGGTAAGTGAAGCAGAATGGTGAAAGGAGACCGATTTTAAGTCTTGTGGCTGCAGCCTTTTCCTTTCCTTTGCTCACTCTGCTTATTAAGAGACTCTGGCAGTGAGTGGATGAATTATTGCTTCTTGGAAAAAACTACTAGAACAATGTTAAGTCTATTCCATTCTCTTTCTCCCATTTGTTTTATTGTCCCATGAAATTAAAATGATCTAGTAACTCAAGGATATTTTAAAAGTTTTGTTTATACATAACAATGATTTGTTAAATAAATATAAGATCCTTTCAACTACTTCCTAAAATTTTGTTTTCATTTTGGAAAGAAGGGAGACCCTTAGATAATGGATAACACTAAATTTAACCAACAGATCACTTTCCCAACTCAGTCTCACTAGATTGCCTGGGGGTTCAGAGCATGTTATGAATTCTATTTGAAATTTGTATTTAAGGTGTTTGTGTGTGTGTTGTTGTTTCAAGTTCTAAAGATTAAGGAAGCCACCTGGGACTGGGACTTCTGACATAGAATAATGCCTTCTTGAACTAATCTCACTATATTCAAGCAGGTAAATAACATTACCAGGAGCTGACAGAGCTTCAGAAAGATGGGAAGAGTAGTAGAGACCCCAAGAGAGGGTAGTGAAATCAGATATGGAATTAATACACTACATGTTTTACTATGGAAGATTTAGATTCATTGGAAATCGACAGCAACCTTTTTTATAATAGGGAATTTTTGTGACCATTGGCTGGGGTAGCCCAAGAACTCATGTCCAGTGATGAGATACAGGATTAAGGTTAAGGCTTTAAGTGTAGAGACCTCATGGCTAAGGCAGTGTCCCATATTAACTCTAATACTACTAATTTCTGGAGAGTAAATAATATATAGTTTGTGGAAATATTTCAAGGAAAACAGGCAATTAAGTGCCATGTTAGTGGGGATCTCCAGTTTCTAACAACAGTCCCTCCTCTAAGGAATGATGATTTAAAGGATTTGAAAATAGAATGGGCATGAAAAGTATGTGAAAAGGATCCCACATACTTCTTGGAAGACATATAGGCTATTTAAGGTATTCTTGAAAACTGTCATTCCATGGGGGTCATTAAACCAACAAGTCAATATTTACAAAATAGTATATGATCTGTTGCATAGTGACCAGTGGACCATAACTTCTCATCGCTTCCTCAAAACGAAAGTTATGTGAATGAGCATTCTGGGAAATGTGGCAAGACATGCTAGCAGAGAAAGTTTCTTCTAGAAGGCAGGACACTGATTTCAGTAACCACATACTTAAGGAAACCAATTTTATAACTTTTAAAAGTCATAAGTGAAGCAATAACATTGATCATGGTGACAATGGTCTTAGTGACTATAGGAGCCACTAGCAGTTAGAATTATGTCACTCTTGGAGGCAGCATCTTTGACCTGGAAGGTCAGAGCCTCAAGAGCATTAAAGAGGTCATTGTTCATGGGTAGGCACATGTATGCAGGTTTTATAAAAGGATACTAATACCCCTAAAGTGGTAGACAGCAAGGAGAAGAAATGTATGATGCTTATTGCAACTTCATAAGGACATTATATATACATACATATATCAGTGTATTTATGATTATGATATTGAAAATATGGAATATGTTGTCATACGTGAACTTTCTCTGATTTCTGTTTTGCTACTGATTTGGATAAATAGGTTTCTTGGCTAAATGCCAAGTGTGTTCAATGTGAAGTTAGTATTTAATGGGAAGGAGTTAAGCCTTGGAGATAAAGCTTGGGTCCTGCTTCCTCCAATAATGAACAGTGACCAGAAGATTAGCTTGAAGCTGAAAACCATATCCCCTCTAGACTGTAAGGGAACAAATAGATATAATTCCAGCCTAGTACTCCCTCTCTCTGAGGAAAGCAGAGTGGCCAAGCTTCTGGCCCCAACTTTCTGTTTTCCTTCCTGGCAGGAATTAAAGTCTTTCTTGGAGAAAGTTGGGAAAAGAAGAATTTAGAGATGTCTACTTTGCATCCCTTTACACCACACAATGACACTCCATGCTACATGTGGGGGCATAGCCCTTGCTACTTAATGATTTGGTGGATGAGACAAAACCCCAGTTCATACAAGACCAATAAGTGTTGCAAGTGATACCACAGACTGGTATTGAGAACCATCTAGACTTATTTATAGAACAAGTTACAGGCATCATCAATATACCATCTAATCTAATCCCTTAATTTTAATGGTAGAAAAGTATGTAGGAAGGAAACTATTAGAAGCTGACTGACTCATGGAAAAGATAGTTAATAGGAAGACAAGGAAGAGTTGGTATTTGCCAACTATGAAAATAACCATTTTATTTGGATTAATAAAGGTTTGCTGAATTTGACAGAAACAAATACTCCTGAGAACATAATGGCACAATGACAACCAATTAATCTTTTTCTTGATATTACGTCATTATGATAAACAGAAAATGGTAAGCATAGGCATAGCATAAGGGCAGCATAGCACAGTAGAAAATGAGCTGATCTCCAATCTAGGAGAACCTGGATTCACTTCTCACTTCAGACTCACAGGGATTATAGAAATCTGACAGCCTCCCAGTGGTGCAGGCAAGTCAATAGAACCATACATTGCAGAGAATTTGCCGACTTGCATTGGTAGAGGAATTTTCTTCACCTGGAGTTCCTCGTACCTGTGAAATAATTGATCTAGTAACTATCTGGCCCCAACCAGATAATGTTAAAAGGCACAAAGATAGGGGCAGCGAGGTGGCGCAGCAAATAGAACACCAGCCCTGGAGTCAGGAGGACCCAAGTTCAAATTCGACCTCAGACACGATACTTACTAGCTGTGTGACCCTAAGCAAGTCACTTAACTCCGACTGCCTCACCCCCCCCCCCAAAAAAAGGCACAAAGATATAGTGTAAATGTTTTTTGAAAGCATTACAAAATTGTTTAAAGAATAAGCTTAAATGAATTTTCTAGATAAGCAATGAAGAACTCCCTTAATCATGAGCACTGTTGGATCTATCAGGTGTTACTATATTAGGAGTTGTTGATTCAATCAAACAGTAATTACACCCAAAAAGTTGGGTGATGAACCTTTTAGTAAGCTACAAATAACCTAAGGGTGTCATTATCAATGATTTGCTAAATTTCCCCAAGTCAAAAAATATCCTAAGAACTCCCCTTGGTCTACACCTCACCCTGTCCCAATTGGCGAGTGCCTTATAAGGTCCACTATACCAAGATGCCACAGCCATATTTCATACTTCACTTTACTAACCACCTTCTTCCTGAGACTAAGCTCCTTCCTCCCTTTTCTCCTGCCTCCTGTCCCAACTTTCCAGTTCTGAAATCATAATAAAATCAATATTTCCATTGTTACTGTAAAGGGTGTTAAATTCCCTTACAATCTCCTATGTTATCTGCCATTTGAATAGAAATTCCTTGAAAACAAACTATGTCCATTTTGTCTTTATTTCCCCAGTGCTAAGCACAGTGCTTGACATGTATTACATCCCAATTATCTCCAATTTATCCTGTATATAACTTGTTTGTACATGTGTTTACATGTGGTCTCCAACATTAGATTGAGAGCTCCTCAATGGCAGAGACCATTTTTGCCTTTCTTTGTCTCCCCAGCATGTAGCACAGTGAGCGATACAGTAGACACTTAATAAATGCTTATTGACTGACTGACTTTATACAGTCAAATATCTACTACTATTCCATGCAAACACATGCCAGTTACAGCTATGCAATTAGGAAACTCTGGATTCTCCAAAACAAGATAGATATTTGGAGATAGGGTAGCAGGGGCACCCAGAAGAAATTGATGCTCTCCAATAGCTAACAGGCAAGGTAGTGAAAGCAGTTGTGTTCAGGCTCAATTTATTGTGGCAATTAACGTTGTGAGTTTTATACAAGGATTGACTCCCAATTTATCACTTTGAAGATATCCTGAGCCTGAATCACAACTGGCTTGAGTTAGGCCTGGCTTAAAATAATTTCTTCGAGCCATGGCTGATGCTTCATGTCAGGGGTCCAGCCCCTGAAATCCTCTAAAAAAGAAGATGAGCAAAATCTCGGCCACTGAGCACTATGATGAATTTTTATCTGTCAATCTATAAAAGACAAAGATATCAAGGGAAAATTTAATGCAAAATATGGGCGTGATCAAAGACAAAAAATGGTAGAGACTTAACAAAAGCAGAAGAAATTTTTAAAGTGGCAAAAATGTGTAGAAGAACTATACAAAAAAGATCTCACATCACTGATAACTACAATGCTGTGGTTACTGACTTAGAGTCATGTGTCCTGGAGAGTAAAGTCAAGTGAGCCTTAAGAAGTATTGCTAATAAGCCTAGTGGAAGTGACAGAATTCCAGATGAACTGTTTAACAGCATCATCTTTTAGAATTTTAAAGTGTTGCACTCACCATGCCGGCAAATTTGAAAAACTCAACAGTGGCCACTGGATTGGAAAACAGTAATTTGCTTCCCAATGCCAAAGAGGGAAGGACAATGCCAAAGAATGTTCAGACTATCAAACTATTGCACTCATTTCACATATCAACAAGGTTATGCTTAAGATTTTGCAAGCTAGACTTCAGCAATATGTGAACCAAAAATTACCAGAAGTGCAGGCTGGTTCTCAAAGAGGCAGAGGAATTAGAGACCAAAATGCCAACATTCACTGGATTTTGAAGAAAGCAAGGGGATTCTCCTTCATTGACTACACCAAAGCCTTTGACTGTGTAGATCACAGCAAATTGTGGCAAGTCTCCAAAAAGATGGGAGCAGCAGATCATTTTACTCGTCTCCTGAGGAATTTGTATGCAGGTCAAGAAGCAACAGTTAGAATTGAACATGGAACTACTAATTGGTTCAAGACTGGGACAAGGCTTGTATATTGTCATCTTATTTAGGCTGGATAAATCAAAAGCAGGATTTAAGGCTGCTGTGTGAAAAGCAACCATCTCAGATATGCAGATGATACCATTCTGGTAGGAGAAAGTGAAGAATTAAGAAGCCTTTTGATGAGGGTGAAAGAAGACAGTAAAAGAGTTGTCTTGAAGCTTAACACTAAAAACAACTAAGATCATGGCATCCGGTGCCAAAGGGTAGCTTTGAGAGCCCCGAGTAGCATCAGGCTTTAGCTATGGACCTCCCGTCACACCAGTCAGTGCATAATACTATTAACAGTTGTATTTGAGCCAAAGATCAGCATTCTATCACCTTCAGTGGTAAAATAGCCTCCACTGACACAAGTTAATCCATCTAAATTATGTCACCACTAGGAGTTCCTCAGCTCTACAGGAGGCCATAACAACCCTTAATAAAGGACAAAGACACTCAAAGCCAAAAGAGAAGGATCAATGATGGGGACATCTGTATCTCTTAGAATTTCTAAGCCAGAGGCATCTGTGCCCCGTTATGAAAACACATACCCTGAAATCTCAGCAGCAAATAGATGTCATTCATAGAGTAACAACAACATTGTAAAGAAAAATAACTTGGAAAGATTAAAGAACTCTGTTAAATGCAACGACTAACCAGCATTCCAGGACTGACAATGAAGCTTGCTACATACCTCCTGACAGAGTGGTGATGGACATCAAGGTGAAGAAAGAAACATATCTTTTCAGACAAAGCCAATGTCTGTGACAAGCATAGTCAAACAACTACAAAAGATCATTTTTCTTTAGGCCGAGGTGGAGAAGTGATCTAGGATAGTGTTCTACCCCTCCTTCTTCCAATAAAAAGGATCACTGAAGCATTTTTTTTAATGTAAAGAACAGTAGGAAATCCAAAGAGGCAACAGAGCTTTGAAAGTATGGTGAATAGTATAATTTTTTTTTAAAAGCAATCAGTATGAGATTGGTCATTTGATGTATAATCCTCTGTTCTATTTTGCATGTGGAAATTTTTTTGCTATAATGTTCAGAATAAAAAAGATTTAATGAGTAAAAGTGAAGAAACAAGTGATACCTATAAGACATTAAGGTATTCTAGGGCTGTCAATCACTATGACAAATTCAGAACCTTGGTAGCTGTCAAAATAGCCATTCCATATTTCCTTGAAAAGGGACCTGAGATATCAATCCCAATTATTTTCTTTTACTCAGTCTGAGCACTGCCTATACTCCTACTCTTGTGGAGACAAAAGGATAGCAGGCTGAATGTGGTAAATTACCTACATCACCTTCCAAAAGTGATTTAGAATAATAGATTTTGTGGGGAGATCTCAAGGTTAAAAATGGCAATAGTAGGAAACAAGGTGAAGTGAGGGCCAGAAGAAAAAAATGGAACAGTAATTTATAGAGTGATCAATCCTAAACAGCTCTCTGCTGGGTTTTAATTATATGGCCACTAACTTCACATTTACTCTGGCATCACATCACACACAGGCATCCAATCTCTCAGCTGTTTACTGCCTCATAAGCATCTAGGTGCTTTCTGAGGACCAAGCTTCTGGACCACAATGAGTCAACCACAACCTAGGAATGCTGAAATTTTCCATCAAGTTTCACAAGTCTGAGAATTTTATCCACTGCACTCGGTCCAAAAAAAGGAGGCTGCTGTTTTTCCCAGTTGGTGTAAGACATGAAACCAGGAGGTGCAACATAAAAAAAAAAGGTATAGATTTTGATCCTTCTTGAATCTGCAGAAAGTCTTACCAGGAAGCAGCTTTCTAATTTTAAAAAATCTTTCCTTAGGTAAAGTTAGAATAATGCACTAACCTCCAATAGTATAATCATGAGTGAGACCAAGGAGCACCAAGTTCATATTTTCATCTACCTCCAAAATCTTCAGATGCCATATTATTGACATGGCTATGGCTTCTCAGAAGTAGGCAAAAGAGCCTTCATTGCAAAGAAAAGATCTTTCTTGGACTATTGCAACAGCTTCATTGGTTTCCCTGATTCATCTCTCCATCCTCCACCCAAATGTCAAAGTGATTTTCCTAAAGCTTGGGTCTGACCATGTTACTTCTCTATTCCATAAACCCTAGTAACTTCCTATTAGCTCTAAGATCCTTTGAAAATATTTGAACACAGTGGCTTCCTCTTGGTAGTCAAAGCTTTCCTCTGTTAATGGTCACCTGTTGCCATTCTAAGTCTTGAGGGCATCAATGGCATTAGGAAAACATATAGTCTGCCATCTAGCCCATGTGAGTTCCCAATGGGAACTCAGTGTATTAGCCAAGTTAAGACTGTCCATCTATGGAGAAGAATCAGACAAACACAAACTACATGATGACCTTCATAGATCTACCAGCAGATAATCAATCTCAGCAACTACCCAAATATCCAGGGGGATAGAAGAATGTTTCAATGTCAAAAACAGATATGGACCAAACTTCAAATACCTGAAGAGCTGGCCAGATGAGGCGGCAAAGGACCTCATTCAGTGCACTGGCCAAAGGTAGAAAGAAACATAATAATAGTAAGAAAAAATAATAGCAGCTAGAATTTATATAGCACTTTAAGGTTTACAAAGTGTTTCACTCATTTTATCCTCACAATAGAATACAGAGTAACCTCTGTCTTGCCCAAGGTCACAGTTTGGAAATGTTTAAGGTAAGATATTAAGAATCTCAGATATACAGAAGATACCCCACCCCTCTGATGGCAGAAAGTGAAGAAGAATTAAGAAACCTCTTCATAAAAGGGTGAAAGAAGAGAGTGAAAAAGCTGTCTTGAAGCTTAACATTAAAAAAACAACCTAAGACCATGGCATCTTGTCCCATTATTTCCTGGCAAACAGAGGGAGAAGAAATGGAAGCAGGATCAGATTTTATATTCCTGGGCTCAAGATCACTGCAGATGGTGACTGCAGGCATGAAATTAAAAGACATTTGCTCCTTGGAAGAAAAGCTACGACAAATCTGCACAGCATACTAAAAAGAGATATCACCTTGATGACAAAGGTCCATATAGTCAAACTTACGGTTTTTTCATTTAGTAATGTATGGTTGAGAGAGTTGGACTATAAGGAAAACTAAGCGCTGCAGAACTGATGCTTTCAATTTGTGGTGCTGGAGAAGACTTGAGAGTTCCATGGAAACAAGGTGATCAAATTAGTCATTACCTAAAGAAATTAACTGACTATGCATTGGAAGGACAAATAATGAAGCTAATACTTTGGTCACATAATGAGAAGTCAGTACTCATTGGAAAAGACCCTGATGTTGGGAAAGATTGAAAACAAAAGGAGAAGGGGGCAGAAGATGAGATGGATAGATAATGTCACGGAAAAAAAAATGAATGAACCAGGACAGACTTGGGAGAGCATAAACTTCAACTTCTAGCCTATCTGCTGGTATTTTGTCAAGATATTACCAAGTTTTTTGTTTTTAATTTTTTTTATTGAATACCCTCAGGCAGAGAGCTAATCTACCCTAACTTCACCTTCATGGGGGAATCTTCTAAGCACACCTTTTTCCCTTACTCTGATACTTCATGATTAGCATGCTTATGTTTTCTTTCAAGTCACAAGAGGTAAGAGCTGGGATCACAGAATAGGAACTTGAAAACATCCTTAAGGTCTACTTTTCTATCACATACTCTAACCTGCAACTCCACAAAATACTCAAGCCTATGACATGGGCTGTTCTACACTAGCAGAGAGGATGACTCAGCACTTCCAGGGATCTCACATTGGGTAAGCCAATGACTGAGTTACCACCAGGGAAGAATCTCAGCTTTTGTCTTAGCTAGTCTAAACTCATATGGAAATGGGTCTAGAATGCTTGAGTGTTCCTCAGAGAAGAGGTGACAAAATCATCACCATATAAGATAATTACATCATGCATGTCAAGAACCATCATCTGAATGAGGGATAACATGCTACTTCTGCCCCCAAGATGGGGAAAATTCTTTTAAGAGTTACTTGCCCTAATTAAATTAGGTGCAAGGGCTAGGGTAACTTCCCAATATTGTATTAAAACTCTAATATCCTTAGTGAGTGATGCAAAACTTTATATGCCCTATGAACAAACATACAACTGTAGCTAGGAAGTCTAATGGTTTGGTGGATGAGAATGAATCCTTGGTGCTCATACTCTCATGGCTAGCCAACGTCACAACCATATCAAGACCAGAAAAAAGAATCTGCCCTAGCAACAACTTGAACAAGTAGCTTTCCTCACAGAGCATCCAGTAATTGCCATTGATCAAGAGTACATTGTTATCCATGCACACATATGACACATTGGTTGTACAACTGGGAAATGCCAGGTTCTCTCTAGAATAGGTTTAGTTGTAGAGGTTATAGGAAGACTGCAGAGGAAATATATGCAGGCTACGAAGGCAAATTGAGATTCATTTGTGCACACAAAATTATTGAGGTGCTACCTGGGAAACTCAATTCTGGAAGCATCTGCCGCCCGTGTACTCTAGTCTGTGTTACAAGCAGCGAGCCACAAAAATTTTCTTGTAGGACGCAGATTTAAAAATGGAAATGGAGACATTGCTGTGAGAGTAACAGAAGTAAAACAGAAGAGTCAGGAGGGAATAGCAAATGAGATAAACATAAAAACAAAGATTAGGAGTAGAATCTGTTAGGGAAAATGTTTATATATGTATGTATAATTATATATATATCTATAACTATATATAAATATATCCACACTTAATTGTAGCCGGAGGGGGCGGGGGAGAGGGGAAAGAACAAAGTAAAGAGTGAACAGCAGAAAACAAAAGAAAACCTACAAGGAAGCAAAGAAATATGGACAGTTCTCAACACAAAGCATAGTATTTATTATATAGGCTTTCTTGAAATGGAAATTTATTGCTATGTATTTTGAATCCTCTTACGTTTTACTGTACACATATTTTTTCTTATTTTATATTTAAGTTTATAATGCTTTTTTCTTTTCTCATTATGTATTTAAATTTTAGTATTTAAGTCTAAAATTAACAAAAGATTAAAAAAAACCAGACTAGTTCCTACAGGTGAGTCAGTCCAATTTAGGTCCCTAGAAAATCCTAATTGGGACCCAAATAATCCTGAGAATTACATTAAATTACAAAAAGCTAGGGAAACCTTACTCAAACGAACGAAAGCATGTTCGGTTAGGCCAGAAAATTGGACTTGGTTCCAAGGAACTTTGCAGGAAGAAAGATAATCCTAACCAATTTTATGACAGACTGTATAAAAATATTAAGTGGTATGCTGGATTCGATCCAATTAACCCTAAAAATGCACGTATCATCTGCACTCATCTTGTCAATCGATCACCAGAGACAAAGAAGCATTTTCACAAGAGGTCCCCTGGTTTGTATGCCATGAATATTGAGCAGTTTAAAAATATTGCTTTACATGTTTATGAAGGGAACAAAAGAGGAGAGACAGAAAAAGAGAATCAGGAACAAGAACAGGGATTGACTATCTTGACCTCTGTGCAAAAAGCCTCAGTCCAAACCACTTTAGCCCCCCTTAGATGTCTGAGACTCTAGCACAGGTAGCAGAGACTCTACCAAAGTTTCAGGGACCACACCCATGAATTTCTATTGCAATAAAAAGGGGCATTGTTTTTGAAAGTGTAGGTGAGAAAACTAGACTTTAGAAGTCTCCAGTAGAATACAGGTGCAAAGGAGGGGAAAGGGCTATGGAACTCAGAAGACAATGAATTTGCTTTCCCAGACCCTGATGTCTTAACACAGTCCATTCTCCTCCCCAAAGCAATGAACCCTACGGTCCCTGGATTGGAAAAGGTTCCTTAAGGTTCAGAGCACTTACACTGACTGTTTATTGGACAGGGGAATCTTCAAAAATCAGTCCTAGTGAGCAAGCCTGATCCTAAATGTACTTCTGTTGGGTCTTTAAATGTAATTGGGGTTACAGGGAAGCCTCAGCTCGTTCCTAAACTATCTTCTTTTATGGTCTCAATGGGTCCTCTCACAGTAGAACATTCATTTCTCCTCAAGCCTAACTCTCCTGAAAATTTATTAAGGCATGATCTCCTATGTAAGTTTAGGGCAACCACTTGCTGCTCTCCCAATGGCACTATGTCCCTACAGCTACCAGAAGACTACCTCCATTTATTTCCAATCCTAATTCCAGGCACTCGGGAAACAGCAGGAAATACTTTTGAAATACCATCTGATGTTCCTGACTCTTTGAGCTTTTCTTCATCTTCTGATGTGGAACTCTTTAAATCTGCCGTCCTTGTTACCATTAAGACTAAAGGAGGTCGTTTCCAGGAGCCAAGATGGCAGAGTAAGCAGTAAATTGCTGTAATTCTCCCATATTCAACTGTAAACAACCATAAAATAGCACCCCAAAACAAACATTGGAACAGCAGAACCAGCAAAAAGACGAGACAAAGAATCTTTTAGCCCAAGAAACTTGGAAGAGTGGCAAGAAAGGTCCCGCTCACCAGGTAAAAGGGGAGTGCCGTCTAGGACAATAAATGTCCCAGAAGTAAGCCTCACCTCACCAAACCTAAGTGAAAGCCTGAACCCCAGTGTGAAGCAGGCAAACACCAACAGCAGGACCTCTCCCCCCCAGCCCCCATCGTGCCTTAGCATGGGCTAGGGGAAACAGCCAACTTCAGTTCCAAAATCCACCTCATGCTTCAGTGTAGCCTCAGGCAAACGGTGTAGCTCTGGGAAATACACAAACATCCCACTGCCACTAGGCACCAGCTCAGCACTAAGTAAGCTGCCAGTCCCCTACAGCCTCCAGCAGGGGTAGCCACCCCCATTCCACCCCCTCAGTTCAACACCAGAGGTGAGGGTCCCTCCCCTTGGTCCTCAGGGCAACATCAATGCAGCCCCACATAAACAGCCAGGACCTGCATCCAATAACAAAAGAAGCAAAGACAGTATACCCCCTTCCACCCTAGGAGCAGAGCTCAAACTTAAATGAGCAAAAACACAACAAAAAAAAATAATCTAATCACAGAAAGTTATTACAGTGACAGGAAAGACCAAGACAAACTCAGAACACGACAACATTGCCAAAATAACTGTGGGCAAAAACTCCCAAAGAGAAAATGGAAAATGGTCTCAAGCCCAGAAAGAACTCATGGAAGAGCTCAAAAAAAAAAAAAAGCTTAAAAATCATATAAGAGAGGTGGAAGGAAAACTGGAAAAAGAAATGAGAGTGATGCAAGAGAATTATGAAAAGAGTAAATTGCTTGGAAAACTGCTTAAAAAGTAGAATTAGCCAAATAGAAAAGGAGATACAAAAATCCATTAAAGAAAACAACTCCTTAAAGAGTACAAATTTCAGAACTACCAGATCAAGGGGAAAAAAAAATACTACAGGTGACCAGAAAGAAACAATTTAGGAGTCACAATCGGAATTACACAGGACTTGGCAACTACAACATTAAAGGATTGGAGGTCGTGGAAAATGATATTCCGGAAGGCAGAGGAGCTAGGACAACAACTAAGAATCACTTACCCAGTGAAGTTAAGCATAATACATCAAGGGAAAAATGGTCACTCAATGAAATAGAAGGATTTCCAATTTTCATAAGGAGAAGACCAGAACTAAACCAAAAATTTGATCTCCAATATCAAGACCCAAGAGAAGCCTAAATAAGTAAAAAGGGAAAAGAAAACCTAAGGGATTCAATACTGCTAAATTGCTTACATTCCTACATGGGAAGATGATAGTGATTTAATTTCTAAGAATTACAAATAATAGTACAACTAGAAGGAACATAGGCAGAAAGTATAGGTATAAGGGAATGACAAAAAAAAATAAGGGATAAGAAAGAGGATAACAATAGGTACAGAAGGAAAGGAGAGGTAGAATGGGATAAATTATTTCACACAAAGAGGTGTGAAAGACCTATTACAGTGGAGGAGAAGATGGGAGGATGGGCAAGGGACATCGCTTGAACCTTACTCTCATCAGTATTGGCTCAAAGAGGAAATAATACACACAATCAGTTGAATAAAGAAATCTATCTTACCCTACAGGTAAGTAGGAGGAGGTGGGGGGAGACTGACAGAAGGGAAGGCAGATCTGGGGAGGCAGTAAAGAGAAGTAAAACACTGGTGAGGAGGGAAAGGGTGAAAGGAGAGAGAGAACAAACAGGAGGAAGAATAGGATGGAGGGAAATATACAGGTAGTAATCATAACTGTGATTACGAATGGGATGAACTCTCATAAAATGGAAGCGGACAGCAGAGTGGATCAAAAACCAGAATCCTACAATATGTTCACAAGAAACACACTTTAAGGAGAGAGACACACACAGAGTAAAGGTAAGAGGCTGAAGCAGAATCTATTATGCTGCAGCTGAAGAGAAAAAAAAAAGGCGGGGTAGCAATCATGATCTCAAAGTAAAAACAAAAACAGACCTAGTTAAAAGAGATAAGGAAACGTCTTGCTAAAAAAGGTACCATAGATGAAGCAATGTCAATACTAACCATATACACCAAGTGGTATAGTATTCAAATTCTTAAAGAAGAAGTTAAGGGAATTACAGGAAGAAATAGGCAGCAAAATTATACTGGTGGGGGACCTCAACTGTCCCCTCTCAGAATTCAATAAATCCAACCAAAAAATGAACAAGAAAGGAACTAAGTAGATAAATGGAATATTAGAAAAGTTAGATATGACAGACCTTTGAGAAACTTAATGGGAAAAGAAAGGAATATATATTTCTCAGCAGCACATGGCAACTCTAAAAAAGAAAAAAAAACTGGCCATGTATTAGGGCATAAAAACCTCAAAATCAAATGTAGAAAAGGCAGAAATATTAAATATTTCATATCATAATGCAATAAAAATTACATTCAACAAGAACAGTAGAAAGATTATTAATTGGAAACTAAATAATCTAATCCTAAATAAGTGGCTCAAAGAACAAATCATAGAAATATTCAATTTCATTAAAGAGAATGAAAATGAGACAAATACCAAAATTTATGGGATGCAGCCAAAGCAGTACTTAGGTGAATTTTTCTCTAAATTCTTAGATCAACAAAATGGAAAAAGAACAGATCAATGAATTGGGCATGCAACTAAAAAACTAGGAAAAAAAAAAACAAATTAAAAATTCCCAACTGAGCACCAAATTGGAAATCCTGAAAATTAAAGATTAATAAGATTGAAAGTTATAAAAAAAAACTATTGAGTTAGTAAATAAATCTAGTAGCTGGCTTTATAAAAAAAATTAGATAAGCCATTGGTTAATTTTATTTAAAAAAAGAAAACCAAATATCCAGTATCAAAAATGAAAAGGGTGAAATCACCACCAAAGAAGAAATTAAAGCAATCATTAGGAAATATTTTGCCCAATTATATGCCAATTAACCTGAAAATCTGAACAAAGTTGAAGAATATTTACAAAAACATAAATTACCTAGATGAACAGATCAGGAAACAAAATGCCTAAATAATCCCACCTTAGGGGAAAAAAATTGAACAAACCATTAATGAACTCCCTAGGAAAAAATCCCCAGGACCAGATAGATTCACAACTAAATTCTACCAAATATTTAAAGAACAATTAATTCCAATCCTATATAAACTATTTGGTAAAATAGACAAAGAAGTCCTACCAAACTCCTTTTATGAGACAAATATGGTGCCGATACATAATCCAGGAAGAGCTAAAACAGAGAAAGAAAATTATAGACCAACTTCCCTAACATTGACACAAAAGTTTTGAACAAAATACTAGCAAGGTGATTACAGTAATATATCACAAGGATTATACACTATGACTAGGTGGGATTTACATAAGGAATACAGGATTGGTTTAATGAGGAAAACTCACAGAATTGACCATATCAATAACAAAACAAAAGTCATATGATTTATCTCAACAGATACTGAAAAAGCTTTTGACAAAATACAGCACCCATTCCTATTAAAAATGCCAGAGAGTATAGGAGTAAAGGAACATTCCTTAAAATGACAACCATCAGCAAGTATTATATATAATGGGAATAAACTAGAAGCCTTCCCAATAAGATCAGGGGGTAATCAAGGATGGCCATTATCACCACTATTATTCAATACAGTACTAGATACGTTTGGTATAGCAGTAAGAGAAGAAAAAGAAATCAAAGGAATTACAATAGGTAATGAGGAAACAAAACTATCACTCTTTGTCTATGATGGTATACTTACAGAACCCTAGAGAATCAAATAAAAAACTACTTGAAATAATTAACAACTTCTACACCCACAATATATCAGCTTACTCGTCCCTTTCTCCAGCGTGGCATGGAACATGTGAGATTGCCTATGTGGCTCCACTTGCATCAATACATGACCATCAAATTTCTTTTAATTCCTTAGATATCAATTTGCTGACCTAAAAATGCAAATTCTCTGGTCTAAAAAGTTCCCAGCTTGATATTATTAATAGAAGCCTAAGGTTTTGAGCTAACAGGACAGGAGATACTTAACGAATTCTTCATTTACAATGACTTTGCCAGCAGAGATCAAAAATCCCCTCTGTAACCAAAGCATTCCCACAGAATGGAAGACACCAAACATCTTGAATCTGTATAAATGGTGGCACTTTTTCTCTTGGCTATGTGACAGGACTGAGTAAGAACTGCCAGAAAATTGCTGAATAGCTTGAATGCACTTGAGCTAACTCACTACTTGACCTAATTACTGGCAAAACAAACTTACAGAATAGATCTTAATACAATTTTGTAAGGTTTTAACAGAAAAGGGGATCTCTACAAGTAACCTAAACTACTAGAAGGTTCTCTAAAGTCCCACCCATTCCAGAGTGCCCAAGAGGAAAAACTCTAGAGGACCAGGGCCTGCATCAGAAAATGTTTTTAGAAATCAAACAGTTGTATGAGATGTCTGAGCCTTAAGATTAATGGACCTATGAAATGGACAATTTTACTTATTATTTCTTACTTTTTCCCTAGGCACCTTTTATCTGTAGGGTCTGCTTGCCAAAGGGGACTGCCCCAAAAGACTCATGTCAACATGTGGTCAATCTCTTCCCTCTTCCACTCACATTGTTTCCCATCATAAGCCCCAAAGTTGAAAACCCTTGATGAGTGTTTGTCATATCAGTTAGTGATTCATTGAGGAGACCGAGTCTCTCAAAAAGAATTAAAGGCAGAATGAGAAAAATGACTATTTTTCTAATACATTAATAACCTATTATTAAATTAGGATTAAGGTTTTTCCTGTTTCCTTATTCAGGAGCCAGCCCATTCAGCCTGTTTCTGAATGGACAAGAGTGATAGATGAGATTGTGGAAAATGTACCCTGAGGATTAGGCCAATCTAGTGGACCTTACCTTTGTCTACAATGTAAAAAGAATCTGATCGAGGCGCATTCCAGGCCTAAAGCATTGAGCCCATGTCATTGTACCCTTCTATTAGAGTCCAGGGAACCCAGCTTATGAAGAAGAAAAACCAGTGTGGTTTGGATAGAGAAGTTTTCCTTTGTCCAGATTACTAGTCAGTTGAGTCTCATGATCAAACCACATTCTCAGAAAGAGGAGCTGAATACTTTTAGCCCACCTCCTCATTTGAAAGTCTACTCCCTCATCAATTATTCACCAATCGGTAGATTTTTACTTCTCAGGGGCAGCCTCTTTTCTAAAAGTATTCAAGCATTCAGAGATCTCCATAGTTTCGTCTTTGGTTATCGAGAGATCAAGGATGATGAAATTATCGTTAGTTAGCCTAATTGATACATTGATTATTAATTACCCAGAAACTGTCTCTTGGGATTTTCATTTGTTATATAGTCTTCCTGATACCTATGTTTATTGGTTGTGTGACCCCAGAACAAGTCATAATTTTCTTCTGCCCTCTATTTCCTAATCTGTAAAATGGGGATAATAGTACCTGATTAGCTGAAGCCCTTCTGGGGATGAAAAGATTAACAGGAGCCCCTCGGCCCTGGGCAATTGGGCTAGACAATGAAATAAAGATGTGCCTACATATGTGCAAACCTCTGAGCTACCACCCCTTGCCTGCATATCCCCCATTACTTCTTCATCTCCCTGCCCACAAGGCACATTTCCTCTATAAGAATCCATAGCTTCTCCTGGCTGGCTGCTGCCTCCCTTAAGGGGCCACTATCTCCCTTAAGAAGAAAAGCCCACTGGGTGCATCCCCCCAAATAAATGCCTTTATTTGATTTGAAGATAGCCTGAGCTTGAATTCTTTTGAGACAACACTGGGACACGCATGCCTTGCACCTCATCATTTTGGTGGCCTGTTCAGGGATTGTCTTCGATTCAGGCTCTTTCCAAATCAGGGTATGCCCATTCCATTTACAGCCACCAGAACCCTAGCCAGATAGGGGGAAGTTATTTGTGGGTCTCTGCACCTGGCAAGTTCTAAGTGGGGGACACCCCACTTGAGAACCCTTTGCTTTTTCCTTCCCCGTAGGATGCCACATGCAGAGACAAGTGGCTTGAACGGAAGGTTAGTTGCCCTGGGCTTATGACAGAGAAGTCTTCTTCCACATCACAGGACTCACCATTAGGCTGTCTTTTGCAGAATTGGAAGAAACTTGGTCTTCAGGGCCTTAAGAAAACACGCTTTAAATTTTTTGTAACATTGCCTGGCCTCAATATAACCTAGAGCACCATGAAAAGTGGCCTGTTTGAGGCCCCTCAACTATAACACTACTTTGCAACTTGATCTCTTTTGCCACAGCAAATGAAAGTAGACTCAAGTTCCATACATCCAGGCCTTCATGGCTCCATCCCAAGAATCTACCCTGCAACAACAAATGTAAGCCAGTAAAGCAGGAAAAAGAACCAGACCTCAACAATCCTTTCCTTTCTACTCCTCTGGCCCCAGAGACTCTGCCTTCCACCCCTAACAAGCAATCCTTATCAGGAAGGAGCTCATAGCCTCCTACAGGACCTTCCTCTGTATCCCTCACCTCCAATCCTACACCCTCCCCATCACCATGGTCCCCAGCCTTAGTCCCTCAAATATGAGGAACGGGACCTCCTTTCTTTCCCCAGCCCCAATCCCCTGAGCCAACGGCTGCTCCCTTGAAACTCGGTCCTCTGAGAGAAGTGGCTGATAGGTGAGGAGGAACCACAAGGGTCCACGTTCCCTTTTCCATGTCCAATCTTTCTCAGGTCAAAGAAAAACTTGTACATTCCTCTGAGGACCCCACCAAATTTATTGAGAGCTTTAAGGCCATAAGCCCTCCAATTCAACCTAACATGGGAGGGGAGAGACATTAATATCACTTTCATCTTGTTGCACTATATAAGAAAAGGTAAGAATTTGGGACTTAGGCCAGATATTTGGGATCGACCTGGCTGATACCAACACCCATACTGCCAGATGACCCGTCTCCTCTGGGCAGTAGCAGTCCCTGTATCAGACCCAGTTGGGATGACCAGAAACGTAGTCATGATAGGGAAAAAAAAAAAGAGATCACATGCTAACCTGCCTAACTGATGAGACAAAAAAGGGTATTAGGAAACAGGTGAACTATGAGAAGCTTAAAGAGATTACCCGAGCGCCCGGAATAGCACCTCCACCCTTTTTCAAGGCAGGCTGGTTGAGGCCTTTAAGAAATACACCAACCTGGACCCAACCTTGCCTGAAGGGCTGCTGTCCCCTCAGCATGTACTCCCTTAATCAATCTGCCCCAGCCATTCAGAGAAAGTTGCAAGTTAGCCATGGTCCCTCAGATACCTCAGGCCCAGCTTTTGAAGTTGGCTTTTGGAGTGTTTAACAATAGGAATGAAGCTGCCAGAGGATAAAGGACTGCGGGGCTGGGGCTAGGAACAGGCTCAACTTTTGGCTTCCGGCCATATCCAGTACCCAGAAGGGTCCCACCCTGAGTGCTTTCGATGCCATTAGAAGGGCCACTGGTCTCATGAGTGCCCAAGAAGCCACCTGTCCCATGTCCTATTTGCATCCAGAAGGGACGTTGGAAGAGACTGCCCACAAGAGGGTCAAGTAGCCTCCTCTCAATACTCCATACTCCAGTCTCCTCAGGACTTGGAGTGATGGGCCACCATCTGGCTGGACTCCCTTCTCCATCACCATGGCTGAACCCAAGGTAACTGTGGTTATGAAAGGTAAGACTATTAACTTTCTTACTGACATGGAAGCCACTTACTCTGTCCTACCCCAGCACTCCAGCCTCGCTCATCCTTCACACTCAAACTGCAGGGAGATTGGCTTGGAACCAGAAGCTTATATTTACGGCACTCCTCAATTAGTGGTTGCAATCCTTCCTGGGCCTTGGGCTTAATCGAGTTCTGGCTCTGGTGGGGAAATACATTAGGATCTCAGAGGCAGATAGGCCAGAGTGGCATGGGTGGCTTGCCATGGGATTCTGTGGTCCCAGAGTGAGATGTCTACTTCCTCCCGAATTTCAAGTGGAATGTGAGGGGGCCTTGAAGAGAGTAGCAAAAGTGCTCCTGGCAGTTTAAGGAGGGAGAACTGGGTTCCCAATTTCACCATTAGGTCACCCCAACAAGGGGTCTGGGCAGGAGGAAAAGACAAGAAAGAAGTGACTAAACAACAGATCACTGAGCTGGCAAGGAAGAGGGAAGGTCTCAAGGAGTTTTCTAAATTTGCCTTCAATCCCCACAATTCACATCTTCCCCACCTTCCCAGTTAAAAAGCCAAAAAGAGGAGGAAGGGTAAAGTTCAGATAGACCTTTCTGTGAAACTCATAAACAATATCTACATCATTATCACTTATGCTATTATGGAGTCATTGCATGATCTACTTGAAGTAGAACTAAATATCCAGACAAAGTATGCAAGAGCAAGGAAATTGATTTTCTATGGCACTAAGGAGTTAAACCATTTAAGTTGCAGGGTCATCGACACGGTTGAGGCAGGTATTAACTTAGGAGATGATCTCGACCAATGTTTGTTAACCCTATTGATTTGTTACTATTATGAAGGCAATGTTAAAACAATCCAAGAGAGTCCAATTAGCCAATATCTTTCAGAACATGGGATATTCAATCCACTAACTAGGATGAGATGATACTGCCAGCTTGGGCAAGTGTCTTGATGCTAATAATTAAAGCCTGCAATTGCAGCAAGCAATCCAAGCTGAACCACAAGGGGAAATGCATAGCAGGAGAGTCAGTTTATTCATCTCATTCTGCAGTCTCTCTCCCAAAATCAGTTGTAGGAGAACGAGCTTGCATTGAGAAAGTTTTACATCAAGTTCAGGTCCATATAGATCAAGAGCTAGGAGAATTCCCACTCCACTGCTACAATGAAAATTATTTTCACAATATGTCAAAGTTTTCTATTAAAATTTGTTATCACACATCAAGGATTTCCCTAACAAGCTGGGCATGATGCATCTGATAAAATGATTACCACATCAGTTGCTCAGACTCATTTTGTGGGATTATTGATTGCAAAAACTGTTCCTGATCATATTTTGCAACACACAAGTCACCCCTTAGCCTGAGGTAGAGGTACAAAGTGAGCTAGATTGTTTTCAATGAGCAATAAAAGAAATTTCCAAGCATGAGCTCTATGCCCCTTATGCCTGGCTAACTAAACCTTGCTGGGGTCAATCAAATGGAACATGGGTTGCAGTGCAACTATCTGCAATTGCCATAGGTGGTACCTCTGCCCACAGAACCACATTCATAGGAGTAAACCTTGATGACAGCTACCAAGTGTTAGGAGAGGCTGCCCATGAGGCTGAAAATAAGTTGAGGCGTCGTCGAAAGATGCAGGAAGTGAAAAGCCTTGGGCTTAGGAAAGATGAAGATATAATTGTGGAATTCCACCAGCAAAAGAACACCATCAGCAAGCAACAAAAAAAGAGGTACTAAAAGCTAAACAGGAATTACTTTTAAAACTCCAGCTACAACCGGGTTCTAGATTGATAGGACAAGAAGCAAGCCCCTCTTCGCCTCAACAGAATGTTAACTTGCTTGGAGACAATTCACCTCACCCCAAGTTAAAGCTTCAGCTGACAAAACCCCCAAACATTAAGGCATGTAACTCCAGTGCCAGTCCTATCAGGGTAACTCCTTCAATAATAGGCTCTTTCCTTCCCACCCTGCCAGTCAGTCCACCTTCCAGGTAATAAATTGTGAAAAGGAGGGTACTCCCTCAAGTCCGGTTGATCTGGACAAATACACTTCAGGGAAGGTTCACCCCCAGCAACAGAGGCACTGGAGTCCCAAACTGACCCCAACGACAATCAGAACGAAGAGGACACTGACTCAACCACATGCAGAGTAGAGCATATGTAAAGTATGCTACAAGCCTTGAAGTGCTATATAAATGTTAGCTATTAGCTCCTATCCTTCTTCCTAACTCTTCCTTCAGAATAAAGGGAAATCATGACTATCAGTCAAGGAGCTCTCTACCCATTCCAGAAAATAAAAGGGAGAATCATGTGTTTATTGGGGGCAATTACAAGATACAGCTGTGGTAAAATGACTGCGGTACTGATTTTGTTAACTGTATATATAAATCCCACTCGATGACTTTCAGAAATCACAGGTATGGTGATAGGATCATCGACAACAGTTTCAGTGGCATTTTAGGGCTACCCAAGATGGTGGGCATTCATAACAGATAGGGTTTATGGTCAATTTATTCACGTAATATTCCATCTGAGTTTTGTTCAGGTGTTACATAAGCATGACATTCTGGGAATTAAATCAAATTTTATGTTAAGGACAGGCCCTTGGAAGGTACCACAAACTCAAACCTAAGAACTATGCTACACCTGCCCCAAAGGACCCTTGGCTCTATCAACCTGTGAATGGGAGGGATCCATTTAGATCATCTTACCACTAGAAGTTTCAGTGAGGTTCAGGAAATCCCAAACAGTTCCCAGTGATCAAAAAAGTATAAAAAGTAATCATGAGTGTGGGTGATGCAGTTTTGGGGGTCAGGGACCTTCTCAAGGACCAGGGAGCAGGACAGGGTCATCTGGAAAGAATTCATGGACTCAAGCAATCTTTAAGTCAAGGTGGCAAAGTTTTATTGTTAAGCTATTCAGCAGGCAAAAGTTCTTAAGGAACCTGCAACCTTAGAGGGATACAGTTAAAGTTTTACTATAGTTTTTCCTGTATAAACATGTGCCAAGTATGCTAATTAGGCAATTCAGAGCAGGATTAGGGAGTGGTTAAGGAATGGTCAGTTCTTAAAGGAATATGCACTTTTTGTATCTACTGTGCAGGCATTCTACCCAGAGTTCGACAGGAAAAGCCCAAGGTGTTGGGGGAGAGGAGGAGACTATCACAGCCATTTGTGTTTTTTAGGTCTGCTACCTCACTAAGTTAACTAGCAGTCTAGACTAGCAGTCAGGGACTGAGGATTGTCCAGCCTGCCACTAATCAATGTCTTGTTTGACAAGATAGATGTAGGGAGCGTACGTATGTCTTAATTCTAGGACACACATGAGGAGTCCAGGATGCATATAATGAAGTAGGGAGTTGATAAAGTTAATCTGATTGGTACCGATTATCTGAGCCAGTACAAAGCCAGTTCAAACTCAAAGCTCCTACAGGTGTGGTTTGTTACTGTACCAGGGAGAGAAATAAGTGTTTTGCTGTGGCCCATTCACAAGTAATTGCTGGGCATAGTGTTCTTGGGCTGGGGAGAAACTGTCAGAGATAGTATTTTGAAGCTAGGGAGAAATATGGTCTTAGAATTGGAGTCCAAGCACAGGTATCCAAGAACCCCAGCACTTCCATGCAGTCAGAATTATCCCTGTCTGATTCCAGGCCAATTGTGTGTAATAGGGAAATCGATTGGCAGGCAGCTATACCACACCACACATTCCACGAGACTACAACATCAAGGAGGAAGAAACAATCACTTGTCTGTTGGGTTAAAATCCCCTTCATTGAACATACTGAGCTCAACAAACCACAGATTCTCTCATTTACTTATTGAGCTAAGATCATGGGGGTACAATGCCAAGTCTGACCTATTGCTCTCTTGACCACAACTGACCATAGCTTCAGGCAGCTCAGTACTTAACAGCCTGGGCCCCAGTGACACAACTTTTGGCTGCCGGGGGACCAAACTGTGGAACTCCTACTTCCTTACAAGACAACATCTCCATATAGCAAGTCAGCAGTGACCCCATCCTCAACACAGTCTGGCCCAGGCTCAATTGGGTAGCTGGGAGGTCAAACACAGCTCACACTAAAACATGGGAGGTCCAAACAACTTTGGGTTACTTATCTTTCCAGTTAATTCACCAAAATATGGAGAATAACTTCATGTGGGATTATTGCCTTTAAGCTGGAACCAATGAGAAAAGGACTTTTAAAGGTTTCTTTTTTAATTTTTTAGATCCATTAATTAATTTATTTTTAGGTTTTCGACATTCACTTACACAGATTTTGAGTTCCAAATTTTCTCCCCATCTCATCCCTCCCCCAACCCCAAGACAAGGCATTCTGAATACCCTTTCTCCTAATTTGCCCTCCTTTCTATCTCCCCCACTTCTCTTATTCCCCTCCCCTTCTCTTATCCCCTTCCTCTTCTATTTTCCTGTAGGGCAGGATAGATTTCTATACCCCATTGCCTGTATATCTTATTTCCCAGTTGCACGTGAAAACAATTTTTAACATTTGTTTCTAAAACTTTGGGTTCCAAATTTTCTCCCTTCCTTCTGTCAAGGCAAGCAACTCGATACAGGTTATAACATGTGTAGTCATGCAAAACACTTCCATAGTCATCATGCTGTGGAAAATGAACTATTTCCCTTCATCCTATCCTACCCCCCCATTTATTCTATTCTCTTTTGACCCTGTCCCTCCTTCATAAGTTTTTGCTTTTGATTACCCCCTCCCCATATCTGCCCTCCCTTCTATCATCCCCCTGCTCTCTTATTCCCTTCCCCCCTATTTTCCTGTAGGGTAAGATAGCTTTCCATACCCAATTGAGTGTGTATGTTATTCCCTCCTTAAGCCAAATCTGATGAGAATAAGATTCACTCATTCTTTCTCACCTTCCCCCACTTCCCCTCCCACTGTAAAAGCCTTTTCTTATCTGTTTTATGAGATAATTTACCCCATTCTACCCCTCCCTTTCTCCTTCTCCCAGTATAATCCTCTCACCCCTTAATTTATTCCCCAGATATCACCCATTCATCTTCAGCTCACCATGTGCCATCTATCCATATAATTTTCTTTTCCCTCCCACTACCCTAATACTGACAAAGGTCTCATGAGTTACAAATGTCATCTTTCCATTAAGGAATGTAAACAGTTCAACCTTAATAAGTCTCTTATTATTTCTCTTTCCTGTTTACCTCTTCATGCTTCTCTTGAATCTTGTATTTGAAAGTCAAATTATTCAGCTCTGGTCTTTTCAGTAAGAATGCTTGAAAGTCCTCTATTTCACTGAATATCTATTTTTCCCCTGAAGGATTAAACTCAATTTTGCTGGGTAGGTGATTCTTGGCTGTTAATCCTATCTGCTTTGCCCTCGGGAATATCATATTCCAAGCCCTCTGGTCCCTTAATGTAGAAGCTGCTAAATCCTGTGTTATGCTGATTGTGTTTCCACAATACTTGAATTGTTTCTTTCTGGCTGCTTGCAATATTTTCTCCTTGACCTGGGAACTCTGAAATTTGGCTACAATATTCCTAGGAGTTTTCCTTTGGGTATCTCTTTCAGGAGGTGATCAGTGGATTCTTTCAATTTCCATTTTACCCTCTGGTTCTAAAATATCAGGACAGTTTTCCTTGATAATTTCTTGAAAGATGTCTAAGCTCTTTTTTTTGATCATGGCTTTCAGATAGTCCAATAATTTTTAAATTCTCTCTCCTGGATCTATTTTCCAGGTCAGTTGTTTTTCCAGTGAGGTATTTCACATTGTCTTCTATTTTTTCATTCTTTTGGTTTTGTTTTATGTCTTGATTTCTCATAAAGTCACTAGCTTCCAATTGCTCCATTCCAATTTTTAAGGAAGTATTTTATTCAGTAAGCTTTTGGACTTTCTTTTCCATTTGTCCAGTTCTCCTTTTTAAGGCATTCTTCTCATTGGCTTTTTGGATCTCTTGGCATTTGGGTTAGTCTTATTTTTTTAAGGTGTTATTTTCTTTAGTATTTTGGGGGGGTCTCCTTTAGCAAGCTGTTGAGTTGTTTCTCATGATTTTCTTGCATCACTCTTATTTCTCTCTTCCCAGTTTTTCCTCTACTTCTCTTACTTGCTTCTCAAAATCCTTTGAGCTCTTCCACGGCCTGGGACTGATTCATATTTTTCTTGGAGGTTTTGGATGTAGGAGTTTTGACTTTGTTGTCTTCTTCTGGTTGTATGTCTTGATCATCTTGGTCACCAAAGAAAGATTCTATAGTCTGACTTTTTTGCAGTTTGCTCACGTTCCCAGCCAATTACGTGAGTTTTAAACTCTTTACTAAGGTAGGAGTCTGCTTACAGTGTGGATAATGTACTGTCCCAAAATTCAGGGGTTTTCAGAGATACTTCTAGGGACCTGTAAGTTTTCAGTTCTTCCAAGGTGGTATGATCAAGGGCGATGTGTTTACTCCTTTCCTGGCCTGTGCTCTGGTCTATGAGTGACCACAAGCACTCTTTCCTGCCTTGGAACTGTGATGAGGATCCCATCTCCACCACCAGTACAAGCTCTGCCATGCCAGCACTCCTCCTTGCTGGAGGACTGCCATCTAGAACTTCGACCCAGATTCAAGCAAGGGGCAAAGCAAGACAATCCTGCCTCAGCACCAGCAAAAAGATCTCTGCAATCCCACTCTGATCAGCCACTCGACTCCCCCTCAGTCTGTGGGCCGGAAGCTCAAGAAGCAGCCATTGACCCAGAGCTGCTCTCTCACCACCGCCACAGACTTATCCTACTAACCTTCTAAGTTATCTTTGGTGTTTGTGGGTTGAGAAGTCTGGAAACCACCACAGCCACCCATGGTTCAGTCCTCTGAGGTCTGCTCCAGGCTTGTTGAGGCCCAGTCTTTACCTGCAAGCCCACGCTGAACTGCGTTTCTCTCCCAGCCTGCCACAATAGATCTTTCTAATCAACCATCCAGCTTGTCTTGGGCTGGAAATTTGTTTCACTGTCTTTTGGTGGGTTCTGCTGCTCTAGAATTTGTTTAGAGCTATTTTTACAGGTATTTGAAGGGGTTTGAGGGAAAGAAAGCTCAAGCAAGTCACTGCTTTTACTACGCCATCTTGGCTCTACCCCATTTCTTTTTCTTTTTAAACCGATTAATGCTGTACATTCATTAAGAAACAGCTTAATCAGAGCCACTACATAAAGAGCTACTACATAATCTGAGTTATCCACAGCAAAGTACTTGTGGAAGGAGCAGAAGAGGGCTGAGCAAGTACAGATAGATATGAACACAGGGCCTAAAGAAGAGTATACCTAGAGAGATCCTTCCTTTCGAGCCTATGGGGAGACTTAGGGAGCCTTCCCATGTTTTTACCATTCACCACTAGAAGGTACTACCAAATCACTATGAGTTCTGCAGGGCTACTTCCTTGGATTACCTCATTGGGCATCCAAGGAGCTTCCCTGTCCTCTATCTGGCAAATCACATCTGGTTCAGAAGCTTCAAGTCCAAAGCAAAGTTCTTGTACTTTTCTAGATTTAAATCCTGATACAATTCCTGAGAAGAGTGAAGGTTTCACCTCAACTCCTGGTTCAATTTTTAATTAGATTCATCCCCAAGGGCCCATCATAAGTAAACAAGGAGCAAGGACTAAGCTTGAAGTGATTATTTGGGGGGGGGGGAAGAAAGGTAACAATAAGTATAGAATTGTATTCTAAATTCATGGGAGATTCATGGATTTATAGAATCCAGGTTCAAAGCTTGAGCTCAAGTTGAATTCCAAGGACACCAGCCAAACAGACAACATCAAGACTTTGGGAAGCCTGTCCATTCCTGAAAGGAACGGGTACCAAATCCCTCCCTTCTGCGTTGTGGGTAACATTAAATTTACTTGGAGACAAGGCTATTTGACTTGTCAACCAAAAGATTTGGCTTTTATCACAGCATCCTAGGTGAGTATCTCACTGGTGAGAAAACAGATGTAGAAATATTCATGGACCATCTGTGGAATCCTGGAAATAACAACAAATAGAGAATTCCTCTTGCCTCAAAGTACTGAGCCACCCGAATTTCTCATTCTCCCCCACCAAGAAACTAGGGTGTTCTGCCAGATTTCTACATTTTGTGAACAGTACCAGCATTCTGTGAATACTTTGTGCTGATTCAAGACAAGAGCTTCAGAAAAGACAGATTTGGGTATAGGAACTTAGTATCAAGATGAAGAAACTGGTTTGATTTTATGGCCACCAATTTAAAATTAACACAAGAGTGGAGTATATTCCACAAAGGTCCATTAAAAAAAAAAAAAAGGCTTGCATCAGGTCCAAAAGGCTTTAAACTGAATGGAGGGAGGAGAAATGGGTTAAGTAGAAAGCTGTCAATATCCTCCAAACTAGATACAGTAGAGGGTAGCTACTACAAAGTATTTTAGAACATCATAGAGTACAGGCTGTGCCCAAGCTGACCCTAATGTACTTTGTCTTTAATTTTAGTTTCAAAGTTTTTTTAAATTTAGTTTGATGAGCAAAATAAATAAAATTCCTTTTGGGTCACCCTATTTTAAAGTTGCTTGCACCCCTATGTTAAGATGGCTGTAACAACATGGAGAAATTCACAGCAGGCCAAGTTCACAAAGGGGCCAGAAACAACACCAGCTCCCTCAGTCTGACATGTGCACCAAGTACAGATCACACAATGAAGAAGAAATCCTAATTCATCAAGGCAATTTGGCCTCACAGCTATGACAGACTTAGTTGAATAGCAACTGTGTCTAGCACTGCTTGCGTATGGCTTAGATGCCATCCATACTCAAAAAGGAACGGCAGACATTAAAGGGGGAAATGAAATATAATTAAGAATTAAGATAGACTTACATGAGAAAACCCTAAAACCAGAGTTATCATGGTAGAGAACATTTAGGTTTTTAAAAGTGTAGAAACACATGAGATTAATGGAGAGTATGCCATTTATCACCTGGACAGAAAGACCATCCTTCCTTGTCCTACATATCCTACAAAAGTAATCAAGAGTTTGGGGGCTCCCTACAAACATCTTAAGAGATGCAGGCTTCCCTCATCACACTTCTGTGAGGCACCTGTGTTGCTCAGATGAGGACCTGAACCTCTGTTAAGAGGCGAGAGGTTTGCACTGTCATTGAGCACTATGATGAATTTCAGTTTATCCAGCTGCACAAGCTAAGGTTCTTCTTTTAGGCCCTTGGTGACTATTAATGCTCTCCATTGTGCCTCCTATAGAGGGGCCCATAGGCACTGATTAGACTTAACGCTGTTGATTGGGCTGGATGGCCCATACAGGTTACCTCCATCTCTGTTCAAATAACAGAGATTGAGTTAGATGCAGCCTCATATACCTCCTACCCACTGTATAGTCTACACTACTCATGGATAATCCATTAATAATCATGATGATGGAGCAATACTCCTGCACATGGTCCCTCATCTGAAAATGATCCTGGGACAGGAAAAAGGGTAGCTAAGGTAGTGCAATGGCTAGAAGGTTGGAGTTAGAAGACCCAAGTTCAAATGCAGCCTCTGACACAGGTGATCCTGAGGCAAGTCACTTAACTGATGTCTGTCTCAGTTTCCTCAATTGTAAAATGGGGATACAGTGCCTCCCTTTCTCAGGGTTGTTGTGATGATCAAACAATATCATTGTCGGGCTCTTTGTAAACCTTAAAGTGCTATATAAATTCTAGCTGCTACAAGGCAGAAACAATGCTGGTAATTTAGAGGGGTGTGATCAGAACTAAATAGATCTATCTTGTGGATTCTCCCACTGGCCTTTCCCCACCCCAGCACTCTCATACACCCTCAAACAGTCGCACACAGGTTTAGGTGCTAGAACACGCCTTACTGTTGCACCAGGTACTAGGATTATTAGCTCAGAAGAATTAACAGATCAAATTTTTCTGAGAAATATTTCAGGTTAATGAATGAGGCTTTGTTTCTGACTAACAACACTCAAAAACATGGATGGTGTCCAACCCTGGCAATAAAGCTCCAATATCTCTTCCAATACTCTCCAGTATATTCTGATACAGTGACAGTGTTGTCCCTTTCAAGTCTCAGCGATGAGAATTAGGGTGGCAGGCTTAATGCTTTTGTAGATGAGGGTGAGCCTCAGTTCACGCTTACATTACTGAGGAGTTACAAGATTATCAGAGGCCTCTAGGTGGCACAGGGAGCAGAGTGTTGGGCCTGAAGTCAGGAAGACCCAAGTTCAAATTCCATCTCAGATATTTACTAGCTGTATGATCTTGGGCAAGTCACTTGATCTGTCTCCCTCAGTTTCCTCAACTGTAGAATGGGCATAAAAATAGCACCCCTCTCCCAGGGTTGTCATAAGGATCAATTTAGATATCTGTGAAGCACTTAGCATCATGCTTGGCACACAGTATGCATTTAATTTTTTTTTTGCAAGAGAAACAAATGAGAGAGTAATCTAGGGTAATTTACTGTATAGTCTACACTAATCATGGAGAATCCATTAATAATCAAAGACACACCAATATCCATGGGTACACAAGATGATAGGAAATTCCAGATATTCAAGAGCAGCATAATAAGAGCATCTCACCCCAGAGAAAACTGAAGCCAACAGCAGAGTCACCAAATAAAGGGATCAACAGCAGTTATCTGCCCTCAAGACCTATTTATTGATAGGACCAGTTAAATTTTACTTAGGTGGTGAATGAGCACAACTCTGAGAATCAAAAACTAATGAGGTCTAGGTCTCCCAACATAATCATGAGGCTTGAATGTAGGCATTTGTGCTTCTGGACTATACATACTTTAAAAATGGGTTTTTTCCCTTTTTTTTTTTCATTTTTAGTGGGAAGGTGGGAGGAGGGAAAGGGAAAGAGACACTAGGAATAAGGTTGCCTTCCTTCACTCCTATACCACCCTCTGCCAAAAAAAAAAAAAAAAAAAAAAAGGACATGGATAAAAAAATCATTGCATTGAAATATTTTTAAAATTAACAAACGGCAGCCTCAGACACTAGCTGTGTGACCCTGGGCAAGTCACTTAAACCTAATTGCCTCCCCCACAAAAAAAAATTCATAAACAGGATGTTTTTTGAAAGTTACTTGTATATTTTATTATGTACTTAGAAAGCAAAGCAAGTTATACCTAAAAGATTAGTTTCCTTCTTTTGGTTCTATCCTTATATGGAACTGCTCCTTTTATTGCATGGTCAAGTTCCAAATTTAAAAAAAAAATATTTAAATAATGGTACCTCAGTAGTACTCCAATCTCCCACTCTGAGAGCTAGCTACATAACCTACGTCCTAAGAACCAAGAATTCTCTTCAGTTACAATGGAGATACATACTTCTACTCAGGAAGGCCTCCACTTGCTTCAACTCAACTATGAGAGTTCAAGAAATTCCAACAATCACCAACAGTGATCCAAGTCCAGCACTCAAATACCCTACAAAAGTAGTATAGAGTTTGTGGGAAACTCTGAAAAACTGAGGGTTTCTATTACAGCCCTAGAGGTACCTGCAATTCCATGATAAGGCCCCAGACTCTGAAATCTTTACAAATGAAAATACAGACACTAATAATATGCTTTGAGGATATCAAGCAAAAGGAATTTCAATTTCAGTCCAAATGGGGTAAGTTCCACTAGCCAAGCCTTGATGTTCAGCATGGTATCCTCTAAGTCCTCAGAAAGAAGAAAATGATTCATTTGGACCCCAACTCCATTCCAATCAGGATTAATCAATTCAGTGTGATTCCATAAGGGGTAATGATAATTGGCAATTATTAGTGATAGACTCATCTAGTAATATGCATTTAGTCTGTCATCTAATAATAGTAGAAGAAATATGCACTAATATTTACTTTACATAAATCATATAGGGATAATTAGATATTTCCATCCTATAGGCCTTTATAGAAGGTCTCAAATTTTAATCCAATATTCACCATGTGTTTGCAAATTATGAAGTTCATTTGCACAACCACAAGAATGCTGACAAATCTCTCCAGCCTGTTTTATGTTCCATGTCCAAGCCAGGCATGGGAGGTATGATACAGAAAGTCCCTCAATTTGTTTCTGTATCTCCAGACTACCCTCTCTTGTCCAATGTGAGATGACTATCTTAAGATCACGTAGTCACCAGAGGTGACCCTTGCCTTGCCTATCTTATGACCACCCATGCTGATGCATCATTTCTGGCCCTCCTGGAAAGGGAAAATCAAGGTCTGTCAACCACTGAGATTCTGTATCTTACCATACCTGTTTTGCATGTTTGGGTATCAAACCCTATACAACTAAGGCCCTGGGGAAAGGGGGCATCTCAATTCATGAGGAATATCTGAGGTCCATTTCATTAGAGGGAACCATGGACCCTTTAATACAGTGCTATTTGCATGGACCTCTACCTCAATGGTTTTTCTTGCAGATTGGAAAGTTTGGACCCCACACTAAGTAGGCATTAACCTTTGTGCTTTTGTATGGATGTGGTTGGGCAGCACAGTTTTACCCTCACATATACCCTTGTTCTTTACTTGTACACCCTCAAACACCATTTGAGGGTCAACTTCTAGAAAAGCCCATTCTGCTTAGAAGTAATTTCGGACCCAGAAAATCATTGGAAAGAGATTGTACTCACTGAAGAACATTTGCAGACAATTATTTCCCACCAGGCTGCCCCTCCTCTAGACTTTTCCAAATGGACCAGAAATCTCTTCATCCTAGAAGATGACTTCATCTCTGGAATTCACAACTCAAAAGCACCCTGTGTCCATGACCACCCTCTGACTGTGGGGGTGGGATGAAGGGCCCCTCCAAGCAAAAGCTAAGTCTCACTATATCCTTTTTGCATATCTTTACAGTGTTAGGGGGGCAAGGGCATATCCTTTTATATGAACAGTTGTTCAGTGACTTGTGAGTGCTTTATTTTGTTTCAATATCAAATCTGAACTAATGGAATGCTGCTATTAGGCTCACCACTGACACCAGCCCAGAGATTAGTAAAACTATCATAATATTTGGAACTAGGATGAGACAGAGACATCTCAGCCCCATCTAAACCTAAAGCATCCTCTAAAGTCTTTCTTCCCCACTTAATAAATCTAGCTAATCCTGTAGCATCTCTTTATGCCAAGGTACCCCCCAAGTAGGAACATGGGGATCCTATGTCTCTACAGGCAATTTTGGTGGGCAGATCACCAAAGGAGGAGGCATCATAAGATCTTGGGAATTGGTACCTGTACAGGCATTTATGATAACACCAACATGAAAGTTGGGTTATGGGTAGGAACAAATGGAAAACCCTCGGGATTGTCTCACCTGTCTGTCCATTCCTCTGATCCCCGCAGAAAATCAGGACTTTCCCCACTATCAGTTCTCCCCTCAGAGCTGTAACAAAATGTCATAGCCTTGAGAACTGCTCCAAGAGAACAGAAATAAGAGCAGATATAACCAGATGAGGCGGGCTCCTAGGCCACTCACCTGGCTGGCCAGAAGCCTTGCATAGGGACCATGGCAGCTGTCATAGAAATACAGGGTGCTTTCCCAGAAAGGCTGTAAGTTCTTCCAGCCAGAATAGTAGTACTGCCAGGACTTCAGAAGAGCCTAGTAGTACCACTTGCATCCACTATCACCCGTCCATCTTATATAACCCTATATAGTTGGCATAGTTCATAATTTCATTAAGTCACTCAAGCCCCTCTACCACAAGCCAGTTACCCAGGGAGGAGCTCTTCTCCTTACCTTTTTCTCCTTAAGAGATTCTCTTCTTGTCCCCCAGTCTCCCTTTTTTTGAAGCCCTCTTTTCTGTGCTTCAAATTGATATTGAATCTTAACCTGTTCTGATCCTTCACGTTTCTGACAATCTTACGGTTCCTGTGATTTTGTATGGGTATGCTTGGGCAATACAGGTCTATATACTTCTGTTCTCACAAAAGGCCGAGTGTTTTTTGAGGTTTGTCAGAGCCTCAAGCTATCAGCCCCAAGGACCTAGTACTGACTATATGAATACTAAAGAGTAGGTCAAGAGTAGAAAGTAAAAATCAGCCATTTATAGCTGGATGATTGAAGTTACCGTATGCCACTTTATCTTGTAGATTATAATTATTCAAGTACTAACTGGTGCCTTGCTCTAGCACTCACAGAAACATTCTTACACACTCAGCTATGTAGAAACAGGACTAATTGCTTCATTAAAACTATAAGCTAAGACCCAGCTTCATGATACTTTGAGGAATTTGGGGGGAGAAAAACTCTAGATAAGAATGCATCATCAAGACCTAGGAAGGTAGGCATCTCCCACCAAGTTCCACAAATATCTTTGGGGATTATTCCTCCCAAGATTGGTGCCAGAAATGGAAGCCATTTTCCTCATTTGGTAAGAGTCACTAAGCCTAACAGGGAGGATTACTGTTGCCTAGCAGGCATCCCAAGTCTGAGGGAATCCTGCTCAAAGACAAGTTACCAGGTCGTTACATTCTTCATGAGGTAACTTTCAGCAATGGGCCAATGTCCCAAACAGCATGTTCATGAAGAAACCTCCAGGCTTTCCAAGTTTACCTTTTTATCTGCCTGACATCTCACAGCTTCAGAGATGATTTGGCTTGGAAAAACTGGGAAGAGAAACGACAGTGATACAAGAAAATTATTAAAAAAAAAAAGTCAACAGCTTGGTAAAGGGGCCACAAAAAATACTGAAGAAAATACTATCTTAAAAACAGAACAGGCCAAATGATAAGAGGCACAAAAATCCAACGAAGAGAACGCCTTTAAAAATAGGACTGGTAGATATGGAGGAAGGAAGGTGGTACAAAAGCTTGCAAGATAACAATTTATTAACAGTGATGTATATAACTGTTAGTAAAGTGGGTTGCTCTAGCCACCTCAGCAAAGGCCAGGGACCCTGAAAGGACAAGAAAGCCCCTCTTCATTGAGAGGCAAGAAAGAAGGAATTCTGGGTGGTTGGGGAACATCACAGTAGGCTATAGCTAGGAAGGGCAGTTTGGCCTTCAGGTGTGGAAGATCAGGCCCCTCTCTGGCAATTAAGGAATGTTAATTACATTATGGGACCCAGATGCTTCTAGCAAGGTTGGCTAGAAAAACAAAACCATCCCAATCAGGTGTGTACATGGGCACCTTTGAAATCATTGTCCAAATAATGCCTTAAAAGGAAAACATTCAAATTGCCTGTCTATCTCTTCATTGTCAAAGGCTTGGGGTAGTTCAAGGCAAAAGGATGGAGAGTGTCCCACTCTACTGGGTATTTTGGTTGCAAAAAAAAGAAAAAGAGAGAGAGAGATAGAGACAGAGAGACACACAGCCATTCCACCATCGTGCATTCCTTCAGCCTGTAATGACCTGGGGTCAGACTAATCAGAACTCATTGTTATGATGATCATGTTCTGCATCCAGACTCTCCCAGATGCCCGAGTTCCTTACTCTGGTGTTTAGTTGTAATTACAATGGTGACTCACCCTACATTGTACTTGTTCTTATGAAAGAAAAGGTTAAATACAAATAGCTTATGCATAAAACAGAAGAATTATACTGTGTTTTATTTATATCAAGTACTTTCATTATTGTTGGCACATTTCTGAATCACAGCCAGCTTTCTGTGACCATCCATTTTAGAGAAGACAGCCTGGGAAACCTGGAATACAGAGCATCATATGCCTAAGGATCCCGAGTGTAAACCTCTTGGATTCTTCTATGTGGTCCACTTTTTATTAATTTTCCATGCATTTTCGCTTTTTTTACTGATACCCAATACTGATGGCTTGCTGTGTAAATTCCCCCAGTGTCTATTATTGGTGGTGGTGCTCCAAAAATTTTTTTTAAATCAAACAGAAATGTAAAAAAAATCCAGTGGGAAATGACCAAAGCTAGAACATTTAGTTTAAAGAGTGAGAGTCTAAAGGTAGTTCCCTGTAACTTACAAATTTCTTCATTCCTTGTAATTTACAAATTTCTTAAGTTCAATGAGATGAAAGTGAAGAAACCTAAAAGTCATCCACTGTAGAGAAATGGAGCCAGAGGGTCATGAAGTCACATAGGAGAAGAGAAAATCCAAGATGTCAGTAGAGCCATCTTTGGAGATCTAGGTTTTTTATATTTTCCATCTCCTGGATGGTGATGTCTGGAATTTGGATTAAAAATGATTAGATATTAGAAAGGGTTTCTAAAAAATTTCTTGGCCGTCAAACCCTTGACTTGGAAGTGTTGCGGGATTGTCTTGAAAGAATTCAGACTCAGACCATCTTCAACCCAAGCAAAGGCATTTTTATTGACGGTTACACCCTTGGTGGGCTAGGGCTCCTTGAAGGAGCCAGCAACTAGCAAAGCAAAACAGGGATTTTTATAGAGCAAAAGATTCAATTACATAGAATATGACCATGCATTATAGGACATACAAGCATCCTTTTGGTGCTACTTTCTGATTGGCTAGCTACTGTGGTCCTAAGACTAGATGGATGATGTGGTTGAGATCATGGACACGCATGCCGTTCTAGTGAGGCAGTGAGAAAATTGGGATGTTTAGTCTGAAGGCAGTGGCCAGCTAGGGCCAGTGGCTAGGATTCCATCAGAAGCTTTCTGCTTCCGGGAGCCAAGATGGCGGAGTAAAAAAGGTAGTCGCTCTCACCCTCCCCTATCAACCTCTGAAAACCCAGAAAATATCACCCCAGAAAAAACCCTGGAACAACTGAACCAGAAGAAAGACAGGGTGCAGCAGTGCAGTAGCCCCAGCAGCTAGAGGGATTAACGGGAAAGGCCCCATCTTACCCTGGGGGAAGGGGAGCAGTACGGAACCGGGAGTCGCCCAGCCAGCTAGTAGAAAAACCCACTTTAGCACACCAGGAGGAGTTTCTAGTGCCTCAGCATTCTACAGCAGAAGGGTCTCCCAGCGCCTCAGCAAAAATAAGGGAAGCAGGACTACAAAGGGCCCCAGGCAGATAAGCACCCTGCAGCATTGTCTGAAAGGAGCTGAAGAAAGCAACCTAGAGTTGCCCGAAAGTTCCAGCCTTGCTGATTCCAGCCCAACACCAGGTAAGCTGTCAGAACCCTACAGTCTCCAACTGCCAACCAGGAGGGGATCCTGAGAGTCCAGGTGGTCGAGTAGGCAAACACCAACAGCTGGAGCTCCGAATGCCTCAGTGAGGGCGGGGAAACTGGTGGAAACCATATCAGAAAACCACCAGGTGCCTCAGCATTCTACAGGCAAAGGAGTCTCCCAGTGCCTCAACAGAACTAAGGGAGGCAGCACTGCAAGGGGCCCCAGGCAGATAAACACCTGGCAGCACCCATCAAAGAGCTGAACAAAGCGAAAGGAAAGGAAAAGCAGGCAACCAAGATTTGCCTGAAAGTCCCAGCCATGCTGATTTCAGCCAAACACCAGGTAAGCTGCCAGAACCCTACAGCCTCCAATTGCCAACATAAGAGGCCCCAGCTCCAAAAGCCAGTGACCAAGACCTAGGCTCCCACCACAAGAAACTTGGGACAGTGCCCTCTGCTCCCCAGCAGGAGAGCTTAATCTCTTTAAAGGCCAGGGAATAAAGAAACACCATGAGTAAAAAGAAACGTACTATAGATTCCTATTATGAAAAGAGTGAAGATCAAGACAGAAATTCTGAAGAGGGCAACATTGTCCTCAAACCCACATTTGCAACATCAAAAGGGAATATGAACTGGTCTGAAGTCCAAAAAGCCTTCTTAGAAGGGCTCAAGAAGGATTTTAAAAGTCAAATGAGAAAGGTGGAGGAGTCCTTAAAAAGAACAATTGGCCAACTGGAAAAAAAGTACACTGAAGAAAACAAATCCCTTAACAATACAATTGACCAATTGGAGAAGAAAGTACAAAATCTAACAGAAGAACACAATTGAACAAATGGAAACTAATGACTCTATGAGAGAGCAAGAATCAGTCAAACAGAAACAAAACAATGAAAAAATAGATGAAAATGTAAAATGCCTTATGGTATTTTAAGTACTTAAAGTAAAAACTTACTTAAACAATGAAAAAAATAGATGAAAATGTAAAATACCTCATGGTATTTTAAGTGAGCAGAACTAAGAAAGCGTTGTACACAATAACAGTCATGTTGTGTGATGACTAATATTGATAAACTTGACCCTTCCTGGCAATAACAAGGATCTAAGACATCTCCAGAGGCCTTGTGATGGAAAATGCTATCCACATCCAAAGAAAGAACTATGGAAGTTGAATTGCTATTTTTTTTCCCTCTTCTGTTGAGTTTTGTTTCCCCTTTCTGATGGTCCCTCCTATTGGTTTTAATTTTTACTTACAACATCACTAATGTGAAAATATGTTTAATAGGAATGTAAATGTATAGCCTATATCAGATTTCGGGCTGTCTTGGGGAGGGAGGGGGAGAAAAATTTAAACTCAAAAGCATATAAGTGATTGTTGATAAATCAAAATAAATTAATAAAAAAAAAGAAAAAAAATGGGAGTGAAGGCTTCATTTCTCCCCAGGCTACAGACACCATTAGAGTCTCATGAGATACCCTTTGCAAACCATTGCTTGATGAGCCAGACCTCCTGGATGCACTCAGTGAGAGATGCTGTGGGAACTTGCCCCACTCTGACTGGCTAACATCTTGCTTATTCCAAAGTATGACCACTTGGGGATGCATCACTTTCCATTTCTATAGTACTGACCCTGCAAGGAATGTTGCCAAAGTCACAGATTCCCCAGGGAACTTTGCTAAGCTACTAGTTATGGCATAACTTTGTCCTTACCACTTCCAAATCACGGTAGAATCAGTGTGATCACTTTAGTGAGGTGCTAAAGCACTGGAGAAGTAGCTAAAAGCTAAGCAAGAAATGCAAGGCAAGACTTCAAACCTGATGCATTGGTAAATGTCCAATGACATTTGCTTTCAAGACAATCAGGGGTACTGAGGAAGAGAAGGTACTGACAAGAATCAGTTTCACCATCTGGGCTTTAGCTTCCCCGACCACTCTTATTATCATTGTTCTCACCATAAGAATTTTGATTATGGATACTTTATATTCTCTTATTCCCACCTGTTGAAGTTTTGGAGCCACACTGAACTGAAAACAAGCCAGAGGCCTTGTTTCCCTGCCTCTCCTGGCTTCTGACCAAGTTCCTACTGCCTTTCAGCAGTCTTGTTACACGATTCTGAACTACACGGAGAAGCCTTTGTTCCTCTTCATTTTTTCCCCACCATTGGTCTTCCTGGAGTCCTTTTCAGATATTTACTTGGGTTTACATGAGGAAGCTGGGCTTTTCTAAGAACCTTTACATGACCATTTTAAGCAGAAATCCTCTCTACTACAGAATCAGTTGCCTTTGATCACATCACCCTCAAACTAACTTTCCAATAAAGCATTACACATCAGGCTAAACTACTATTTAAAACAGCACATCCAGTACCAACTCCAGTTCTCTGGACAAGCTATTGGGTGGCAGTGCTTGTTGTATAGGGCCTTTACATTTGTCCGGGATGTGGGAGCTAGACAATGAAATGCTCCTTTTAGGGTCGATTCTCAGTTCTGAGTTGTACCCACTACCTCTAGCTGAGGATCATAGGTAAAGAGGTCAAGCATAGGAAAAAAAAAACTCTTAAGATAGCTAATATTATGAAAACCTGTGTCATTCCATAGAGGTCACTAAACTGATAATAATAAAATAAACTACGGAGTTGTCTAGGGCATATGGACCATCCCTCCTTCACTAGGCTTGACCTCTTCAAAAGAAAGAGAAGAAAGGTTATTGGTCAATGAGCTTTCCTACACCAAAGGGAAGTCTGTACACGCGTATAGAGGGATGTACAAGCTAACATCATCAGAATGCCAGTTTCCTTATAAAGTCGAGTAGTTGGGGACTTTCAGAAGCTGCACCATGGGTTCAGCTGTTGACATCATGATGCCAACAGCCCTAGCAGCAATGAGTGCTACCATAACAGCAGCAGTTATAACTAGGTCTCTTCTGACAGTAGCATCTTTATCTCTGTGATTCAGAGCCTCAACAGCAGTATAAAAAAAAGTTATTAGCTAGCATTTATATAATAAATAGCTGTTATTTAAACAGTCCTTTAAAGCTTGCAAAGTACTCTACCAATTTATCTAATTTGATCCTCACAACCACCCTGTAAGGCAGATAGTATCCCATTTTACAGATGAAAGAAAACTGAGGCTTAGAAATATTAAGTGACTTGCCCAGGGTCACACAACCAACAAGTGGCAGAGACAAGATTCAAACTCGGTTCTTCCTATCTCCAGATCCAGCATTATCCACTGGCCACTTAGAGGTAACCTCCTTCTGAGTCGTAAGTACATTGTATCAAGGGTTTCATTATTTTCTTCCCAAATTTGAAGGCTCTGACAGGTGTTAAACAGCAAGGAGAGCCTACATATTCAAAGCATGTTTCCAAATGACTGTTGTGCTCATCAGCAGACAACTACATGTTAGTAGCTTAAAGAGATTAAGAACACAGACTGCATCCAGTCCTGGTAAGTGTCAAAGACCCCTAGTGAGTGATGCAGGTCTGTACATAGCCCCTAAATTTCATAGCTAACAGTAATTTGAAGTGGCAAACGGGCATGAGGAGAATTCCCAGAGGAAGCAAAGTCTGACAAACTATGTTTAAGCCCTAGGGATTTATATAATAAACCCTTTGGATTTTGTGAGGGTTTCCCATGAGTGTGATCTGCTGGGAATCAAGCATTCAAATCAAGTCCAACTACACTATCCAAAAGATGAACTATTTCTTTATCATCTACCATAGCAATGCAACCTCCACCCAGAAACAGAAATAATCTATGTCTACCTTCTCACAACAGGGGTTCAGGAAGTCCTATTGGGTGATTTAAGGTAGACTAGCACCTCTGGTGGGAGGGCTTGCTGACCCCTTCCCTTAGGGCTACTCATCCACCTTTGGTGTCCACCTGGCACTCAACTCTCACCAGCAGCTCCAAGAACCTGTAGCACAAACAGTGGTGACACCTCGATAAACCATCTGGGCAGATGAGCTAAGTGGTTGTCACAGTGACCATTCTCAAATGAAGACAGATACACTGGTACAGATGATTTTGGATGAATGTGAACAGTCAACATACCTCCAATTCTGAGAAAGGGAAAAAAATCACATTATGCTAACTAAACCTTGCTGTGGAGAAATCCTCAAATAGATTCCAAGATTTCCATACCCAACTGTTACTCCCTTTTTGAGCCAATTTCAATCAATGCCCACTTTCCCATTTTCCCTTCTACTGTAATGCATCTTTCACACCTCTTCATGTGAAATAACCCCATTCTACTTCTCCCTTACTTCTGCTCCCAGTGTAATCCTTTCTCACCCCTTAATTAGCTTTTTATGACATCTTCTCAAATTCACCTTATACCTGTATGCTCTCTCTATGTGTACTCCTAATCACACAATTAATGATAGTCACCTTCTCATGTAGGGTGTATAGTTTGGAAAAGATAGTAACTCCTTAAAAAGTAGAATTGGTCAAATGGAAAAGGAGGTACAAAAGCTAACTAAAGAAAATAATTCCTTAAAATTTAAATTGGGCAGGTGAAAGCTAATGACTGAGATATCAAGTCAAATGAAATCAAAAGAAGTGTAAAATACTTCACCGGAAAAACCAACTAACTTGGAAAATAGATCTAGGAGAGATAATTTGATACCCTAAAACCAGAAGGTAAAATAGACATTGAAAGAATCCAGTAGATAAAGATCCAGACCAAAGTCTATACCCCCAATTTTTCAGGTACTTATTCTAATGCCGTGCTCTCAGGATCATTAGACGTTGACCAAATTCTAAGTAGCCCTTTCCACACATCAAGGGTTCCCCTACAAAAATGGATAAACCAGTCCCAAAAGCCACTAAACTTCACCACACCTTCAAACACATACCAACTCTGAAATCAAAGTTTGCTTAGCCAATCTGGAGAAGCTTACGAACATTAATCTAGAATAAAAAAAAAAATCTAACTCAACAACAAGAATTAATGGCAAAGATAACTCAACATGACCATGACATTGAATCTCCCTCCCATATGGCCAGATAAATAGAAGCAACACAAAAAATGTGTGCTGAAATGGTTGCAAAACATGATCATTTGGTTGTCTCAACAGGACAGACTAAGTCAAGTGCTTCTCCCCTTATGACGCATATGTGAAGAAGCACGGCCACCCAATCCAACACTCTTTGCTCAAGAGTATTTGACCTCCACTCTCAGATGGAAAAGGCAGAATACCACCAGACTTAAGTGAAGAGCATAAGCACTCAAGAGAATCTATCCATTTAACAGGAGACATTTTCAAAACCACAACTAGATGCTCAACAGTTCTTACAACTCATTCATTCTCATTGGGGGGGGGGGGGGGGAAACAGGCACTGTTCTTCATGTCTTGGACAACTTCTACAGTGAGTTTATGGCCTCTTTGGCCGCTGGAGGCTGCTCGAGCTGTCATTCTCTCCGTAACCAAATGGTGGGATTCCCTGGTAGAAGTTACACCATCAGTTTTGAAAATAAACAGTAAATGTGATATTCCACAAGCTTGTCATAAGGGTCTGCAGAAACCACTTCCCCACCCTAAAGTAAGTGGAGGTTGGGTTTGCCTATATATTATTCCTTCAGGAGATTTAATTGGATTAAAAACCTGAAAATTTAAGCTTTATAATTTAGGGCTGCTTTTTATGAGGCTCAAATTCTACACCTAATCACTGCCATTTGATCTTTTATACAAAGGACTCATTGATCTTCCCTCCTTTCTTCTAACTAGTCACACAATTAAGAAAAAAAAAGAATTCATTAATCACCTCTGGAAAGGGATCTCAAAAGGAAAACTCCCAGGAAAATTTCAGAACTCCTACATCAAGGAAAAAATATTGCAAGCAACCATCAAGAAACTTCAATTATTAGGGAGTCACAGTCAGAATGACACAGGACTTAGCAACTATAATGTTAAAAGATTGGAGGTCATGGAACAGGATGTTCAGAAGGCAAAGGAGCTAGGACTACAGCCAAGAATCACCTACTGGGTGAAATCGAGTATACTCCTTCAAGGAAAAAAATGGTCATTCAATGAAATAGTAAGCTTTCAAGCTTTCCTAAGAAGACCAGAGTTAAACAGAAAATTTCATTTTCTGTATCAAGACTCGAGAGAAGCATAAAAAGGCAAAAAGGAAAGAAAACACAAGGGATTCAATAGGGCTGAACTGTTTACACCCTACATGAGAAGATGACTATCATTAATTGTGATTAGGAGTACACATAGAGAGAGCATACAGGTATAAGGTGAATTCGAGAAGATGTCATAAAAAGCTAATTAAGGGGTGAGAAAGGATTACACTGGGAGCAGAAGTAAGGGAGAAGTAGAATGGGGTTATTTCACATGAAGAGGTGTGAAAGATGCATTACAGTAGAAGGGAAAATGGGAAAGTGGGCATTGATTGAAATTGGCTCAAAAAGGGAGTAACAGTTGGGTATGGAAATCTATTTTACCCTACAGGGGAGTTGGGGGGGAGAAAGGAAAGGGGGGGAAACTGACAGAAGGGAAGGCAGATTGAGGGAGGTGGTGGTCAGAAGCAAAACACTGATGAGGAAAAGGGTGAAAGAAGAGAGAGGGCTTACAGAAGGAAAAATAGGATGGAAGGAAACACAGTAATCACAACAGTGAATGTGAATGGGATAAACTCCCATAAAACTGAAGCAGACAGCAGGAGTTGGCTTCAAGAACCAGAATCCTAAAATATGTTTACAAGAAATACTTTGGAAGCAGAGAGACACACAGAGTCAAGTTAAGGAGCTGGAGTGGAATATATTATGCTGCAGCTTAAGTAAAGAAAAAGCAGGAGCAGTAATCACGATCTCAGATAAAGCAAAAGCAAAAATAGATCTAATGAAGAGAGACAAGGAAAGAAACTACATCTTGCTAAAAGGCACCACAGACAATGAAGTAACATCGATACTAAACATATATGCACCAAGTGGTATAGCATCCAAAATCCTAAAGGAGTTACAGGAAGAAACAGACAGCAAAACTATACTAGTGGGGAACCTCCACTGTCCCCTCTCAGGACTTGATAAATTCAACCAAAACGTAAACAGTAAAGAAATTATGTGAATAGAATTTTTAGCAAAGTTAGGTATAACAGACCTCTAGAGAAAATTGAATGGGAATAGAATATACTTCTCAGCAATGCATGGCACCTTCACATATGGCCAGATCAACAGAAGCAACCCAAAATATGTGGGCTGAAACGGTTACAAAATATGATCATTTGGCCTTTGACAGGACAGACTACATTGAGTGCTGCTGCTTATGATGCATATGTGAAGAAGCACGTGTGAAGACACCTGAAGATCACGTATTAGGCCTTAACCTGTTGACAGCTACACCCACACTAAGGGAGTTGTAGAAAGCAAGGGTCAACAGAGGAACTCTACCTGCTCCTGGGAGGATGCCCTTGTATCCAAAAACATCTCTGGATAATCTATGGGCCTTCCCTTAGATATAAACTGGCTATCCATTCTGGCACTATGATTGGGCAGCAGCTGCCCTGAGCCTGTTTCATTTATTTATTTGGATTTTTTTTTTTTTTGGCTAGGCAATGGGATTACGTGACTTGCCCAGCATCACACAGCTAAGTAAGTGTTGTGTCTGAGGCCACATTTGAACTCAGGTCCTCCTGAATCCAGGGCCGGTGCTCTATCCACTGCACCACCTATCTGCCCCCCCCCCCAGCCTGTTTTAAAGAGCATGGGGCTATGATAGCCGTCTCAAAAGCAAGTGGTGCCAATTAGAATGCCATAAATCATCAGGAGGAATTCCCTGGACTTCATCTAGATCTATGAACTAAGGACCAAGTCTGTGACTAAGCTAATCAGCTGAACCACAGGACCCCCTGGACAAGGACTCCTGGAGAACAATTAGAACCCCAGCAGAGCTATCCCAAAACCCAGGTCTCTACATAATTGTAAAGACTCATCTCCCTGGAGGGTGGAGGGCCCTATTTTATTCTCTCAGATTTTACAACAGGATTTAGCTTCTATCACCTTTAAAGGTACCACCTTGCTCCAGTATGTGGACTACCCACTTCTAGTTGCTCCAAATGCTGAGGTTTGTCAGGAGGACCTAATACTAGAACTTCATTCACCGAAGTGGACATAAAGTCTCCAAATCAAAAATCCAGTGGTGTCTTCCACAGGTGAAATATTTGGCGTTTGTTTGGACTGCTGGGACTCATTCTGTCTCTCCTAAATGTATTCAGGCCACCCAGCAACTCTCCGCACCTACCACCAAGAGGCAACTGCGTGCAGTCTTTGGAGTGGCTGGATACTGAAGAAAATAGATTCCTTCATTTGGTGAAATGACCAAGCCATTATTTACCTGACTAAAGACTGTGCGTGCTCCAGAACCTTTGCAGTTCAATCATCAACACCTTTCTGACCTATCAGGCCTCAAAAGGGCCCTGTTATCAGTGCTTGCACCAGGACTTCCTCCAGGTTACAGTAAGAAGTCTTTCTCTCTTTTTACACAAAAGCAAAGGCGTGTGAGCTTCTGGTGTCCTAACTCAAACACTTGGACCTACTGTGTCCAGTGGCTTATTATTCTGCTCAGCTTGATGCTGTGGCTACTAAGTGTCACCTTGCCTAAGAGCTGCGGACTATCCCCATGCTTTTGATACAGAAGGCTTGTGATTTAGTTTTGGGTGCCCCAATGACATTAGGGCCTCTTACTTTATCACCCAACTCAGGTCTTTTCTGGATCAGAGACTTGCCAAAAATGAAGCAGCCTTGCTTGGTAGAGAAAATATCCCTTCTCAAGCATTGTACCGTCCTGAATCCTGCTACATTGCTCCCTGATTTGCTAGTCTCTGGGGAGCTCCTGCATTGACTGCCTTAATACTAGACTCCGCTAAAGGACGCCGCGATGACCTTTAAATCTGATTGTTCTGCATACTGATGGGTCCTCTTTTATAAGACATGACACTCACTACACCGGTGCAGCCTTAGTTTCTGACCATGACACTATCTAGGCAGCTTCCATCCAACCTCGGCGCCCAAGCTGCTGAGTCTGTGGCCCATACCTAGGCTTGTCACCTAACCAAAGCATCACAACTTATACTGACTCAAGGTATGCACTGTTGTCTGTCGTGGTATTAGAACACTTTGGCTACAGAGTTTGTTTTCGACATTTGCAGGTGAAATTATTGCTAATGCAGAGTTTGAAGATCTCTTACCTGCTCTGAAACCTCCCGCTGCTCTGGCCGTTGACCATTGTCCTGCTCACATGAGTGTTGTGAGGGATTGTCTGATGTTGGCTACTGCCAAGTGAAGGTTGTGGCAACTTGGGGCGGGAACTGGGTATTGGGAAGTAACCGGAGCTCACGCTCCCGAGGCAGGGGCTGTGCCATGTGGAGTTGTGGTGAACTGGGATAGGAACTGGATACGGGGAAGTAACCGGAGCATGTGCTCCTGAGGCAGGGGGCTGTGCCACATGGGAGTGGGACGGCAGAGAACAAGTTCCCTTTGTCTAGTCCTCTCCCTAGGTGCAGCGTTAACCCCAGACATCTCCTTCCTGTATCCGGTCCTAGCCTCCTGCGTCACGTCCTCTCCCTTGGTGCAACGCTAACCCCAGACATCCCCTTCCGGCATCTGATCCTACAATCAATGACTAGTAGGCGGGCTGAGGAGGAGGGGCTAGGAAGGGATATAGAGGCGGTAGGGGTCGGAGCTCGCTCTCTCTTGCTCTAGCTTTTCCTGCTTGGCCTTGCTGTGATGGCCTCTGAATAAAGCTCGAGTGTTTGCACCTCCTGATCGGCTCGTCTCTGTGTTTATCTGGGTGGGCACCGAAGTCTGGTAAGTATGACCTTGGCAGCCTGCTCCTTATAGGAGGAGAGTGCACGACACGACCAGCACAGAGTGTGACTTATCCCTTTTCACAGGCAAACTACCGTGCCGCCAAACGTGCTGCCCTAAAAGGCACTACACATTTTTACTCTCCTTTTTGTGAGGGCAATCTCTTTCCTATGATGATTCAAACTGGGAAGTAGAAACAACGGTTTAAGGTTAAACAGGTTGCTGGGGGGGGGGTGTCTTCGTGACTGCAGAGGGCAAACCATTCCTCTCCCAGAGTTTCTATCACCAGTTCACAATGTGGGGCCATTTTGGCCCTCAGGAAATCGTGGATTTGATTATGAGGGCCTGGTTGTCACCCACATAGCTGCCCATGTATAGTCTTCTTGCCCTACTTACCAGGAATTTAATTAATGTGACTTTAAACGCTATTGGGGTTGGGGGGGGTGTATACCCTGGCTTATATGCCTTTTGAACATCTGCAGACTGATTATATCTATATACCTAAGTCTGGCCACTATAAGGCCTGCGTTGTTATTGTTAACCAACTTACAGGATGGGTGGAAAACTAACTCTCAAAACACTTGATTTGTTGCTATGATACTCTTAAAAGAAATTGTTCTCTGCTTCAGCACACATCAATTCTGACCGAGGTTTCTACTTTACCAACTCTCTCCTGATGGGTCTGGGAACACTCCCACTAGGGAGTGGTTCCTAAATTTCATTTTCCCTACCACTCTCAGAGCTCAGGCCCAGGTGAACATATGAATAGGGAACTTAACACTAAGGTTGGCAAATTGTGTACTGAGATCCATCTGAAATAGCCTCACGTCCTTCCCCTAGCCTTGGTTCTATCTGTACAACACATCAAGGTGGGGAATTACATGTATCTCCTTTTGAAATGCTTTTCAGGCACACACATACACCCATCCAAGCCACACCTTTTCCCCCCAGTATACACATCTATACTGGGAAGAGATATCACTGTCACTTCATACATACAGGAATTACAAACATGGTTGTATAAACCCTACAACACAGGAGAAGACTGGACCTTTGGACTTCTTTACTCCACGATCTTCACCCTAGAAATAAAGTCCATGTCAGGAATTTCCAGTGGACCAACAGGACAATATATATACATATATACATAGAGAGAGAGACTGGACCTCATGAGCTCACTTGGCTGCAGGTTAACATTGGTAAAGGAGTTCTTATCGCTTTGTCTTAGTTGCCTCCCTGAACTTGCACCAGAAAAGCTTAGGTCGGTGCTCAATACTGACAATAACCATGTTAAAACTTATAGAACTAGCTTGTACATAAGTAATCTATGGGAGATATGTCTCCAATTGATCAAAGGAGGGAACTGAAAACTGAGAAAATCAAATCGATTTTATTCTGTATCACTACCAACATTTTGTATAACTACATAAGCCACCATTTTATTGTTTGCGAGTTAAGTCTGGAAGTTCAGCTTTCCTGCTAATCATTGTTATATTCTTGAGTCAAGGAAATCTTATCCTTCCAGGATGGAGGCGGATGCCAAGAAATCTGGTCTGCTATCTCTGTACTTTCGCTGTCTTTCAAGAAAGTCTGGTTTGTTATCCATGTATCACTAACTAACCTTGCAGGTGGACACAATCAATCAGCAACAAGATAGGAGGGGTGGTTGCTAGCTTCACAGACTTGATTTCCAGCCAATCATATTGTCCCCCAACATCTATGATACTGCTGACTTTACAATCAATCATTTTGTCTCCCCCGTCTACGAGCTGCAAGTTTTATAAGCAATCATATTGTTTTCCTCATTTATGGGGCTGCCGCCTTCTGGTTTTTTAATGTTGCTCCTATTGTCCATAAAAATGATCGTCAACCCTTCTTGAGGGATTTTTTTGGCTTCCTGAGGAGGTAAAGATCCCTTTTGTTGGTAAATGCAAGCCTTACTAATAAATTGAACATGCTTGTAACTTTGTTGTTTCAGTTTACCTTAATTTCAATCACAACAATCTCATTTAGATCAAGATAATCAAGCCTAAGAGGCCCTGGCTTGTGGTTAATTATGTGGTCACTAGTGCTTTGCACCAGTATTTCTATACTCCCTCTGAAACAGTCCTTATAATTTGCCATCTCAAAAGATGTTGTAAGAACATTGAGAGAAAAACCATCAAAATTCAGTACTCCAATAAGTCTCTAAAATCTTGCATTTTCCACAATTCTCCTGGGAAATTAAAGCCACCTATTGCATATAAAGCTTTATATTTCCTTAGCACATACAAACCAGGAAGTCCAACACAATAAGCATGTATTTTGACTTGACACTCATGGACATTCTGTCTTGAGACACTTTTCTCCTGCCCAAATGTCTTCCACCAAGAGCTGAAAAACAATTTGGTCACTGACCCACTGTCAAGCTCAAAGAGGGAGCATTTGGAGCTTTTAAAATACCCATTTTTCCTCTGTAAAGTAAGGGGGTTGAATTAAGTGATCTTGGATCTCTTCCAATTCTCAGTCTATGGGTAATATCATGAGGGCTTTGTACTGAAGGATCTTCAAGCTGTTGCAATAGAGGCCCACAGAAGTGATGAGAAATCATTCTGGGACTTGGGTAACACCCAGAAATTGGGACCAACCTTGTATCAAATGCCAACTATGCCGTCAGTAAAGTCCGAGTCGGTATACTATCCAAAAGAGGTATTGGTTTGCCTACTAAACTGAAGGTCTACAGAACCACTGTGCCAACTTCACTATTGTATGCCTGTGAAACCTGGAGAGTCTACCAGCACTATGCCAGAAAATTGAACCATTTCCACTTGAATTGTCTTAGGAAGATTCTGAAGATTACCTGGCAAAATGAGGAACCAAACACTGTTTCTACATATCAGCAACCCCTAATGGGTGTGACAGGATTCTGTAAGCTGACTTTTGGAAAAAAAAAGTCGTGATGAATTGGGGGAGAGGGGTAGAGAGCTGGCCCACTCAGCTGTGCCTGAACCCTTGAAGCAAAAACTTTACCTGCTCAGTAATAAATAAAGAAAAAGAAATCAAGTAGAATCTGGCTCTCTCAAACTGGGGAACCACACCATTCCAGCTCTTAACCCCACATCTGGAAAACTCAGCTTTTATAGGGTTACCTTTATATTTGGTTTAGTAAGAGAGTATGGTTAAGATTGAAATTTCTGGTGCTGAGAATTTTAAAGGATAAGTTTAGAAGGATTAAATCAGAAATAAGACAAAGAGATGCATGTACAACCACGTACTTATCTGGACAAGTACAACCAATGGGCTATAAAAAGAGTGACAGCTCCTGAATGAACACCCTACCCCCCACCCCACTCCTGGGAGTTTAACATTGCAGTCTTTGGAGGAATTGGCTGTAAGACTCAAAAGGAATGAGATCACTTGCAGCAAGTGTGGGCAGTGACCTGCCCTTAGGAGAGAAGGTAACAGAACTTGAGGAATGCTTTTGTAATGGAGGTTTGAAATATGGCTAGACCACCTAAGATGACATCACCCACGTGGAAGATGCTAAGACTGATTACAGCATACACAAACATTTTATACTGGCCAAGCCATACACTGCTTCAAGCAGCTTTTCCATTGGCTGAGTAGCTGGAACTGTTAGCATTTTTCAATGACCAGGGCTTCTGCCATATTTGCCTTTAAGGGTAAAGGGGGCTCCTTCATTTTCACCATAAGGTAAAGGACAGCACCTCCTTCCTTCCTGAGGTCATGTGGCTCAGAGAAATAGGAATGAGTCTTCAGCCTTTTCATTCATTCTGTGAGCTAACTCATATGGAGTGGAGCCTTCCATCTAGTCCAGGGGCTTCAAGGCTGGATGTTTCAGGCAAATCAGCACCAACCCCTGGGGTAGTATGGGTCCAGGATTCCAGTGCCATCAGAAGCTGGCACTACTGGCTTTAGATCTGAACTTAATGATACCAGTTCCAAGTAGGAACTGAACTAATCTGTAAGCCTTATTCCTCCCCTCTCTCCCCCCATCCCATTAAAGTGGTATGGGAAAGGTGAGGAATTGTACTCCCAAGTGATGGGGAAAATGTTTGCTATATTTTTGAAGTAAATATCCCTTTGTAAAGGGCAATCAGATATGAAATTATTAAATCTAACTGGGGTGCTGGTAACCAAGTCCCTAAATATGGGGGAGGGATAGACAATAGAAAAGAGACAAGACTCTGCCAACCCCTTCAGGGTATCAGGAGAAAACATAACAGACCTGGCTCACAGATCGGGGCAGAGTCACCTTCTCTATGCCTCTCTACAACTCAACCACCAGAACCTGAAGGCCTTAGGGGAAAAGGTGGTGTTTAGCATTGGTGGGGCTCCAAAGGAAAGTCTACAGAAAGAGAAAAAGACCTTTCTGGGAAATGACTTATCTGATGAAGGTGGTTATTTGATAATAGGATTTTGATTTATGGACCACTGATTAAAAGACATATAAGGCTTCTGGCCACAGAGTACACTAAACCATGATTGCTTAAAAAAGTTTGTGTCAAGTCTTACAAATTTAATACAAAAGGTTTTAGACTCAACAGGGCTAAGTGGAAGACTGCCAGCACTTACCAGGCTAGATGCTCTAGCTCAAGTAACAAGCAAGCTGAATGAGAAATCCTAATGTAAGAAGGCCATTTTGAACTCATAGGTATGAGAATTGTTAGGAGAGAACCCAAGTCTAGAATATGGCTTAGGTGGGATAAGCAAGATAATGTTACTTTCTATCAAGCCGATTAATCCCTAAACCCTCAAAAGAAAAGAACTGCATATCTCAGAGTGCAATCACAGTGATTCCACATGACAGGTATAAGGTAAGAGCTTCATGAATGAAAAGAATTATATACCAGATATAAGGTAATTACAACAATTCTACGAGACAACTTACTCATTAGTGTTGCCTTACCCATCCTGGATCATTGCGCCTCGTGGGATAAAAGGTGTAAGATCTATGAACCAAGGTAAGCTGGATGCTGTCAAACAGCAGATAGACTAAACGACAACAGCTTAGATGTCCGTGAACTTACATGGATGGGAATGGGCAAACTCAGTTCAGGTGATCTTTACGTCTACTTCTGTGGTCAAGAATCCTTTAAAAGAAATGGAATAGTCCTCACAAAGATAAAGAAGTACTGGGGTACAATCTCAAAAGTGTTATAAGGACATTCGTTCAAATCCAAGGCAAACCATTCATCACAGTGATACAAGTCTATACTCCAACCACTGGGGCCAAAGAGGCCAAGTGGGTCAGTTCTATGAAGACCTACAACACTTTCTGGAAATATCAAAAAAAGAAGCCACGTTCAAAGGGGATTGGAATGCCAAAATAAGCAAAGGACAATTAGAATAACAAGCAAATTTGGCCTTGAGTACAAAATAAAGCAGAGCAGAGAACAATAGAGTTGTCAAGCTAACTTATTGGTCAGGGTAAATGCTCTTTTTCAACAACCAAGGAGGCAAATTTTACACATGGCCTCACCAGATGGTCAACACCATAATTAGACTGATTATATACTTTGCAGCCAAAGATGGAGAAGCTCTATAGTCAGTTAAAACAAGACCTGGAGTTGACTGTGGCTCAGATCATGAGCTTCTAACTGCAAAATTTAGACTTAAGTTGAAGAGTAGGGTCAACCATCAGACCACACAAGTATGAACCAATTAGCAACCTTTATGAATATATAATGGGCGTGACAAAAATATTTAAGGGATTAGATTTGGTAGAATGCCTGAAGAACTATGGACAGAGGTTCACAATATTGTATGGGAGACAAACAAAAAAACATCCCAAAGAAAAAGAGGAAGAAAGCAAAATGGCTATCTGATGATGCTTTACAAATAGCTGAAGAAAGAAGGAAAGCAAAAGGCAAGGGGAAAAGGAAAGCTATACCCAACTGAATGCAAAATTCCAGAGAACAACAAGAGAAGGTTTTCTTAAATGAACAATGCAAAGAAATAGAAGAAAACAATAGAATGGGAAAGACGAGATCTCTTCAAAGAAATCAGATACAAGGGAATGTTTCATGCAAAAATGGGCATGATAAAATACAAAAATTGTAAGGACTTAACAGAAGTAAAAGATTAAGGTGGGAGATTAAATCAATCAAGAAATTAATTCTGACTTCACTGGAAGAACACAGAAGAACTATACAAGAAAAATCTTAATACCATTGATAAGCACGATGGTGTGGTATTTACCTAGAGGCAGACATCCTGGAGAATTAAGTCCAGTGGGCCTTAAGAACCACTGCTAAGGATAAGATTAGTGGAGCTAACAGAATTCCAGTTGAATTATTTAAAATCCTAAAAGATGATGCTGTTAGAGTACTGCACTCAATATGCCAACAAATTCGGAAAACTCGACAGTGGCTACTGGATTGGAAAAGACAGTTTACTTTCCAATCCTAAAAGAGAGCAACGCCAGATACTGTTCAAACTATTAAACAATTATGCTCATTTCACATGCCAGCGAGGTTATACTGAAGAAACTGCAATGTGAACCGAGACTTGCCAGAAGAGCAGGATGGTTTATTGGAGAGGCAGAGGAGCTAGTGACCAAATTGCCAACATTAGCTAGATAATGGAGACAGCAAAGGAGTTCCAGAAAAATATCTACTTCTGCTTCATTAACTACACTAAAGCCTTTGAGACTGTGTTGATCACAACAAACTGTGACAAGTCCTCAAAGAGATGGGAGCATCAGATCATCTTGTCCTCCTGACGAGGTCTGTAAGCTGGTCAAGAAGCGACCGTTAGAACCGAATGCAGAACTAATTCGTTCAAAATTGGAAGACAGCGAAAGGCTACCTACTGTCACCTTAATTTATATGAAGAGTACAACATGTGAAATACTAGTCTAGACAAATTAAAAGTCAGAATTAAGGTTGCTGGGAGAAATATGAACAATCTGATATGTGCATGATATCACTCTGATGGAGAAAAGTGAAGAATTAAGAAGCTTTCTTGATGAAGGTAAAAAAAATGAATGAAAAGGCTGTCTTAAAGGTAAACATTTAAAAAAAAAGTGTCATCAGGTCTCATTACTTTCTGGCAAATAGAGGGAGAAGAAATGTTTCCATTCCATAACTGCAGCCGTGAAATGAAGAGATATGTGCTCCTTAGAAGGAAAGCTATGGCAAGTCTGTACAACATACTAAAAAGCGGAGACATCACCTTGCTGACTAAAGTCCATTGAGTCAAAGCTGTAGTTTTTCCAGTACTAATGTATAGCTGTGAGAGTTAGACTATAAAGAAAACTGAGCACTGCAGAACTAATGCTTTCAAATTGTGGTACTCGAGCAGACTTTTGAGAGTTCCTTGGACAGCAGGGAGATTAAATCAATCAATACTTAAAGAAATTCATTCCGACTATTCATTGGAAGGACAAGTACTAAAGCTGAAGCTTAAATTTTTTGGTCACATGATGAGAAGATGGGACTCATTGGGAAAAAAAATCTGATGCTGGGAAACATTGAAGGCAAAAGGAGAAGGGGCCAGCAGAGGATGAGATGGATAGTATCATAGAAACAGTTTAGACAAATTTCAGGAGAGTGTGGAAAATAGAAGGACCAGGCACCCTATGGTCCACGAGGTCATGAAGAATCAAACACGACTGAGCCGACTGAATAACAAAGTCCCCTTAAATCCCAAATCTACCCTGATCAAAAATCTGGTGGATCCTCTGACCTGTGGATCTATGAAGTTTAAACAAATTTGGGCAAGGAGACACACGTCATTTCACAGGGATCAGAGAGCACTACCTTACAATTCAATCTGGACATTACTCAACTAGACACTTAATTTCAGCATTGCTTCCATTCCACACACCAACACCAGAGTAGGAAGTCCAACAATAAATTTAGAAAAATGTCAAATACATCTAAAGCATGTTGAGGGTAGCCTTTAAGCTCTCCTCATAGCCAAACACAAGTTGCCCAATATGGCATTATGTCAGTATTGGCAGCAGGCCATCTACATTCAAGACCAAGTCTGTTGGAGAAGCTTGTGTTTTTTATGGAGCAAGGTCAATTAGAAGAAACAGGTGCCCAGAGAAAGAATAGTATGAATAGAAATACAGAAGAAGAAAAATACACTCATAGGACATGGGATGGAAGCAAGAGAAGTCATTCCAGGACAGTCAAACTGGGTATGGCCAGAGTAGCCTGGGAGTTTGGCTCACATTTCATAATGTAATAAGCTATGAATAGTGTGCTTAGTATCTTAGTATACCTTAAGGTGGGTTTTTTTTTTGTTTTGTTTTTTTTTTTTGCTACAATGACCTTGTCATTCTTACTTGAAGAGAAATTCTATCCAGAGAAATTGCCTTACCTTCAGGTACTTTTTATTCCAACCCCTAACTGACCCAAGAATCCCTTCTCCGATCCTGTCAGCATGGTAAGTACGTAGAGCTTTGTCCCTCAGTCCTGAGGAAAAAGCTTATGACTGTCAAAACATATTTGTCTCCTTTTCAGTTTGACTGGATATTAAGAAATAAATATTTCTCCCATTCAGTCCTTTCCAGTCTTTCCCTTCTTTCTCTTAAAAAGGTACATCAGAAGTCAAGAGCTAATGCTAAAGCTTAGCTTGTCCCACTAGGACAATGAAAACCAAGTAAAGGTAATCAATGTGTTCCCCATTATGAAAATTTTGCTAAACTTTCAGGACACTGGACACATTGGACTTAACTGTCCAGCCTCTAGCTTTAAATGGGGGCACATCAAACTTAAAACTAGAAATAACTCATTTCTAATTAAGATTATTTCCTTCTTATTCCCTGAAGGCATTGGAGTTATGATCCATTTAAAAAGTATTCTCTTTTCCTACTACCTGAAGGGACTAGGATATTGACCAGAGGAACATTTGATTACTTCAAGTCACCCATGATCGTCTAGGAGAGAGTACTTCAGTGGGGTGATCAAAGAGGGATTAGTGGTTTTAGGTTTTAGATGTTACAGTATTCCTGAAAGATTAAATGACTTGTTTTTGTAGGTGAAGTAGAAGGATTTACTTAAAACCATTTATCATATTCTGACATTTTTCCTTGTTCAAGATTCCTATGTTACTTCAAGATGTCATGTTAGAGAGCCATATCCAAACACCTAAGGGGACTTTATAGTTTGGACAAACTTCAAACAGATAATGCTCAGTAGACCATTGCCTTGTTGCTATCTCAGACTCTGAGCCTTCCACGATCCCAAAGGACAGCAAAGGCTGTTAGAGAACACGTTGTACAACTTCCCACCCAGCTTATACACCCATAGGGTATCAGCAGGGTAACCTGGTTAAACATGTACGAAGTCCCATCTGAAAAAGACAGACAAAAGTAGCCAGCTCACCCTCAATGAGCTACTAGCTAATATTAAGGGTCCAGCAGGGTGCCTGACAGCTATGGCGGAGATGGTCCAAGCTACAGAAGCCCCAAGTTTTCATTAATCATAGATTCACAGGAACCACTAAAGGCCATCGTGGGAGGCCAACAAAATTGTTAAGACAAACAAAAGTTAAGATTATTTGACACACTCCACCAACAAGGGAATGAAGATTAAGATATAAAATGGATTACAGTAAAGGCCGAAGTTCAAACCTACAACCTGATGTTAACAACACCCTATAACGCAGAAGGCCCTATTCAGTACATAATTCAGTACTATTGACCAAATGTATGGGAAAGGTCGAGGGCTATAGACAGATTGTTCATTCACAAAAAGGAATCCCAATTCCTTCTCCCCACCGTGAGTACTTTTAGTCTTCTGTATACGAAGGAACAAAATGACTCCATTTATCAAAGAAACCCAGGCAAAATCCACCTATCCCAGGGAATGAAATAGGTATGTTGCTAAGTAGTGACTACCTAGCCCTATTCTTTGATTATAGTCAAGAGGGCAGTGGACAAGTTAACATCTAAGCTGCTAAAGTCACAACTAATGCTTTCATACCAGAGATACTGACAAAGTTATCAAGTGAAGGAAAACTAATACATCTGGGAAATAAATATTATGGAATAAAATTCTCTGGACAAAAGAATAAGACTCTAAAAAAGGATAACTTCTCATTCACTACAACGAGGGCTTCAACTCTACCCCCTCAACCCCACCCCTCCAGAAAAAGAAAAATAGAATGGCCCAAAGAACTTTCAGAGTAGTCAGAAGGTCAAGTAAAAACTAGAAGAGTGGAATTAGGGCTCTTAATGAAAAGCTCAGAATAGAGGATTTAAACAGAAGCTGAGAAAAATCATAGCAAACAGGTGGATATACTGCAAAAACAAACAAATCCTGTGATACAAATCTCAACAGCCATATTGGAACACCACATACCAAAGACTGACCTGGAAAACCGAACATGGATCTTAGGTCAACCAAGCTATTTTGTAATAGTGGGGCCATATGTAAGCAAGAAGAGGACAGATAGCAAGAAATAAGTCAGAGGCACAGAACAGACAAGCAAGACTGAGATGCCTCATGTACAAGGAGAGTACCAGAAGTAATGGAGGAACTATTTCCTACTAGTCTAGTAGTGCTGAGAAAACTAGCAAACAAGTCGATAGAATATCTCAGTACTGAAGAAGTGATAAGAAAAGACTCCTTTCTGTAAAAAGCTGTGGGTCTGCATATGTAAAATGCATTTTCACTTATAATAAATGAGCATATTTATTCTCAGTATCTAGCACATAGAGGGTGCTTAATAAATACTGATTGTCTGAGGGCAATTCTCTTCCTTACAAAAGGAACCTCTGTTGATTCTGATTAGAACATTTTATATTTAGGTAGAATATCCTTCTTAAGTTTGGTATTTTGTTTCATGTGGTCAGATGCTCATCTCAACTTCTTTCTCAAGTTTTTTCTTTACATTTCTCCTTAATGTCATCCCTCCCCTTCCCACCCCCATTGAAACTTATCTTTTGAGGGAAAGAGAGCATCAATTTAGAGGTTCATTGATTAGAGGCAATCAAGTATGACTCCCTCATTTTACAAACTGGGATCAAGGGATAAAGGAGACTAGAGGAAAAAAAAATTTTAATTACCAAAAAAGTTACATGAACAAGCTAGAAAAAAATTGTAGCTTATAAAGAAAGCCCTCATATATCTTGATTTAAAAAAAGTTTAATGATGTCAATAAATGAGGGTAACTCTTTTTAAAAAAATGGTCAAAGGATAGGAATAGTTTTTTCAGTTAGTTGCACACTAACTACAACATGAAAAAGTAGAAAAGTGTTCTGAACCGATAAGAATTGAAGGCTGTAGCATCATAAAGCCAGAGGTTAAGCCAGTCACAGCCCTTCTGTCAAGGAAGGCATTGGCCCAGTAGACGATCAAGTTCTACAAACCTGTCTGTTTCAGTCGATAACTACAATATCCTCCAATGCCATAGTAGAGCATTGCACAATCTTTCAGGAAGCCCCCAGTACCTTCAACCATCCAGTTAAGTGTCTGTAGATATTAGATTCCCATTTCCTTCTTGGAAGGGACAGCAAGGACTCCTCCCCCCCTCCTCTCTACACACAAAACATTAATCCTTTACCAGACCCAATAGGAGCTAGTTCTCATACCAAAGTAGAATCTCAGAAACCCATGTAATCCTAAGAAGTCATTTCAGCTGACAACCTCCCCAAAAAGACTAGCACAGAATTATCCCTAAGCTGACTCAAGGCCAGATGTGGTCTTTTGCCTGTCACATGTCCTTAGTAAAGTTTTGAGGATAGCTAAGGCCATCCTATGGGGAGCAAGGCTTCCACAGGCATTTCCCACCCCCAGTATAGGCTGTGTGAAGCTCGCTGCCAGAAATCTGGAAACCTGGGTGGGTTAAATGTAACTGCTTCTGGCTCAGATGTGACTGAGGACTCCAATTTAGGCTGGAAAAAAAAGGTACCATCAGACATAATAAAACATGCAACCCAGAGAGGCACTCAGTCAATGAGCAAACCAAAATTACCAATGCAGCGACTGAGTAGATGTTATTCAGACCAGTTTGGGTTTTTGTTGTCGGGGTTTTTTGTTTTAAGGTTTAGGTTTAAGTCCAATAGGAAAACCTCAATAAATGAGGGGAGTATTGAGGGTTATCATGAAGTTACCTAAAGCCACTAGAGGGCACCAGAGCTACACAAATACTAAAAGTTTCGGTCTTCCACACATGGGGTCACTCCCCAGAATTAGGTGGCCCCATTTCTTCCTTGATTTGTTAGTGTTGCCCCTTCTTTCAAATACCTTGTGAACTGATCCTTTAATGCTCTCAATGGTTGCCCATAGCGAGGAACTCTGTGTATACAGCAGCTTTCCCAAGCTATTCTATTCATTACCATGGAGTCCAAAGCCTGTTGATGCAACTTCCATTGTATGTAACACAAGTGAAGTCATCTTTTCCCCTTTCATTTGTTCTCTTCCTTCCATTTTCATTCTAAAATTCCCTCCCGATTCCCTTATGTAGGTCTCTCCTAGCTCTCCGAATTTATTTAGCTACCTATTGCTTGTTTTGAGGTTCATCTTCCATCTTTTTTTAAAAGCATAAACGGGACAATTTTTTTTTAACTTTTAAAAATTTTATTTTCTCCCCAATTACATGTAGAAACATTTTTTTTTAAAGTTTTGAGTTCCAAATTCTGTCCTTCCTTCCCTCACCAAGATGGTAAGAAATCTGACATAGTTTATACCTATGCAATCATGTAACACATGACCATGTTAGTCATTTTGCTCCATCATCTTCCTGTGAAAGATCATACAACTTCGTATTCTAACCCCATGTTGCCCTTTGCTGCTACCTTCCTTCTCGGCAAGCCAACCAAATGATCTGATCATTACTTTTAGGCAAGGCACAAAACAGAGATACTTGCCCGAGGTGCTCACCACTGCTGTGGAGCCTATCCAGAACAGAACACAGTCCAACTCAGAGAAAGAGTCCCTAGAGATAACATAAGAAGTTTGTAGCCGATGACTTCAACCCCAATATACTGCAGAACTTTCTGGATGAGACCTATAGTCTCTTGAGTGTCTGGTCTGGGGCTTTCACAAAAAGGGACATGTGGCTAGGAAACATTTATTGCCCAGATGATAGAAGGATAACCTCTAAAGCTCACATCTAAGAGGCTATCACTTGTACAGACAGGAGCAGGGAAGGCTTTATCACCTTTAGGAAATAGTAAGCATCCATTCATGACCCCTCATTTCTCACTGAAACAAATACTTATCTTTGTAACATTTGTGATCAGTGGTGCACATGAATCATGGGACAGCTGGCAAGAGGCACAGTGGACGTATGAGGCAAGTCAAGGATAACCAGTGGACATCCAATGTGCTCCACTAGCATCTGGAATGTCAGAAGAAACTAAAGATGGCTCCTAGTGAACTTATGTGAGGACACAGACAAGGAATGCACAATAGGGGCACTTTATTCTGTATCACACGGAAGAATGTCAACAGCAATGAGATCTAAGGTCGATCTCAAAAAAAAACAAAACAAAAAAACTGGAGACGTCCACTATTTTGCACATACTGGCCTCTAGATAGGTATTTAAAGAGAAAGTCCTGATGAAATAAAGAAACACAAGGCAACATTTTCAAATTATCCCAGCAATAGTCAGTCCCACAGAAGTGTCACCCATATTTTGCACACTGAAGCTCAGTGAGATTAAGCCGATTATCAAGGTCAAGTAGTATTTGAGATGAGAAGACCAGGAAGGCAAATTTCTCCATTACCAATCTCCCTCCCTTCTCTTGACAGACATATGCCAGTAAAGTGTAAACATTTTACAAAAGAAGAAAAGGACCTAGTTGTAAAGGACTTTAAAGGCACATCAGCACTTTGTATTTGCTCCTGGAAGAAAGGAGGAACCACTAAATCCCACCAGCCTGTCCCTAAGGATATTGAGTTTTGTCTGGGGGAAAAAGCACTAGAGATAAGTATTAGTATTTTCTCATAGCTGGTGTCTCCTCAGCAGAGGAAGACAGCTAGATATTTCATAGTTTAGACTAAAGAGCTTGTGATCATAAGCCTCTCTTAAAGGCAATATAGATGTACCTACAGATACAGAGAAGGAAAGCATGAGTGTGGTTCTTCAGGTATGTCTTCAAGGGAGCAGCTCAGGTTTCGAAAAGCTTCAGATTATTTCAAAGTCTTTCCTAGAAGCCCACAGGCACATAAGATTAGGCCAGAGTTTGAAATCCCCCAGTGTCTCAAATCGAGAGACTGTATTACAGTGGAAAGAGCATGGGATTTGACGAAAACGTTGAACTAGAGGTCCTCTAGGGTCCCTTTCCAATTCTACCTATAACACTATGAAATATCAGGAAGACTTCCGAGATAGGAGCACTCAGAGCAACAGTATAAACTTGGCAAGAACTGCTTCTCAGGAACCAAGATATCCAGTCTCTGCTGCTTCTGGTCTTCTTTTGGGAATCTACCCCGGGGAAAGGATCTTTTCAGGGACTCATCTGTACCCACATTAATGAGATTACAGATCTACTGGAGTCCATATTAACTTGGATATCAAATTATTAGCAGGAAAATAGGCAAAAAGACCTTCTGCAGGGGAAAGAAAGTTAGGAATCTGGCAGCAGGTCAAGATGGTTTCATCTCCATCTAAGCAGCTCAACCATGCTGTGATGACTTAAGGCATGAGGCTCAAGGCAATAAAATATGCAGGAAATAGAAATGCCCAAGATTGGCTACAAATATTGTTTTTGCTAGGCTAATTTTTTCACCCAAATTAGGTTTGTTCCATGTCATGTTGATAAATTATCACTGGACTGCTTCCTTTGGTAGAGAAAAAAAAACTCATAAGATGCCCAGTAATTCTCTAGTACATGGTACAAGAAGGTAGATGCGAGCTTGTGATCATAAGATCATGTCATGGTACGTGAAAAGTGACAAGAAAATAGTCATAAGTACTATTCTAAAGAGCACAACAGCCCGATTCAAAACTTAGAGGAAAGAGCCAATTCTATGCCTGAAGCAATTTATTCTTTTGAGAAAGCGGTACAATTTATTTGCATCCCGAGAACCAGTGGTAGGTGTCATTGTCCTAAAATGGGATTTAATGGGTATCATGGCATTTTTCCAGCTGTATTATGGCCAACCCCCTAATACATCTGGGCTCATCACCAATATCTTCAAGATTAGATGCTAGCAATGCCTACTTTTAAAGGGCACAGGAATACTTCTACCCAGAGTGAAGGGAGAGAAGAGAATAAGAATTTATTGAGTACCTGCTATATATGCCAGGCACTATTTTAAGTGCTTTTATGAATATCTCTTTTGATGTTCACAACCACCCTGGGAGATGGATATTATGATCCCCATTTTACAGAAGAAAACTGAGGCAGACAGAGGTTAAATGACTTGCCCATGGTCATACAGCTAGTAAGTGGAAGAGTTAAGCCTTCAAGTTTTATTGAAGACAAAACTTGTGTACTGTGGTGACGATAAGGGGCATACTTAATAGTGTTTCATTAACTGTATTCTTTCCATTTGAGCAGTCAGTTCTACGTTGCTCACCCAATCCTTTCCATGGAAGGCTAGGATTTTACAATCAAGCATGTTTTCTTTAGATTCACTGCCCTAAACATATCAAAGTGTTACTTTTAATGATACTAGTTAGATTTCACCACTTTGCCGTTCAGACTATCCTTATTAGCTTATGGGAATTTTCTAGTTTCTTTCAAGAGCCTATGAATACATTCAAGATCTTATTGAGATCAGCCTCATGATGAAAATGTTTCCCCTTATGACAAATATTGGGCCTGTAAGAGGCTATCTACTCTCATTAAGCTGAGATAGCTTCCAATACATTCAAATCCAAGTCCCTGCAGATAATTATGTTCTAGTTAATCACCTTGTTAGTATTTCAGGTGTTGGCCATTTGCAAACACCAGGTAAGAATTCAACTGCAAAACCCTACTAAGTAGACCAAAGGTCTGACCTCCAAAGAGGTCAGAGGAGGCAGGAGAGGAAGAAAAGTATTCCAGGCAAAGTGGGGACAGCCAGTGCAACAGCACGTGAACCGGATGATAGTTGGTAGTCTGCTAGTAGGAGCACGCCATTGTAACTAGTTGTTTGGAGTTGACAGACAGATGTCAGTAAAGTGTAAACGTTTTACAAAAGAAGAAAAGGACCTAGTTTTAAAGGGCTTTAAATGCACATCAGCACTTTGTATTTGCTCCTGGAAGAAAAGAGGAACCACTAAAATCCCACCAGCCTGTCCCTAGGGATACTGAGTTTTGTCTGAGGGTAAAAGCACTAGAGATAAGTATTAATATTTCCTCATAGCTGGTGTCTCCTTAGTAGAGGAAGACAGCTAGATATTTCATATTTTAGACTTAACAGCATTCATTCCATCACATTACCCGATAGTGATCGAGACAGTCATGTTATGGTACCTTTGGTGAAAGATACCTTGGCGAGTTTTATTATTCTTAATGATTTCTTTGCAACAAAAAGGAGGGTGATCTCTTGCACATATTTGGCAAAATGACTACACTTGTGATGTCAGGTTTGTTTTTTTCTCAAAATTAATACTTAATTAGCTACTGCCTCAACATGATAAAGACAGGGAGTATGGAAATAGGGATAACATAACTATAAAGTACCTTTTTGCAAGTAAAAATTGAGTATTGACATCCTCTAATTCCCTTTATTGTAGTCATTGGGTAATTGAGGCATTTTCGTAGTTTTTGGACTCAGGCCACATTCACACTAAGGACTCCAAACAGCCTTTGCTTATGTGTTTTATCTATTGGCATCTATTGTATTAGAAAACATAGAAGCTTAAAATAGTAATTCATATTAAAATTACAATAAAACTCGTTGCATGTTAAACAACCTTTCATGAAAAAAACTTTTCTAAAACAAAGACTTAGTGAGAATGGCAATGTTTTACATTTTTTTTTGGTAAATCTGTAATGCCTCGCTTAATAGAGGACAGCTGGATTCTCCTAGTTCTTCTACATTCGATTCGTTGCAATATGTTGTTTTGGTAGCATATGAAGAGTACTTTCAAAGTATATTTTGAAGCATATGAAGAAAATCTGGCCTCACACAGACACAGGGAGTATCTTAAAAGGCAAGTAATATCTTAGTAATATGAAAATAAGTTTTGCAGACATCACTAAAGGGTCCCTAGGACCCCAAGAAAGAGCTAATCATCCTGTATGCCTATCTTGGTTGTTATTTAGTCTTCCCAAGTGTCTCTCTGCTTTACATTTGTTTTTCATAATACAATAGAGTTGAACCTCAGACTGACCAGTTTAATACCCATTATGTGATTTATAGCCTTTGCTTTTTCCCATTTTTTTAAGGCAATTGGGGTTAAGTGACTTGCCCAGGGTCACACAGCTAGTAAATGTCAAGTGTTTGGTCTGAGGCCAAATTTGAACTCAGGTCCTCCTGACTTCAGGGCCAGTGTTCTATCCACTGAGCCACCTAGCTGCCCCCCTTTTCCCATTTCTAAGCTGAGAAATCTGAATCTCAGACCAGTTATTTGTTCCAAGTTCTACAAGGAACAAGTGGAAGGGTTTATAGTCATATACAGAAGAACAGGAAGGGAAGGAAACATTCATTAAGCACATTATTCCTATGTGCAAAGCCACTGTGTGCTTTACAAACATCATCTCATCCCACCTTCACAAGAACAAGCCCATTTTACAATTGAGGAAACTGAAGCAGGCAAGGGTTAAGCGACTTGTCCAAGGTCATATACTTATTTGAACTCGGGTCTTCCTCGCTCCAGGCCCAAGCTATATACACTGCAATACCCTGTGGCCTTTTAAGAGCTAGGAGTCGAGATGTTTTGGTTTTTTAGCCAGTGGTAGATTCAAAGACATAAATATCCCTGCATTTACCACTGGATGCCTCCTTTTTAGCCAAAGGAGCATTAGATTTGTTATGCAAAAACCTATGTTTCTGAATCTGAGCTCCACTGATTATTTTCAGCCTAAACTTTAATCAAGTTGTTTCACCTGACTACTCCCGGGCAAGAGATACCACCTGTGTGTGACATTACCTCATTAAGGTATTTCAAGGTCTAAGAGTGATCCTTAAGTGGTATATCTCCTATACAAGGCATTTTCTCCTGAGATTCCCCACTCTTCCTATCTTCCTTTCCCTCATTAAAGTATGTTTTCTACCTACGTAACTCAAAGCCTTCTTTGATCTCCTCCCCACCCCCCAGTTTAGTGAAGCCTACAGACCACCACTCCCCAAAATCATGAATTTCAGTCCGAGGTTAGTGAAAATCAAAACTTAACTCTTTCCCATCCAAGTTCAGGGTCAACATGAAACTTTTCCATGGACCCCAGATCAGGAACCCCTGACTTAGTTGTGTAAGTAGGAGCAAAAAAAAAAAAAAAACTATCTACATCAAGTTGTACTAGGTTTGCCTCATGGCCTATTCTTTCTACAAACCCTACAAAAGTTTTACTGAAGGGACGCCCCACGTGGCAGCTAAACAGACGTGCTTGCCTTTATACAAATAAATGACTTTCAATTGGAGGGGGTAATATTCCCACCCTTTCCTGAATGGTCACCTCGGAGCCCCCTCACTGGACACAGCCTAGAAAGAGCTTGTAGGCTTCCCTCCCCCACCCCCACCCCCACCCCCACCCCCACCCACCTCACCTTGCCTTCCTCTTCCCAAGTTGGGGGGAACCAAGAGGAAAGAAAAGAACAAGAAAGCCTGTCAGTTTTTCACAATCCTACAATCCTTTAAAGAATAAAGGGCCCTCACCTCGGAGGGGCTCCCCACCCCCCCAAGCTACAGCCTACTTCCTCCACGTCTTCCTGAAACTCTCCCCCACTTCCAAAGAAGAAAAGAAACAGGAGAAAAAAAAAAAACAGCAAGTAAGCTTATCAGCCCTTCACTGCCAGGAATCCCTTACAGGTCGTGGGGCGCTCACCCGGGAGCTCCCGTACTAGCCACAGCCCAGAAACGCCCGAGAGGCTTCCCCCCCTACACCCTACTTGCTAAACAACGGGAGCTCCAACCGTTCCACCCCGGCGAAACCTCCGGTCGGGTCGTTTGGCTCATTTATCCTGCCCCTATCAAACGTCTGCCTAAGAATTTCAGCAGTCAGAGAAAGAGGAAAAATGGAAAAGAGAAAGAAAGAGGAAACGAGCAGCAGCCGAGCCTAGCCTTCCCTTCCCGAAGCCTCCCAAGACGCCCTCCCCGCCCAGCGTGCTCCGCACCGTAACGTTCCAACCCCTCTCCCGGGAACGTTCTGAGCCCGCCCCTTCCCCTCGCCTTTTTCACCGCTCAGCGGGAGGCCGGTGGCGTCGCGTCACTTCCAGGGGGAAGGGATGAAAGGGGGAGGGGCTGCGAGGGGGAAGGGCCCCGAGTCCGCGCAGGCTCGAAGCTGTGCAGTTGACTATATATGGTCAAAGCTCGCCGAGGGCTGCTCGCTAGGCTCTCGCTTCCGGGTTGTAGAAGGCTTGGCCGCCGCCTGCGCCCGCTGAAGCTGCGAGACCGGGACCGAAGCGGCCTTAGAGTGGGAGCAGCGGCGGCGCCGGCGGCACCAGCGGGGGTCCTCTCGTGCACTGGGCGCTCTGCAGTTTGGGGGTGGGCAGGGCACTTTGCTTGGGCGGCGGGACCCGGCGGCCGCGGTAACAAGTGGGCGAAGATGCCTTACGAGATCAGTAAGTATTTGCAGCCTCTCCTTGGGTACTGAGGACCCCCCCCTCCCACCTCCAACCGAGATCCCCTCTTCCCAAGCCCCGGGGTTCTTGACCCTTCTCTGGAATGGGCAGCTCATCTGCCACATCTGGCCCTCCCCGACCTGGAAGGGAGCTAGGGAATAGAAGGAAGGGGTAGTGTGGGGAGAAAGGGGCGTAGTGCCCGGGCGCTGCCCCGGCATTGGGGGTGGGGTGGTTTGAATGGAAAGGCGCTCTGGCTTGCAATGCGGAAACGCATCCCCACCTCTCCCCGTAGTCTGCTCTTTCCTGCACTTTTGTACGTGCGTAAGTCTCACGGGGCCACTAGGTGTACTGGGGGAGCAGTTTTCTCTCCCTTTCTATTAAAAAAACTTCTCCTCTGGGAAGTGTACCCCTAAAGGAGAAATCACCCGAGGTCTCTCACCCCTATGCCCTTCCTTAAAATGGATGGGCAGCCCTTCCCACTTGTTTCCGGAGTTATTGGGAGCCTGGCACGCTAATAGCTGGCTGCAACAGGTGCTAAGGGGATGGAAGCTGGTGTCAAATGTGGCAATTCACAAACGTGGCTCTAGCTTACCAGCCCTCCCCATCCCCCAGCATCCCCCCTTGCGCACAACCCCAAGCCAGGCTAGGTAGACATCTGTACAGCATTTGCATGTGTACGTTTCTATCTTTCTGCAGAGAAAGTGTTTGCCAGCCTGCCACAGGTTGAAAGAGGGGTTTCCAAAATCATTGGAGGAGACCCAAAAGGCAACAATTTTCTCTACACCAACGGAAAATGCGTCATCATAAGGAATATCGATGTAAAGTATCCCTCTTTTCAACCTTGTTCTCCTTCTTACTCTTGATTTCCCCCGTCGTTTAGGCTGGGTTAATTATTAATTAATCACCACCTTCCACGCCCAGACTCCTGCGGTGGTGCGGTTGAGTAGTGAGGCAGAGGAAAAGGTGAGGCAGGTTGCCACACCCCTCTGCTCCTTCCCTCCCTCCCAAGTGGGGTTATCAGTTGGGCAAAATAATCTCTAAACTCCCTTTCCAGGTTAAAATCTGTTTTAGGCCCATCTTGTAGGTTTTTACAGCTGGGGAAACTGAGGAGCAGAGAGGTTACATAAGGCCAGTTTGTAACAAATAGATCATCCCAGGTCTCCTGATTCCACTGCACCATATTCCTCATTGGGTGTGTTTGTGGTCTTTTGGTGACCCTTTCAAAAGAATCGTTATTTTCCCTGACCCTTGAAAATGAGCTGGAAGAGGAAATGAAGTGTTCCCTTCTGCCTGCCCTTAGCCTTTATGAGTCACAGCACAGACACACTATAATGAATTTATTTCAAGTAATCACTCACTGCAGGAATCCTATACCCAGGATGAAAAGCAGTTAGTTACAGGGCCAACTAATTGGAAAGGCTTCTCAAATTATTGTTGTTACTCTAATTATTCAAGTAACAGATTATGTCTTCTCTGGTGTTCTCCAAAACTGCATTTTAAAATGTTTCCCACTCCCTCAATATGTTTTCTTTTCAGTTGAACTAGCTGTCAGGTCTCAACAGATACTGTCTACTTGAATTATTTCTGACTAAGCCATCAGTGAGATATTTCCTGCTCTGCCTCTGGAGTGAAATAGTATGAAGCTACTGCTCTTTAGTAACAGGACTGTGAGAATAGTAGTAACAGCTGATATTGTCATAGCATTTATTTGTTGGCTTTGCAATTTACAAAGGCCTTTCTCCTAGCAACCCTCTGAAGTTAGACAGATTTTATCATGACTTTACCAAAGAGGAAATGAGGCTTTTACCCATACGATCCCACTTCTTTTTTCTCAAATCAGTAATTTCTGTATCCCCAGCACTTGGCACGATGCTAGGCATATGAGAAGTACTGAAGTGCTTAATTCATCTGATGTTCCATATCCTAAATAACGAGTAACCTCTTAGCCTCAGTTTCTTACCAGGTCATCTACCTTTTTTGTGGGGATATGAGAGCTCAAATGAGATACTGGATATGATGGTGCTTTGTAATGAAGTGTGAACCACTGATGACTGATAATTCAATAAGCACGTATTGAGTGTTCTAATTAAATCGGCATATACCAGTTAAATTAATAATCAGTTAAATTAACATAAGCATGGACCCAGCTGGTGGGAATTATACTTCTGTTGTGAGGCGCCCCCCCC
>NW_020954596.1:18887682-19145511 GCF_900497805.2 Vombatus ursinus | reverse complement strand
TTTTTGGGGCCCCCCCCCCCCCCCCCCCCGTTAAATTCAGACTCATCACTAGGTAAGCCACAGATGGTGATTTTTTTTTTTTTTTTTTTTTTTTTTTTGGCTACAGCAATTCTTGGAGACCATATACCAAATTATAGTCATTGCAGGGAAGCATTTATCTGAGGAGTAACCTCACTGACAAAATTAAAGATTCTTGCAAGATTATTACCACCTACTTCACAGGACTGAAATCATCTTGCTATCTGTTACCGCATTTGCTCATCACAGCAAGGTGTGTGATGCCTTCTCAGAGTGTCTAGGTAGCTGAGAAAATTACCCCACCTAGCACCATCATTTTTTGCTTAAAATATTTTGGATGGAAATCTTCCTAATTACTCTTTGCTGCCTCCTTAAAATGAAGACCCAGAACTTAATATAAAAACTTTTCTTTAGACTCGGGGTCTAAATTGTGAGCATTAGTATGATGGTATTCTGAGCTTAGTGAATATAATGGAAAGAAAAGTAAATTTGGAGTCTGAGTTCTACTTAATAAGCCTTGTGACTTTGGGCAAACCACTTGTCCTCATGGTCTTGGTTCCTTTCTTTATCAAAAGGAGGTGGACCAGCCATATGTGGAGGACAAGGGATGATCAATGGACATCCCTTGTGCTCCACTGGTGTTTTGAGTTTGGTGAATTGTAAAGCCTGGTGTTAACTAATTGATTAGATTTATGGAGGAGTTGGGACTTCCTTTGAATCTTAGAGAGAGGTCTCCTTTAGATAAATGAGAAGATGAAGAAAAGCTGACATTTAGGACCTTAAGGTTTTCAAAGGGTTTGGGATATATTCTCTCTGAGTCTCATAACAGTCATCTAAGGCTGATGCTATTTGACACATGGCAGAGCCTCCCAGCCTAAGGTGAAGCCAAAGTACCACTTTCTTCCTTGAGTGTTTTTTTTTTTTTTTTGAGCCCTTCCCTCCCAAACTACTTTACATTTATTCTGTATGGTTTTTTTTAAATATATACTTGTCTTCCTCCATTAGAATGTAATCTCCTTGAGAGCAGCAGTCGTTTCATTCTTTCTGTTTTAATTCTTGATAGTGTTCTCCCCAGAGCCAGGCAGATAGTAGAATGTTTGATAAATGCTTGTTTTTGTTCAAAGTTGCTGAGACCCTATTCACACTCAGGCCTTCCTGACTCTGAAGTCTGCAATTCTGTCCTTTAAGTCACATTTTTACAATGTTCCCTGAAAAAGAAATATTTCCCCTCAACCCCCAGGCAAAGGTCACAAATTGTCTGAAAATGTTCATGAGGTAGGAATTCTCATGGTATATTCAAGGGTGCAGGAGTAAATCAGCCTAATTAAAACTAAGACAAATTGGCCTACCTATTCCTCAAATGAGACTCCATCTCATCTCCATTCCTGTGCAGGCTTTTTATCTCCCCAACTGGAGGCTCTAGTTTCCCTCAAGATTCAACTCCCTACTGTGGGAGGCCTTCCTCTGTGTGCCTCCTCTCCCAAGTTACCTAGTATTTGATACATATACCTTTGTTGAAGGTCTTAAGTTGTAGAGTGGTGGGAACTTGGATTGAAGCCAGATAATTGTGGTCCTTGAATGCCCCAGTGAGGAAGTTGAACTTATTCTTAGTGGGATTGATAGAAAGGGGAAGCAATTCCTGCTGAAATCCTAGTGAGAAGGTTAGGGCTCCACTCTTGACCATGCCACAATCATTTTAGCTTTATCCAAGCTTCAGTGTCCTTTCCTGTAAAATGTAGACATGGGGACTAGATGAGCTAAAAGTCCTTTCTAGGTGTAACATCCTATGAAAGCTTTTATCAACGGAGTTTCATTTTAAATAATTATATACCAGAGTAGGCTTGATATAGAACCTTTCGTAGAGATTTAATCCTTCAACATTGCAACTTTCCCCATCTTGGAGTTTTGCAGAAGCTGCAGACAACACAGAAAAAGTTTAGAAACTGAGATGCCTAAAATGTATGTGTAGTATAATATCAATGTTTTATTTTTTATATCATAACAATTCAGATTTGTTTTCTGTAATGAAGGGAGAGCCAAAAATTTTTACGCAGATTTTCCAGATCAGTGACGTTTCACCCCTAATCCCCATGATGTAGTATGCTAACTCTGCAGCTTGTCCAGTAATTTGTGTGGAAAGGTATATCCAAAGCCCAGGTTAATCTGACTGGCTGAATTCTGTCTTAAATGATCAACCCAAATCCTCGTTCACTAGGTGAGTCAAAGCAGTATGTTAAGAATTGGCATTGCCAGCCAGTGACACGCCCCTGCAGTGGAAAGTCTTACCTAGAGCTAAAAATGTGAGGTGTTGCCACACAGGCAGTTTTTGAATTTACACAGTACTCCTTGTTGGAGCTCCAGGCACTTCCCACTATTTTCACCACCTACTCAAAACTGTGATGGGAGAACAGTGCTTACTTTGTAAGCAATGGAAAAGCCGGATAGCTTGAGAGCTGTAGGCATCCAGAATGGACTGGGCCCAGGTGGGGTGCTTGTGGACAGGCTGCAGAGATGGGTGGTAGGTAAGAGCATCACCTCATAGAAAGATCATGACCTTGGGCTTACTGGTATTGGCTTGTTATTGACAAGCCCTGAGATTCTGAGGTCATTTTGATTTCATCTTGCATCTCAGTTCCTTTGGCTGTGTAATGGGACTGTATCAACCACAGAGGTTTGTTCTGAGGATCAGTAATGTAAGAAATGCCTTCTTGTCAATCAATAAAGCCATCGAACAACTTACTGAGCGCCAGACACTACAAAGAGCATTCATATAGCTCCTTAAGGTTTACAGAATATATAAAATAACTTATTTTATCCCTCATAATTCTGGGAGGTAGGTACTATTATCACCCTCATTTTACAACTGAGGAAACCAGAGCCAGCAGATTTAGTGAACTTCTCCAGGGTCAAACAGTCTGAGGCAGGATTTGAACTAGGGTCTCTCTCATTTTTGGTCTAGTGCTTTTTTCATTGTCATCTGGTGCCTGCAAAAGCTCCCACCCTCAAGGAGCTCAGTCTTGATGGGAGAGGTAACGTATAATTACTAGGTACTAATGAGATGTTTTTTAGTCATGTCTGACTCTGAGCTTATTTGGGGTTTTCTTGGCGAAGATACTGGAGTAGTTTGCCATTTCCTTCTCATTTTACAGGTGAGGAAACTGAGGCAAACAAGGTTGTGACTTACCCAGGGTCACACAGCTAGTAAGTGTCTGAGGCCACATTTGAACTCGGGAAGATGAGTCTTCTGGTTCTATCCACTCTGCCCCCTAGTCTCCAGTACTAAGGAGATACCTGCAGAATAAATGGGAAGCAGTCTCAGAGGGCACCATCCTTAAGAGGTATCAGGAAAGGCTTCTCAGTAGAAAGTAGGATTTCAGCTGGGACATGAAGGAAGCCAGAAAGCAGAGATCAGGAGGGAGAGAATTACAGCAATAGGGGACAATCTCTGAAGATGCCCAGAATCAGGAGATGGCATGTCTTGTACTTTGAACGTGAAGAAGGTTAATATCACTGATATAGTATAGACCTTTATGACTTAAAAAGCACTTTTGATGTGTGTGATCTCTGATTACCACATTAGCCTTGTGAGGTAGGTAATTCGGGTATTACGCCCATTTTGCAGGTGAGGACACTGAGGTACGGAAGTCACATAGCTAATCAGTGAAAGCTAGAATATCAATCGAGGTTATCTTGCAAGAAATTTAGTTTCTTTCTAAACATTCCATGCAAATGTCATGCTACCTACACATAGAAATGTGAGTTGTTAAGTGTAGTGGAAGCCACCTGACTCCCAGCATTTGGTTAGTGCCTAGACATATTGGCCTTTCTGAGCTCAAAAAGACTTTCTGTCAAAAAAGTCTTGTCTAGGAAAGTGAGCCTGCCTAATCTAAGCTCCCTTTTAGCTCTGAGTTTTAACTCTGGTTGGAATGTGAGCTGATAGCAGAGATAACAGGTGGCTGCCATTTTATCTTCGAGGCTCTTGTCCTCCCCAGAGAAAGCATGGGAAGGAGAGCTGGCAACAACATGGAGGGTTCCTTATTGAGCCCAGCCTAGAGTGGCCTTGCATCCCTTTACCTCGGGATCCAGAGCAGGGTACTGGGCTGCATAGAAGAAGCAGCCCTTTGGGGAGTGATCCGGAGAGAAGAGCTGGCATCAGAGTGCTTCCACAGCCTCCCTGCTCCCAAGTCCTTAACCTTTTAGAGCTAGACTTGGCATTGGAATCCCGTCTGCTTTAGGGATTTTTAACCTGGGGTCTGTCAATAGATTTCAGGGAATCTGAAAAGCCAACCCCTGCTCTAATTGGGATTTAACATTTCCTTCAATTACAAATATAGGTAGCAAACCTTAGTCTGAGAAGGGTTCCTCAGCCTCTGTCAGGCTACTAAAGGGGCCCCCCATCTGGTCCAGTCTTCTCATTTTACTGAAATTCAGAGGCTGTCCAAGTTCATGGAGCTCATGGATAATGAGCCTCTGATAGGACTAAAGTTTACCATCTCTCAGGCTAGAGCCAGTAAGAAGCAGCATGGTCCCGTGTGGGAAAGGATTTGGATTCAGATTCCAGCTCTGCTTTTTACTAGCCATGTAACCTTAGGTAGATCCCAAAAACGCTGTGCTCCAGTTTTTGAATTTGTAAAATGAGAAGTCTAGATTAGATGGATGACCTCTGTGGTCTAAGATCTTTTTATTATGCCAAATGACCATCTGAAGTTAGAATTCTGAATAGAAATTTTGGGGACTAGTCAAGTTTACCTTAGAATCTCAGCTCTTTGCTACCAGAGCTAGTTAACAACTGCCAGATGTTACCAAGTAACATCGCACATTATGTGCACCAGTACAAAGGAGTCATAGAAATAATGGAGTTATTAGAACTAGAAAGACACCTGGCACATCCAGTTCAACAAATGTAGGGAAAGAAGCCTACATTTGGAGTCAAAAGTTTTCCAAGTTTGTCTTCTGCTCCGAGTCTCAAGCTTCCTTACTCATAAAATGGGAACCCTAATTTTTGTTATTCCTACCTCATGGGATTGTTAGGATCACAAGAGCTATGTGCATCAGCATTTTACAAAAGCAAGGTGTTTATGTTTTTATGATTTTTACAGATGAGAAAACTGGAGCCTAGGGAGATGATTTGCCCAAGGCAAGGTGGCTAGTTAATGGGAGATGAAGACTCCTGGTCAAATTGCCAGGTTGCCAGTCTAGAACTTTGGAAGGGGATAACATAGCATACTTTTCAAAGGTGTGTGGGAGAGTCTCAGAAGAAAAGGATCTTTAAATGTTCATCAGGGGCCTAGTTGGCCCCTGTTTGCCCAGTAAGATCATGGCTGCCATGGGGACTAATGTTCCTTTGGCCTTTAATTGTCAGGTTGGGAGAGGGTCTAAAACTAGGCCTTCTAGACAACTACATAGACAAATATGTTGAATTAAAAAAAGAGGTAATCTGTTGGGATGGGAGGGGCTTCTGGAGCCAGAGGACCTGGGTTCTAGTCATCTGCTTTCCTTGGGCTCTAGTTTCCTTATCTGGGAAATAAAAAGAGCTGGGTTTACATGGCTTCCAAGGCCCCTTTCCCACCCTGCTTCTTTGGATTTTTATCTTTCACTTTTTTTTTTTTTTGGCTAGGCCATGGGGTTAAGTGACTTGCCCAGGGTCACACAGCTAATAAGTGTCAAGTGTTTGGTCTGAGGCCAGATTTGAACTCGGGTCCTTCTGACTTCAGGGCCGGTGCTCTATCCACTTCATTACCTAGCTGCCCCTTCTTTCACTTTTTCATAAAATCAAAGAGAGTCCAGTAGAATGAAAGCTGATTTTTGTTTTGAATGTTTCCACAGGGCTTTGCATATAGTGGAAATTTAATAAATACTTGCTGGATTATAGTTGTTCCTAATAAATCTGAAACAAAAGGTCCTGAGTTCAAATCAAAGCTTTGTTGCTCTTATTATTGATGTGACCTTGGCTAAGTCATTGACTCTGTTTCTTCACCTGTACTAATAATATTCTAATAGCTTGGATTTATCCAAGGTTACTTAGGTAGGAAGCATTAGGCTAGTAATCCCATCCCAATTTCTGCCCAGAGAACCTTCTTACAGCAATCTCTTCTCAGTCTGCCTTCAAAACCCTCAACTTGGGTTCCTTATTCAGGGTGTCTGGTTTTCATTATCCGAGGTAGAAGATGTAGACATCGGAGTAGGCAGAGTGTCCTGACTCTCCACTCCCTATGTGGTTGCAACCTTGTGAGCTGAGGATTGAATGTATTACCATTTGATAGTTGAGAAAACTGAGGCATAAACATCATGTAGCTAGTAAGTGTCAGATCTGGGATTCTAACCCAGATCTCTCTAAACTCCCAAGTTGAGTGCTTTTTCCTCAACACCACACTCGCCAGTAAAGATTTATGCTCCCTGAACTTCATAGTTTCCTGATTTTTTTTTTTTTTTTTTTTTTTTTTTTTTTTTTGTTAACACATCTGTTGGGGAAGAATGCCTTCAGAGGAGAGACTTGGAGGGTGAAGACCTTTGGGGTTTGAGTGCACATTCATTAATGAGCAGGCAGGGTGTGGCTTGAAGAGGAAAGTCAGTGGTTGTCTTAGAATTCAGCAAGAGAGATTGCTAAAGAATTGGGGTCCTGCCTTAGAGCTTGGAGATCGAGGTTAAGGTGTCACTTCTGACTCACTTAAGCCGAGTGTGCAACCTCTTAATGCTCCCAGGCTATGCTCTTTATAGTTGGGTTGCTTATCTGCCTGAGTGAAGGGAGCTAGGGGCATGGACCAATGAAATCACAGCTCGCCCTCCCTCTTTCCCCTTCAGGTCCAGGTAGGTGATGGCAAATGTGGAAGGTGGGAGTTCTGCCATTTTGCCTGGGTTGGACTCTTATCTGCTTAGGGGTGGGAATATGGAGGGTGTAACCTGAAAAATGCCTCTGTCCTTAAATTCTGGGTTTTGTTTGGTCATCAGCTGTTTGTGTCCTGGTGGGACCCTCCTTCCCCCCTTGCCAACTGGGTTTTTGGTTCTTGGGTGGTTTCATTAACTTCACAGTTCCTTGAGCTCTTTCATCTTTAATATTTTCTACCAAGTGCTCTGACCTATTTCACAAGCAAAGGGCCCAGCATGAAAAAGAGTATTATTAGATCCTTTTTGCTGAGAACAGGCTGTTATCCACAATGTACTCTAATTGTTATGTGCCTCCTTGGTGACAAACCTGACATGCTGTGACACACTGGAGATAGGAAGTAGTCTCATTTGTAGGGACTTAGATTGGCTTAATGAGCTTGGCATTAGGGAGCTAGCCAAAAAATGGCAGCTTGTGTTCCTCTGGGGCATTTATGTCTGCAAAGTACTTTATCATGATCCAGTTTGAACCTCCCAGCAACCCTGGCAGGCAGGATGGACAAAAACTGAGGTCTAGAGGGTCTTAAGAGACTTGGCCTGGTGTCATGGAGCTTCATTTCATTTTTTTTTTTTTTTAAACTGTGGGCCCAACAGTATGCTAAGCATTGTTCAGGGTGTCTGGGTACAATGAAAAAGGAACCAGTTCCTGCCCTCCAGTGACTTACATTTGGTGGGCATCACTGAGAAATAAATATAAAGTAATTTCTGTAAGAAGAAAGGGCAGTTATGGGGGAGGGGAGAGATAATTGGTAGGAAAGGCTCTTGCAGGTGGGAACACTGGGAATCAAGTCAGGAAGCATTTATTAGCATTTGCTGTGTGCCAGGTGCTTTGCTAATTGGTGGAGATAACAAAGCCAAAAAAACATTCTCTGCCCTGGAGGGTCTCACATTTTAATGGAAGAGGTAATGGTGCAGACATTAAAGGAAGCTAGAGGTTCATCGAGGCAGAGGTGAGAAAAGGGATGTGGGGTGCCCAGCAAAAGATGGAGGCATCATGGCTGAGGAAGAGGCTAGCAGGCCAGTTGGGGTAGTGTAGGGTGTCTGTAGAGGGTTTGGCTTCCAACTCCACCACTCTCCATTCACTCTGTTCAGCTGCCTGCTTTCAGGACAGCCAGCCGTGCTGGGTCCCACTGACTCAGCTGTAAGTCATTAGGTTTATTTGGGAGTGTCTAAGCATGTGCTATCTGACCCAGTTTTGTTCAGAATAAAAGCAGGAGCTGCACATCCATTGTATGCTGATGCCAAACTCTTATTAGGAATGACCCATGGTGTTTCTGGTAGCCCTCTTGGGTGTAGATGAGGAGCCAGTGGTGTGGCTCATTCAGAGGAGCCATTTTTAGACACTGATTTTCCAATTCCTCCAACCTGGAATGCCCTTTCCCTCCTCACCAAAGTAGCACCCAAAGGCGCGAGTCTTCTTTCTTGGCTAAGCCTTTCAGGATTGCTCTGTCTATTCTCACAGCATCCCTAGCATAAATAACAGCCCTTCACGACCTGGCCCCTTTTCAGTCTACTCTACATTACTCCCCTCCACACAACTGGCCAGCCTCATACAGGATACTCCAATCTCTATCCCCATACGATCTTGCCTCGTCCACTTGGAATCTCTGGTTTCCTTCAAGATTCAGCTCCCTGCTGTGGAAGGTCTTTCTTGGTGAGCCTCCCTTCCCTGGTTAATACATATTCCTTTTTATGTGTCTTGTGTATATACGTCTCCTCCTTTAAAATGCAATCTCCCTTGGAATGTTCATTCAGGAGGCATATATTAAGCATGTCTTCTGTGCCAGGGGTATGCTAGGTTCTATGAGTTCAAAGATGGGGGGGGAAGTTTTTTAAAATTTAGTCTCCTTGAGGGCAGGTATTCTGAGATTTTCTTTCAGGTTCCCAGCATTTAGCGCACTCAGAGGCACATCATAGCAGCTTGATATAGCTTAAATGATTTCATTTGACCTTTACCAACCACACAGTGAGGTAGGGAACACAAATCCCTCCCTCCTACCACCTCTCATAAATTGTGCCTTGATCAGCCTGTTCAGTTGACTTTCTTGTCCTATCTCAAAGGAGAAAATGTCGCCGGTGTAATACAAGAAGATGATGCTGGTGTTAGGACATAATGTGTGTAGACAGTAACTGATAATTCCTTTTCCATTTCATTGAGGAAGCCTTGAAGTATTTATAGAGTGTACAGGGCACTATACTAGGTTTTAGGTAAGCTATAAACTGTACCTATAGATCTTTCTACCTATTAAGTGTTATATTTATATTTATTGATTTATATCAACATTCAGCAAATCTATAACATGGTTTGTATATCACTTATGTTATTTGTCTAGTATAATTATTGTATTTATATATAAATACTATGTTTATGCATATTTACATCAATATGCATTATACATATTTATTGAGCATTTTTACACTCTGTTTAGCCCATTGTTAAGAGTTCCTGAGGGGAATTGAGATACTGAGTGTCACTGAATTATCATGACTTTTTTTCCACTATTTCTTTTTTTTTCTTCATTTTTTAAAAAGATACAGCAAAGGAATAATTACAGTTTTACAACTGGAAGAATAGATATATTTAAAAGCAGAAATACTAAGAGATCTTAACTAATCTAGTCTAACCCTCTTAGTTTTACAAATGAAATCCAGGTCTAGAGAACAGAATTGGCTTGTTCACTATTATTGAGCCTAATTTATGACAGTTGAGATCTGAACCCAGGTGTCCTGACTCCTCGAACAGCACCCTTCCTTTTAAAAGGAGAGTAGTTGCTTTACATCTATCCATTGTATCTATACTAACTCTACCTCCTCTCTGGCTCCTCGTTCTACAGAATCCCTCGATTGCAGACATTTATACAGAACACGCCCATCAAGTTGTGGTGGCCAAGTATGCACCTAGTGGATTCTACATCGCGTCTGGAGGTAGCGTATCCCACTTGTGCGTGAGTGTCCATTGTCTCTGGGGATTAAGTGGAGATTCCAAGAACAGTTGCTGACTTTGGGTACCGGGCAGTCCAGGAAAATTGGAGGGGTGGGAGAACCAGTCTAATTAGCTTTGGTTTGGATAAAATTGGCAGGTTGAGAAAAGCTGAAAAGACACCAGAATTAAAGCTTATTCAGTGGATGCCCAGCCATCTGGTTGCCACCTTTCATTGGTTTCCGATCACAGGCACCCACTAGAATGCCTTCCACAGATGAAAGCTAGCTTTTTCAATGGTGTCGGCTATCCTTTGTGGGTGTGGCTCTTGTGAAATAGTTGAACTAGTTTCCTGACCCATAAGGCTTGGTTTTTATTTTTAGTAACTCCTAGTTTGGTGTCACAGTGCCTTTTTCACCCCCTTTTTAGACTGTTGTTGCCTCCCAGGCAAAGATGTGGAGAAAGGGGCCTTTTAAAACAAGCTAATTCTGTTTGTGTAGTTCAGCCTTTGCTATGAATTTGGATTGGTTCCTGTGACTTCTCCCAAGTGCTTGTTATTTTCAGATTCCCCACCCCCCCAAACCCTTGCCCTTGTACTCAATGCATGGTATTTAAGCTTGGCTATATGTCCTGAAGCAGTAACACCTCATAAAAAAGTGTTATTTATATATCGTGTAACTCCTTCCATAGCTCTTCTGCATCCACAGCAGTAAATCCAAATCCTGGGGTCCCTGCTGATACTGGTGAGCCAATCAGGGGGTAAGTGGGACCATCCCCAAAAGATCCATTACAGTAGGGATTCTTATCCTGGGGTCCCATGAAATTTCTTTTAGTTTTGTTTTTAAAATCTGAATAATTATAACACAGTTAGTTTCCTTTGGAATCCTGTATGTTTTATTTGCATTTAAAAACTTTATTTGGAGAAGGAGCCCATATGTTTTGCTGGACTGCCAAAAGGGGTCCAGGACCCACAAAAGGGCAACAACTCTTGCATAGGTGGGAGCAGGCAATGTTAGAAACTGAGATGTTAGAAACTCAGGCTAGAAGTCTACGACCTTCAAAGAAGACAACATAATCAATAGGAAAAGCAGTTTCAAGAGATACTACAATGGAGAGTAAATTTAAATAAATTGTAACTATCCTCTCTCCTGAATGGTCGGGGGAGTAGGGAAAGATATATGTGCTTTCCAGTACACAGAGTGTACTTACATTTCTATATGGCAATTCCTTTTAGTGTGAAATGAGTTTTAGATCTTAAAAGGTAATGATTAAATGTTGCTCCGGAGATTAGTACAGCTCCAAAAGGGCCAGTAGTCTATAAATAGTGCCTTGTTCAGATCTCATAGTGGTGAGGGAGACAGAGACAGAGAAGGTGCAACATTGACAAAGTAGGTTGCCTTTGGAGCTGGTCTTCCAAGGAGGTGTTAGATATATCTTTGGCAGCTGACTCCATGGGGAATAGAAGAGACCATTTGGACTCTAGGCTTTTTTTTCTGGCCCCTTTTGACTGTTTCTTGTTCTCTGTATTCCATAAGGCTTCATTATTCACCACTTCTTCCTGAGGGTCAGAACAGATAGGCACAGGGAATTTGACTAAGCTTTGGCATGGTGTGTGTGTTTGAATGCAACAAAAACTCTTAGTTTGTAATACCTGGATGATGGGTGAGTAAGATGCCAAAATGTTGCCAAGGTGAGCGGGTGATGAATCCTCATCTTTGAGGTCTGACCAGTGGGAAGACAATGGGCTTTCCTGCCCTAAGCCTGGTACTATCACCATGCATGTACTTGTGTGTTTTTGATTACACTTTTTTTTTTTTCCAGTGGTACTTCCAAAGATGCATTTTTACATCCTGATGTAAGGGTAAATCATTGCTGCCTTTGGCACTTTCTGCCATCTCAGCTCTCTAGGAATCATACCTCCCAGGCCTATGTAGTCAAATGCCAACATATAATACAAAGTCTACTTTGTGGGTGCTGGTGATCATAAGTCTTCTGAGGCTGTGTATTCCCCTACTCATCAGTGTCTGATTTGGGCTTCTAGGCATTTTATGTGGTGATGTGTTAATTTCTCTTTACCCATAAAAATGCCAAGAAGCCCAAAGTGACTCATAGATCTATATAGCTGGACATGACCAAAGATGCCATGTAGTGAAACATTTTTCGTTTTACAGATAAAGATACTGAGGCCCAGGGGGTTAAGGACTTGCCCAAGGTCACACAGTAATAAGTATCAGAGGTAGAATTTGAATATATGTCTTTTGTTTCCAAAGGTAATGCTTTTCACTTTATGACTCACTGAGTTCTTTATATTTGTCACATTTTTAATAAATGTATACTGCATATATAGCCTAGACTGCATATATAGCATGATCTTTTCAGAGCCTCTTAATTTTCGTAATATATAATGCATATATATATGCAGTATATACTGCATATATAGCACGATCTTTTCAGAGCCTCTCAATTTTCCTAATACATAGGGCAAGGTAGGATGTACTATCCTTCTGGCAAACCAACTCTTTACACATGTATTTCACCTAATTGTATATATATTTTTCCTTGGGGCTGGGGGCCTTTGAGGCCTTAGTCAGTCATCCCAGTATAATTTAGTGGGAGGCAAGGAGTCAATGATGAGCAGCTGAGGTTGGGGCCCTATAAGGGACCTGAATGAGCTACTACTGAGTTCTTTGACTTAGCATAATCAGGGAATTAAAATACCTTAGTTTTCATAATGTACACACAGGTGTATATATGTATGTATATATACATATGTGTGTATACAGATATATAAGTAGTCAGATTAGATCTCAAGTTCCCTTCCAGATCTAAATCTTTGAACCTTATTATTAGAGGTCAGGCCAACTGTTGATGTGAGTTTGATCAATGCCTTGCAAGTATGGTGGCCAGACCTGACCTGGCTTCTTAGAACCTCAAACAAAGCAAGTTAGTGGCTTGCCTGGGGTCACACAGCTAGTCAGTGTCTGAGGTCAGAATTGAACTCTGGTCATCCTGACTCCAAGGCCAGTGCTCTATCCTGTGTACCACCTAGCTGCCCCCATTTTTTTTTTTCCTCTTGATCCAAAGCTTAAACCTGACTGGCCAGAATTCAGGTAAACGAGGCATTTGGATGTGCCTGAGAGAGGTTACTCTTCTAAGATCCCATCACCCCAACTCCCAGGCCTCTTCCTCGCGTGCTATCCTCTTGGGAGATCCTCTTCCGGGAATGCTTCCCTGGCAGTGAAGTCAGGTCCACAGAGCTAGTGTCATCACACATCTTGACTTGAAGCAATTGAAGAAACAAAAAATGTTTTCTTCAGAGCCTAGTGTAGACCTAAGGCATACATTGGTGGGAGCTTGAATTCCCACTGAGAAAAGGGCTATCTTAGGTGCTTTCACTGCCACCTACGATGTAGCTTTCATTAATGGTATGGGAAAAAAGGGAGTCTCAAATCCACATACTCTCTCTCCTCGGTTGCCAATCACCATGCTAATTTGTGAAGATAGGACTATTGGTAGTCAATACTTGTTGACAGGATTCTGGCAGGGAGAGGGGAGAGAAGCCTTCGAGTCTCACTTCTCTTACTCTGCAATCTGTTAGGTTGAAAATGCAGCCTTTACTTAGACAAGGGACCAGTGTAAAACACTGGCTATGGTATGTATGCCTTTCCACTTTTTCTTCCTCACAAAAGAACCTACTTGAGAATCTAAATTTGAATTGTGGAAGTTGTTCTTGGTTTACGGTCATTTGGAAGAGAGAAGGATTTCAGTGCTCAAGGGAGGAACCTTAGGGTGAAGAGTGTTAGAGCTGGGAGGAACCTCGGACATCTTAGGATCTGGTAATTTCCCCTATTCAGTAGAATCTAGTGCTTTCATACTACTTCAGCATCAGATCAATTAAAAAAGCCTTTTTAAGCCCTTCATAGCCTGAATCCTTGCTACCTTTCCAGTCTTTTCACACCTTATTCCCTCTGCATACTCTGTGATCCAGGACAGCTGATTTTCTTGTTGTTAACTCACATGACTCTTATCTCTCAGCTCTGCATTTTCAATAGCTGTCCCTCATGCGTGGAATTCTCTCTCTCCTTCAAATCCCAGCTAAATTCTCATCTTCAAAAAGCCTTTCCTTATCCTGCTTAATGCCACTGCCTTGCCCTCTGAAAGGCTCTCCAGTTTATAGATCTTGGTTGTACAGAATTGCTTGTATGTAGACTCGCACATTAGATTGTGAGCTTCTTCAGGTTAAGGATTGTTTTTTGCCTTTCCTATATGCCTGGTTGGGGCCATCTCCAGTCATCCTGATCTCTATATTGCTACTGGACCCAGATGGCTCTGGAAGAGAAAGTGAGGCTGGTAACTTTGCACAGCCTTCCCTCACTTAAATCCAATTCACTTGAAAGTCGAGGTATCACCTTTTTGATAGCATGGTCCTCTACTAGAATGAAGGACAAATAACAATGCCTAGTCGTGGGTGCCATCCACATAGTAGGTGCTTGCTTAATAAATGCTACTTGATTGAGAGAAACCCATTCCATTTTTTTACAGCAGAAAACAAAGTCTTTACATAGGGAGTTTGAGATTCAGACCCCAATCGTGACTTCACATACAATGCTGTTGTCTTTATGCCAGGACAAGAGCTTCCTACATTGAAGTTAGGAGATTGAATTTGGATTTTTTGAAAGATGTTGAACTAGCATTCTGTTTCCTGAAGTTGGGCTGATACTTGATATTAAATTTAATAATTAATTTTATTGCTTTTTGTAATGATAAAGTGAACTTCTAAAGTAATAATGATAATTCTTCCTCTCCTATCCCTCAACTCCCAATTTCTTCTCATGGCAGATGTCTCTGGGAAGCTTAGAATCTGGGATACTACACAGAAGGAGCATCTCCTCAAATACGAATATCAGCCTTTTGTCGGCAAGATTAAGGACATTGCCTGGACCGAAGATAGCAAGAGGATCGCCGTTGTTGGAGAAGGAAGAGAGAAGTGAGTGACTGGTTATAAACGCCCTTCTTGCCTTGTTCTCTCAAGTGTGTAGGTCTTGTTCTTAAGACTTATTAAATATTAAACAAAAAATGCTTAAGTGTCGATACTTAGAGGGCAGGGACCATGTCCTAGCCTTCTTTGGTGTCCTTGCAGGATCACTACCTGCATAGAGTAGGCCCTCGGAGAATTGGAGGGTTTTTGCCTTCAGTGCTGGAAGGGTGCTTAAGAGATTTAATCTGAGATATTTAATCCTTGTTTAGTTTGGGTTTTTTGTATTGTATTAAAAAAGGGGTAAACTCGCCATTTAGAGGTGAAAATGACTTGCCCAGCCTTTCCACCATAAAATGTACAGAGAGAATTAAATTTAAATTAAGCAGTGCAGTATGGAAAGAGGCACGGGTTAAACCTGGAATAAATCTGATTTATTCTTTTGATATGTTTTTACTTTCTGTGTAGATTGAAGTTGTATCTGTAGAATATTACCAGTGGGTATTGATTATAAAATACAAACCACAGAATCATTGAATGTCAGAGATGGAAGAGAGACCTTCATGATTATCAAGTTTGGTTGAGGCCTAAGAAGAGGAATTGCCTGGCATCATTCTGTGGCATAGGCTTAATAAATGCTACTTCATTAAGGGAAACCCATTCCATTTTTTACAGCAGAAAACAAGGTCTTTACATAGGGAGTTTGAGATTCAGACCCCGATCTTGACTTCAGATACAATGCTGTTGTCTTTATGCCAGGACAAGAGCTTCCTGCACTGAAGTTAGGAGATTAAATTTGTTTTTTTTTTGCAAGATGTTGAACTAGTATTCTCTTTCCTGAAGTTGGACCGATACTTGATATTAAACTTAATAATTTTATTGCGTCTTGTTCTCTAGAACAAGAACCCTCATCTCTAGAGTCCCAATCTTGTACCTTGACACCCCCCAAGTAAGCTATGGTTACTTACACCAAACTCATATAGAAAGGGGTTCCTGCAGCCGCATATTGATTGACTTAAAAACCACAAATTAACATCTCTATTGTATCATATTTTTATTTATTCTGTTCAGCATTTTCCAATTAACATTTTAATGTGGTTTAGGCTTCACACCAGTTTGACCTTTGTCTCACATTATATTTTCTTCCTTAAAGCCCTTTATGGAGGTAGTTGAAGTAGTATTCCAAGACTCAACCTCTATCTACCTCAGTTTCCTCATCTATAAAACAGGGATAATCACACCTACCTCCTCAGGTTGTCATAAGGATTGAATGACATAGTGTGTGTGTGTATTTTTTTACTTTGCAAGTCTTAAAATGCTATACGAATGTTAGCATTATTATTATCCTCCATTTTTCAGATGATAAAACTGAATCTTAGAAGAGAAATGACTTCTACCATGGCTAGTTGATGGCAGAACCAGGATTCATACCCAGATATATTCTGATTCTTCACCATTATAACATACTGCCTCTGAAAATGTGTTTTTGTCTTCTCTAGTCAAAGAAGACAACCCTTTTTTCTATGTCCTTTGTATAGTATGGATTTGAACACAGTCCCATTTTTCTGTATTTATTTCTTATTTTCATTTCATCCCCTGTCCTGGTAGTCAAGAGACCTCTGGTTCAAGTCTGATTTATATACCCAGCTAGCTGTAACCTTGGAAAAGTCATTTCTTTAGTCTTGGTTTCCTAGCTCCTAAAATTAGGGAGTGTTATCTAAAACCTCTAGCTTTACCTTAGTTCCTTTTATGACAACTTGGAGTTCTATAGAACTCTAGTTTGGTCTGAATTTTTTTTTTTTAAAAGCATAAAACCTTTTTGCCTCAAGATAAATGTTTCCTTATGTTGAACTGAAATGATTGAGTATTATTTTAAGGATTGATTTCTGACCCCAGCAAAGACAGTGGAGGGAAGCCGAAAGAAGTAGTTGGCACGTTCTCCTCTCTGTTAAATGGGTGGGTTGGGTTAGCTTGTGGTGGCCAAGTTAAAACTTTGTACAACATGGTCTTAACAGCTTTCTCCTTTGTCTGGTTCTCCTGTGTTTTGACTCTGTATTTTTATCTCTTAAGGTTTGGATCAGTCTTCCTTTGGGATACTGGCTCTTCTGTTGGGGAGATAAGTGGACATAACAAAGTGATCAATAGTGTTGATATTAAACAGTCTAGGCCTTACCGGCTTGCAACAGCCAGCGATGACAACTGTGCAGCCTTTTTTGAGGGACCACCATTCAAATTCAAGTTCACAATTGGTGTAAGTCAACTTTTTCTTTTGTGGTTGGTTGTGTTAAGACTTGGGTGTCATCATAAGACTTTTTGAGGGTTGTGACCAGGATGGTGAAACAGTTTGATGGAAGGAACTTTTTTTGTTTTGGTGTGAGGGTGGGGTTTGGAGGCAAAATCGGGGTTGACTACAAACTAAAGTTTGGGTTCAGTCAAAGGACTGCACTTGAGGACCTAGAGGCCCACATGTGGCCCCGAGGCCACAAGTTTCCCACCTTGGGTTAGATGATTACAAGATCATGGGACTTAGAGTGGGATTTTAAAGCTCATTTGGCTATTTTACAGAGAAGGAAACTGATGCCCAAAGCTGTTAAGTGAATTTTTAGGATCATACAGGCTAGTAAGTAGCAAAACTGGGATTTTTCCTGGGTCTTTGGAGTACTGATTACATTTCTCTTTAAATTATATAGCCTGGTACCTGGAGGGGAAATGCAGCAGTTTCCTTCATGTGTTTTTATAGGGTCATCATTTGCTTAAGAAGAAGACTGGTATAAAATGGAATGCTTAAAAAAATCTTAATTGAGACTTCTGGCTCCATTTAAGGAGGAAGGTACTAATTCTAGTTGCCCTAAAATGGAGCAAGTTGCCTTAGGAATAGTGAGTTCCCTTTTATTAGGGAGTGTTCTAAAAGAAGCTGTGTGGCCAGTGGGGATTTTTTGAGGGAAGTCCCTGTACTGAGTAGATGAGATGCCCTCTAATGCTTTTTGTAGCTCTGCTGGAGCATCTCCTGTGGCTGTTAGTTAATTGGCATGTAGAATCCCAGTTATTTTGGGAGCACGGTTGTTAAAGGTCACCCTTTTGTAATATATGTGCAGGGATTGTAGAGCAAGAGATTCTTTCTTCCTTGTTTTTGAACACAACTGAGTATAGTAATTAAGTCCACTGATCTGAACCCACAAAGGGAAGGAAATTATAGGTTTCCAAAGGAATTCAAGGCTGTCTGCCGATTCTTTCCTTTGCACAATAGTGTAAAAAGCTCAGAATGTTTATTCTACCAGTGTTTTCCTCTTAGTGCCATACAAAATGGAGGATGTGCTTACAGCCTGTAAAGGAGAAGTCATTTTCCTTCCTTGGCAGCTATTGAGTTCCATCACTGGATGTCTTCAAGTCATGGCTGGATGAAGTAGCTGGCAGACTGTTCTAGATGGGGATTCCTGCTGAAGCACAGATTAACTGAGATGTCTTCTGAGGTCCCTTCCACAAAGCCTATAATTTAACAAGTATTTGTTAAACACACAGCATTGTGGTAGGCTCTAGGGGAGATACAAAAGGCAGACAGCTGGCCCTCCCTCTGAATGCTCTGCCTTCTGACTTTCCTCAGGTCCCAGCTCAAATCCCACCTTCTCCAGGAAGCCTTTCCTTGTATCCCCTAATCCTAGTGCTTTCATCCATTCATGGTCTCCTGTTCATCCTGTATATAGTTGTTAACATGCTGCCTCCCTCATTAGACTGAACTCCATAAAAGCAGACACTTGTTTTTGTAGCCTCCCCCTTCAACCCACCTCCACCCTTCCCAGCTTGTGTGCCTGGCACATAATAGGTGCTTATTGTTTCAACTAAAGAAACTTACAGTCTAGTCAGGGAAATCAGAAATTATTTCTTTCTAAAGCAGATCCATGATAGTGGTCTACCTATACCCTTCCATCCTGTAAGATTCTTGGCCGTGGCTCTTTGTAAGCCCTCCATAAGTAATCCAACTACTTTACCAAAGGCCTTCCTTCTGGCTCTTCTAATAGTGGAAGATAACATTTCATCAGCCAGACTGCCAGTTGGTTAACCCTTGTTCTCACTATGCAGCTGGCCATCTCTTTTGCCAGGCTTACATGTCCCTCGTGGCAGTGAGGCACTATGGTAAAAGGGGTAAAAATTGGTTGTGATATCAATAACAGTAGCTAACATTTATATAGCCCCTACTGTGTGCCAGGTACTTGATCCTTACAACAACCTTTCAGGGTAGATGCTTATTATCATCATCATCATCCTCCCCATTTTACAGATAAGGAAACTGAGGCAGACAGCAATCAAGTGACTTGCCAAGGGTCATACAACTAGAAAGTATCCGAGACTGGGATTTGAAATCGGATCTTCCTGACTGCAGGTCCAACTCGCTGTCTGCCAGCTAAGCCCCAAAAAGACAAAACCGGGAATGTCCCCAATAATGGGTAGAGGTTTTATGTGAACTTTAAGAGAACAAAGACGAGTTGCTGCAGGATGGACAGGCATGGAAGAGTGGAGAGAGCATCCATAAGATCATAAATCCATTGGAATATTTGCATATTTGAATTCAAAAGACCTGGGTTTGATTCCTACTTGATACCTTGGTAGAGTGTGCTGATGAAAGCACAGCTGTGCCCCAAACATTGGGAAATGGTAAACCATTATGTGATAAACTCATTGAGGGCAGGGGACTGTCTTCTGCTCTTTTTAACTATATCCCCAGCACTTAGCACAGTGCCTGGCACAAAGTAGGTGCTCAATAAATAATTTATTGGTTGATTGGATCCATTAGATTGTAAGCTCCTTGAAGACAGGATTTTGTCTCTCCCTCTCCAAACCCTAGCAGTTTAGCACAGTACCTGGCACAGAGCTGGTGCTTGATAAATATTTATTGATTGAGTTGATCTGGTTTTGAATACTGGTTCTGCCGTTTATTTAGGCACATGACTTTGGGCAAGATTTGAACATCTCTAGCCTTCAGTTTTCCCTTTGGTGAAAATAGTCTAAATGACTTCTAAGATCCCTTCTGGTTCTTAATCTGGTTCTGTGAAGGGAAAGGAGTTTGGAGTAACCAGCTGCTTAAAAAGAGGCTTCTGGAATAACCCCATCCCCCTGCAAACCTTCATCAATTCAACAGACATTCACTGGTTGTGCTGGAAATTACGGCAAAGGTTGTGTGGGCAAGGGACTGCGTGGGCTTTGTAGAGCAGTGCCATCACCCTGAAAATGAATAAATTTGCTGAATTTTAGTAAAGGCTCCCTTGGCCCCCAGGCAGAAAGGAAGTGGCATTTAAGGGGGAAAAATTTTTAAATCTCTTCTTTTCTTACCTTGTAGCTGGGAAAATGAGCTTTTCCTGAAGCTCTTCCCTCTTAGCATTTTTTTCCTTCTGCCAAATTCTTGGTTTCAAGTTGCATAGTTGGCCCTGAATGTAGTGCCTTTGTCTAGAATAGTTGCCCCCTGCTGATGGATCCTGATTCACCTTGTCCAGACTGGCTGTGCCTTTTTTCCCCTCTGTCTAGGTTCCAGAGTTCCAAATGTAACTTTAAGGCACATGTCAGTAATCAGAGGAACCCAAGTCCTTAGACCCACAGATAAGAACTGTACAAACTCCTCTTTAATGTGTCTACTTAGGACATGCTGGATGGGATGCTTTATCAAGGCTTGTTTGGTTTAGATTCAAAAGACCCTGTGAGTTTATTTCATCATCGACCTCTCTCCTCGCCTAGCCTCTGCATCTTCAAAGTTAGGACTAATTTTTAGAACACAGGCAAGACCTTCTAGATCCGAAAGATAGCATTTATTAAGCACATGTGCTTGTGTGCCTGTCTGTGTACTGTACTTAGTACTGAAAATACAAATATAAGCAAAAAAGATAGTTCCTGCCCTCAGGAAACTTCCATTTTCATGGAAGTAGTGTGAGAAATCATGGGCTGAGCTGGGTTTAAAGTGAGAGTAGCTGGTGTTCTTTCTCAAATGGACTTTCCAGGGAGGAGTCAGAACTCTACGATTCTCAGAGGAGGCACTAGGGGACTGAGAATGGTAGAGGCGAAGAAGCCATCTGGACCGTGGACTGGGTCAAGTTTGATTTGAAATCCTTTTCTGGTGATCACCTCCTCTTGGTTATCTTGAACAACTCTCAAGTTGTAGAAGAGGTAACATACTGGAAAGGGGACCCCAGGTCTCTGCTGACCTGGAGCTCCTTATTTCTGTTTTGGGGATTTCAACTTCTTTAAAATGAAGAGGACGAGTACGGTACAGTGGATAGAGGGCCTCGGAGGATGTCCTACTTTCAAATACAGCCGTATGGCCTGAGGCAAATCACTTTTCGTGTTTTTTTTCCTTGTCTTGTACATGTAACATTTAAGTCACAGCATCGGAATAAGAAAATGGCTATAAAGTACCATTTGGGTGTCTACAGTTACTTACAGAACCCTTCCAACTTCAGAGCTGCCATCAGTAATCTTAGTTCCCTGTTTAGTGGTTGATATAGAACTTCAGGGGTTTGGATTGGCTGCTGAATCTTTTTTTTAAGAGGAGAATGGGGTCTAGTGGAGAATTTCCCAAGGTCATGTGGCTAGTGAGGGTTTCTGGCCTTGGCCTTTGACCCCTTGGCCTCAAGCCTAGAGTAGTATTCTTTTCACTAAGCAGACATTTTCTCTTGGACACCTTCTTAATTTAGACTAGAAGGAAAGCAAACTTTGTGAGGTTGGGAAACAGATCTTATCTAAACCTCAGTAAAAATTGAAGCTTAACATCATCATCACAACATTTAGCCTTGGAGAAGAGTTGAGAAAATCCACCTTCCCTTTTTTTGTAGAGGTGGGGGCCTCTACAAATATATAGAATATTGCTATATTCTTAAGTGATATATTGGTTTTGCTTTTTATACTCTTTATTTTCTTTTATTTAGTAATATTTTAATTTTGTTATTGTTTAATTTTTTTCCATAAAGAAGTTCATTTTTTTAAATCCTTTTTTTTTTCTCCCAAATATTTTTTTTACAAAGACAGACACATCATGTTAGAGTGGGGTGGTTAGGGAAGAGGGGAACTATGTTTGGAAATGAAGGTGACATAGAAACAAGATAGCAAAAAAATATATATATATTTTTGTTGAATAAATGAATTTGCATTGAGTCTGTGTGAGTTGCTGTAGGCTAACCATCCCCTGTATCGGCAAAGCTTCACCTCTGGGAATCAGCCCACATAGAGATGTGAGCTTCTCCAGAGCATTTCAAGGGGACCCATACTTGATGATGGGAGCTTGTATCCAACAAGAATTTATCTTAGCTTTGTCTTCCCTTGTAAAGAATTATTAATGGTCTCTGTTCCTAATTATTGATGTTGCTATGGGACCATTTGTACAGTTCTATTTATCGAGAGATGTAACAGAACTCATTTACATGCTTCTTACTGAAGAACACAAACCTCTCTATTTTTCCCCTAACTATGAAGTCTTTCCCAACCCCCCACCAATTTGATAGCTAGATGTGAATCTGGATGTTCTCTGCCGGGACTTAGGGTGGAGCAGCTGATTGAAACTGACTCATGAGACTGCTCTGTTTGGATTCTGCACATTTACACTCTGACTCCCTTGGAACTGATGAGTAATGCTGGGGAGGAGTCTTAAGATAGCAGCTTTCTCTAAATGTGGGATTTCCACTGTTCTGCCTAGTCCTTGGAATGCAGCATAGTCACACATCGTAAAAGGAGGCAGAAATCTGTCTTGGGTATTATTAGAGGTGCAACCTTTCTATATAAACAACCTGAACTCAAGCTTTTCAGTCAAGCACCGAGTTGTTTTTGTTTTGGGTAGTAGTAGCAGCAAGGGATAACCCAATCATAAAAAAGGTAAGTTTCTTATTTTAGTTGTTTTTTTCCCCTAAGATTTTTTTTTTAAAGGCAGCCACCGGGTAGGTAGCACAATGGATAGAGTACTGGCCTTGGAGTCAGGAAGACCTGAGTTCAAATGCAACCTCAGACAGTTGACACTTAACTCTGTGGGACCCTAGGCAAGTCACTTAACCCTGACTGCCTTGTAAAAACAAACCAAAAAAGGCAGTAGCCTCATGTTAGAGCTGTCAGGCATCTTCATAGGAGAGACATCTTTCCCCTTCCTTGTAGTTTCCCCACTGATAGTAAGGACTTTCTAGTTAGTGGTTGCTTCTCCACGAACAGGATGGTGAAAGGGCAAAAGCATTACACAAGAAGACAGAAGGCCAGGGTTGTGTGTCTTTGGGCCACTCATTTTCCTTCTGGACCTCGCTCTGCTCCTGTAAAGATTGTGGTGAGGGCTGGACGGCATGATCCTGGAGGTCCCTGTCAGGTATGACATTCTGTCATTCTCTGTGTAAGTCTCCTCTGGGAAGGATTGGGGAACCTGTGGTCAGGTGAGCAGCCCTCTGCACCTGCTTCTCTTTTTCTGGACCTTTGTTTCTTCATCTCCAGAACAAAATCCCTCATTTGTCATATATTGAGATTTTAAGAGATTGTTCCTTAGAACATCCCTGTGATGAAGTTTAGAGTATAAAGATTTTATCCCCATTTCACATTAAAGGACTTGCCTGAAATTTCCCAGATTGTAATTATCAGTGCTGGGATTTTAAATGAGTATTTCCTGACTCGGGAAACCATTTTAAAGTACCTGCCATGTAAAAACACTTTCTTAGGCTATAGAGAAAGTTAAATTTTAGAGAAAGCTTCCTTAAGGAGCTTAGTCTATTAGCAGTTTGTGTGTGTGTGTGTGTGTAAGGCTAAAACAGCTATAATATAAAATATTATGTAAGTGCAGAGTCCCACATTAACAACTGGGTGAATAGCGTGGTACCATGGAAATGGCTCTAGATTGGGAGGTAAATGCCCTGGCTCTACTTCTTAGTGCCACTGTAACATTTTAGGCAAGACCTCCCTGAGCCTCAGTTTCCTCATCTGTAAAAAGAGCAGGTTGGATCCCATGGCCTCTGAGTTTCCTTCCAGTGCTAAATTTGATCCTGACAAATATCCTTTTCCTCCTGTTGACTGTTGAAGGGATCTAATCTGGGTAGCGTCCTATGAGGATAATAAAAAATATTTCTGCCTTCTAAAAAGTGACAGGTGGAAAAGTAATGATGTCAGAATCAGAGAATACCTTACAGGGAAGAAAGCTGTGTCCATCAGAAAATGAGAGGAAGCCAACAGAGTGGCCACACCAGCCATTGAGAATAGCCACTTGGAGACAGACTTCTGACTGCCCTCAGCATCATGCCCTAAGCATGAAACCCTTCCTTTCTGGTGGAACAGTGCTATTTTTAGCATTTGCTTTTTTTGGTGATCAGGACACTAAGTATTCAGCTCTGCCATAAGCTATTTGGAGGGTACTCACATCAGCCTTGGGCTCATTTGGAATATGAGTACTGTCCGTGCCCTGGGCATAGGGGAAGAGTTTCCTGGAAGGAGACTCTGGGAGGAAGGTGCCTTGAAAGCAGCCCTATGGCTGGTAAGTGGGTGTCTCAGCCCGGGTGTCATTTGAACCTCTGGTGTCCGTTTTCATGGCAGGAAGCTTGGATTTATTTGTTAGCTTGTGTTTCAGCTGGAGGAATTGTAGCTCTCAAGCTGGAAGGGACTTCAGAAGTTATCTAGTGTAAATCCCTCCTCTTTCCCCCATTTCCCTTATTTTGCACATGAGGAAACTGAGGCAGACAGAAGTTAAGTGATTTGCCCAGAATTCCTCGGTGTCTGAAGCTAGATTTGAACTTGGATCTTCTTATACTGCTGCCTTTGATGTTTCTTTGTGTTAACATTTTTCCCACTGCAGCATGATGCCACACTTCATACATTATCTTTGTTGTCTGTATCTTGGAAGTAGAGGTGTGGCTAAGAAATGGGAATAGCCCCCTTCCATTTTCTACCACTTTTTTTTTTTCCCTACTTTAGGAACTGAGTAAAGGTCAACTTAAAGCTTTCTGCATTTTTCCAAGGGATGTCAGTGATTCTTTTTTGCCAAGAAGGAACTCTCTTCATTATAAGTATCTTACATATATGCAAGAGAGAATTTCACTACAGCCCCCTTTTTGTACCTTTTTGAAACATGTCCCTACCCTTTCTTCCTCATTCCCAATCCATTGTGTTCCCAAGTTTTCCATTCTGCCTTAAAGGAAAAGTGAGGTGAATGAGCTTCTTTTCCCAAGTAAAGCTAGGACAAAAATAATTCAAGTCCCAGGAGCTGTCTGGCCACCAGTGTTAGCCTTGTGGGTACAAATGTGACTGGCTCCTTTACAGCTTGGATTTTATGACCAGAAATAAGAAACATATTAGGAAATCCTTATGAACCAACAAAGAGTAGCTTCTTTTTTTTAAATTTAATTTTTTATATTATATTTTATATATTTTGTTTTTAAAATTTTTCTTGCTAATTTTGGTGTTCTGTGCAATTTACTTTTCTGGTCTTCTGTAAAATAAGAGGGTTGAATTATGTGATGGAAAGTAACTTCCCAAAGGCATCTAGGTGGTGTGGTGGATAGATCACTAGGACTTGAGTCAGGAAGACCCGAGTTCATATCTGGCCTTAGACACTTGCCAGCTGTGTAACCCTATGGGCAAATCACTTAACCCTGTTTGCCTCAGTTTTCTCATCTGTAAAATGAGCTGGGAAATGGCAAACCACTCCAGTATCTTTGACAGGGAAACCCCAGATGAGGGTCCCAGAGTCTGAAATGGCTGAACAGCAAATAAAAAACTTTCCAAGGAGTCAGGAGGGCTATAGAGACTGATGAAATCCTGGGACTTGGTAAGAACCGTAACATTCTCCTGGAGGGTTTCTTTGCCATGGTAGAATCCTGTAACATTAATGTTTTCCACAGTTGGCCCTAATTTTGTGGGTATGGCCACCGGTTTCTCGATGGTCCCCATATCACATAGATTCCTTGGCCTAAGTAAGGAAGACTTCTCTTCATTCGAAATACCATAAGGGTTAAAAGCAAAAATTGTTTGTAATTAAAGGGAAGATAACAGGATGTTATGGTATGGTGGGAGAGGAGTCATGGAATGGTTTTTTTTTTGTTTGTTTTTTAACACACTAGATGTCCAAAAACCTGGGTTCTAATCCTAGGATTGCATGAACTCACTGCTTAACTTTGAGTAAGTCCTTTTACCTCTGGGGTCTTTTTTTGTCCCCCTTGTCTTTTTATCAGGGGATTAAATGATCTGAAAGGTTTCTTTCAGGAACTTGGCAACCAGGAGGCTGGGTCAAAGCTAAACCCTTAAGTTCCCTGAGCCAATTAAGTCCCTGCAGCTTTCTTACTTTTTAAGGAAAAAAGCAGCTTAGCCTATGAGGAGGAGAGCCTCAAGCTCTTTCTCCTCTTAGCTCTCCATTTTCTTTTCATACTTAACTAAATCTCCTTTCATGGCAGATTGCCTCGCTTATCTTTGAGGTATAGCACATTGGCCTTCAAACAGAGTAGGAAGCATGGCCTTTTCTATAGCAGAATAACAACAAATGTGTTTTCTCTTTTCTTCATGCTACTGCCTTAATTTTGTTGCGTGCTTCAGGTTTCAGAAATTGTTTCATGTATTCCTTGTTACAGTTCTGATATGTAGATAAAGGACCGGCAGTGAATTGTCCCATTTTATAACCAAGGAAACAGATTGTGAAATTGAGCAATTTCTTCCTAACCTGGCCCCCTTCACCTTTTCCACTCTTCTCACACCTTTCTCCCTACCACATATTCTTCGATCCAGTGACGCTGGCCTCGTGGCTGTTTCGCCAACAAGACACTCCATTTGTCTACTCCAGGCATTTTTTCTGGCTGTCCCCCATGCCTGTGATGTTTCCCCCTCCTCATCCACCCTCCTGGCTTCCTTAGAGTCCCACCTCCCAACCGTCTTTAATTCTGGTGCCGCCCTCCCTTTGTTAATTATTTCTTGTTTATTCCTATTTATTGCTTGTTTGTACTTTGTCTCCAAGGTTAGATTGTAAACTCCTTGAGAGTAGGTACTGTCTTTCACAAACTCTTAGTATCCCCAGAGTTCAGCAGAGTGCTTGACATACAGTAGGTATTTAATAAATGTTTATTGACTCCCTACATTTACTGACTGCTTACTAATCAATCCAGAGCATAGTGGTACAATGGAAAGAACGCTGGATTTGGAGTGGGAAGAGACCCAGCTCTTCTACAACCCACCTTTTGAGACTAAGTCATTTCACGTGGCCCGATTTCAGTTTTTTCTTGTGTAAAATAAGGGAGTAGGTGAAGGAGAGGAACACTACTGCTCCTTCCCCACCTCTAAATCCTGTAATATATCCCTCCCAAACCCCCAACTAGATGTCTGGGTAGCTCTATTAACCACAGCAAGTAAAAGTTTTCCACACTATCCAGGGCACTTTTCAAAGGCCAGTAGAGTAGACTGTTAAAGGACCCTTGAGATGTAGAATTGTTTTCTTTTTTATGCAGTGCTTTATTGATGTCTTTTGTCAAGAAAAAACCCTTATCCCCTTCCCTTATGTAGAACCCACCCTTGTGACAAAGACAGAAATTAAGAATAAACACTTAGTATAGTGGTCTCAACCAACAGGTCTCTTTACTTTTCCTTATTCCCCAGATATGCCTTAAAATAAAAAGGTTTTTGTTTCATTTTCTGGGGACCTCTCTTCCCCCCCCCCCCCAGGTTTTTTGTTTGTTTTTTTGCTTGTGTAGTCTATTCAGAATTTGCTTGTTATTTATTATTCTTTCATTTCCATTGTTGGGGTCATTATGGTTTGTTTTCAGTTCTGCTTCCATTTCTCTCTGTCTTGGCAGATGTGAGTCTTTTCCCGTTTCCCTAAATTCCTCACATTTATCATTTATTATGATACAGTGAGAATCTATTGCATTCACATTCCTCAGTTTTTTGTTTTTTTGTTTAGTGATTTTACAACACATAGAAAGGCAAGTGTGCTTCTGGAGTCAGAAGTTGGGTTTAAATCTGACCTGTGATGCCGCTTGTGTGACCTTGGACAAGTCATTTAACCCAAGTTCCTCACCTGTGAAATGGGAGGGCTGGCTTAGATTAAGCCCATTGAGGTCCATTCCAAGTCCAGGTTTGGATCTAGTTCTTTGGCTCCACAGATGGCTACTGTTAACATTTGGGAACATAATAGATCTTTGTTTCCGGCTTTGACTTTCTTGGGATGTTTGCCCAATCGTGGGATCATGGAGTGAAATTGATACCTAGAATGGTTGGTCCAATTCACATCTTCACCAACAGTATATTATTATGCTTGTCTGTTTTCTTGTAGCCTTAACTGTCATTGACTGTTTACCTAGAATGAGATAAAACCCAACGGCTGTTAATAATCTGCATTTCTCTTAGTATTTGTGGAATTTTGAGTGTGGTGGTTTTATATGGTCACCTGCAGTTTGCATTTCTTTTGAACACTCTGGGCATCCTTTGACAACTTTATTATTGGGGAATGGCTCTTGGTGTTCTGTATTTGTCAATTCCCTGTCAGTCTTGGGCTTCTTGTAAAGTTTTGTTTGTTTCTGGTGTAGAACTATGATAGCATTTGTGTGAAATTCAAATACACCACATAGTGACTTCGAAAACCACAAATTAACTTTTATTTAGGTTGTGTATTATAACCTTATTTATTTTGTTCAAAATTTCTCAATTATATTTTAATCTGGATATGGCTGTAGGAATTAGACAAACACTTATTGATTGATTTTTATGCTTTCTTATAGCCACTATTTAATAAAGAATCTCACCCCTCCTCCCACCTGTTTTTCTGTCCTTTGCCCTTCCACTTGTCACTCTTTCAAGATCTACCTGCTACTTAGGGATCCAGCATCAGCAAAAATTCAGCAAGGCCATGCTGTGGGTGGGATCCAGCCGGTGCTAAGCATGGGGTCATAGTTAAAGAAATGGTTTGTTTCAGCAGTTACAAAAACAAACCAGTCTTTTCCATGAAGAAGCTTGTACTGACAGGGTGAGGGGGTGGCAGTCAAGAAAAACCTTTTGGGAGTCGTACCCAGTCTGTACTTTGAAGAAATGCAGAAGCCAGAAAAGGGGGGGTGGCATTTAACCGATTTATAAAGAAAATTATCAGCAGAAACTTTGACTAATTAATATGCCCCAAAAAACTGACATTTGAAATAAAGTGGATGGATACTTTAAAAATGTCAAATGCCCCCAACTAATAGAACAAGAAATAGACAATTTAAATGATTCAGCTTCAGAAAAAGACATTGAATGAGCCATAAGTGAATTCCCATTGGGGGGAAAGGAAGGAGAGGAAACTCATTTAAAAGCTATTTCTATCAAACATTTGAAGAAAGGTAGGAATTCTATGAAGTGTCCACCCCAGATATGTCTTGGGGGTGGGGAGAAAAGTCTATGGGAAGATAAAATTACATAATTAATAGAATTACCTGTTCAGCCTGCCTGTGTCTACCTCTAAGGCCACTTTTAGGGAGGAGATTCTGTGGTATTTGAGTGCCTACATCAAATCATCCTGTGCCCCAGAAGCTGATAGTGTAGTAAGAGAAGAGAATGTGCAGTTGATAGATACTGCTTAAGCTCCTTTGAAGTGGTATCAGCTGTATCCCCTTAGTCAGTAAGGTGAGGTTACGTTAGGCTGGGGACACCAAGGAAAATAGAATTTGAGCTGGGCTGTAAAACATGCAAGATTTGGCTAGGAGAGAGATTATAGGGTGAAACAGTATCATGATCCAAAAATCCAGAAATGGAAAAAATATGGGGCATATTTAGTGAATAGCTAAGTAATCTAGCTTAGGTGGAACCTAGGGCTTGTGCGGAATGATGGGAGTTGAGGTTAAAAGAGTCCAAGTAAACATGAGGCAAGACATATGGACTTGGGGGAAGTGATGGGGAAATCACAGAAGATGTGAGCATGTGGATGACTTGGAAAAACAATGCTTGGGGAAAATCAGCTCGGGGCTGGTATTTTCAGGGAGAGATGCCTCCGAGTGCCTACTAAGTAGAGAAGCACTGTTTCTGTTGCAAAACTCCCCCTGCCCCTTCTAATTAATTAGAATTAGGTCTAATTAATTATATATTTCTCTCTACAAGGTTGTCAGTCACCGAATATTTATTAAATACTCATTACATTATTACCCAAATATAATTCCACATAGTATTTTTCTATACTCTCTTGTAGGAAATTAATCATGACTTCTTTGAAAGGTTATCTTAGGATTGATATATTGAAAATTGTACATTGAATAATCAATTCTGTTCCTGTATGTCTTATTTAATTGTTAGTTTTGTTGACTTTTTCCGACAGCTATTTACCTTTTGTGGACACCCCCCAAGAAAAAAAAAACAAACAAGAACAGTGAACATTATAGCAAAGAAAAAAACATCCAGGCAAAAACCACTCCACCCAAGTGATCACGACTGATTTGGTTTTGAGACTAGTTTGAGTAATTTATTAGTTTAATGGCATAGATGTGGACCCTGCTATGCAATTCAAACCAGATTCGGACAAATTTCAAAGACTTATTGTGAATTTACAGAATACTATGAGAATTCCCATTCAAAGTAACCAAAAATATAAAAATAGCTGGGAGTTAACTTACCATACCATCTGTGCAAGATTTATATAAATAAAAATACAAAGTACTCTTGATTGAAATAAAGGGAGACTTAATGGTTTGATTATTCCAATGTAGTAACAATGGAAATATTACTGAAATTAATTTACTAATTTAGTGTTGTACTAATCACATTGACAAGAGGAGAGATACTTCTTAGAACTACACAAGATGATAAAACTCCTTTGAAAAGAACACAAGGTTTAGACTGACATTGGCGTGAGTAAAAAAAAGTACTACTTGGGAGGGTGGGAGATAGGGCATAATATTTGTTACCAGACTTCAAACTAAATTATAAAACTAGTCAGGTCTATTTGCTACTGGTTTGAAAAACAGTCATTGAAAACAATGTAATATTTAATAAACCTAAGAATATAGCTTAATTCTTAAATCTAATACACTTGCTTGTCATGGCATCATCACCCTGATGTTATGTTCCTTTTCAAGAATAGAAACTGGAAAGAAATTTGACAGAATTTAGGATTAGCCCAGTGTCTTCTACAGCATACCACAGTATGCTGAAAAGGTGTTTGTGACTTGAATATAAAAGATAACATCAAAAAAATTAGGGGGAAAAAAAGATTCAGATATTGTATCCCACGGCAAAAGCCTTGGCCAAACCAAGGGCTAGAGATGATTATAAGAGACAAAATAGTTTTAATTAAAATTAAACTTGCAATTAAAATTAATGAAGACAGAATTAGAAAAGACAAAGTACGTGAAGAAAAAAAAAATAAGCCATCACTGATAAGTTTGTTAACTACAGTGTGCAGAGACTTCATGTATTTGTGCACATATATGCATATGACCCTTCCGGTAGATAAGTGGTCAGATGATATAACAGTTTTCAAAAAGATTAGCAAACTATAACTGACCCACAAAAGAGTGTGCTCTAAACACTAATAGTAAGAAAGATACAGATGAAAAGTAAGGTTTTGGCTCACTCCATGCACATTGAATGTGCAAAGGCTTGGAGCTGGACAGTGAGAAGGTGGAGCACCCTACATTGGTGGAACTGAGAAGTAGACCAGCCATTCTAGATGGCATTTTGGAGTTATTCAAGGAAAAATAGCTAAACTGTTTAAGCCCTTTGACAATAATAAGGTAATCCATATCTAATATATATTAATAATAATAACTAACATTAAGTAGTGTTTACTGTGTGCCAAGCAGTGGGCTAAGTGCTTTATAATTATTATCTCATTTGGTCCTCACTACAACCCTAGGAGGTAGGTGCTCTTATCTCCATTTAACAGATGAGGAAACTGAAGCAGACAGAGGTTAAGTGATTTGCCCTGGGTCACACTCCTAGTGCACAGCTGAGGCCAGATTTTAACTCAGAGCTCTGAGTAATGGAAAAATCAGAGAGTCCCGAAGAAAAGCTCATGAATATGCCCTCCATCACGGCAGAAAGATAGAGGACAACTGGGAAAGGGTAGTGCATGAGTTGTCAGAGTTACTGTATGTGATTTTTATGTGTAATTTTACTTAGTTTTTCCTTGCCACAAGGAGGGTTTAGTCTGCGGTAGGGAATGACTGTGATGTGAAACACCAGAAATCAAAAGCTTTCTTGCAGGTCATAGGATCTTCAATGACAGGAACCTTAGAGGTCATTTTAACATGCAGCCATGAGTCGCTGATTATCAAAGGCATCCCCAATAAGTGACCTGAAGATCTGCACTGTCAGTGAGGGATGACACTTACTGTTTGCTGAAGTGTAGTTCATTTCATTTTTGAATAGCTCTAATTGAGTAAACTTTGGCTTATTAAGCCTAAATCTGCCTCACTCTAACTTCTGACCATCACGGGTATTTGGTGACACAGCAAAGTGTAGTTGGAGGAGTTGGACTTGGAATCAGGAAGGATCTGCCTCTAGCATTTATTAATTTGTGGGTGATAAAACCTGTACAGCTTATCTCACTAGGGTGGTTGTAAGATCCAAATGTAAAGTTCTTCACAAGTCTACATAAATATCTTACTCATATCTGGTTCTCCCAACCCACTCATCTTCAAAAAAAAGTTTGTTTGAATTCCTTGGGAATCAAAACACACTTTTACCACGGTCATCACTGGTAATTTGGTTCTTGGGCTATTCCACAAAGACCTCTTTCACCATGATAAGTGTTGCTTGTAGTTCCGGTACAGTGTTGCTAAAATGTCTCTTTTGTGGGCTAGCTGGGGACTATAGAACTGCTGATAACATGGTACCTGTAGGGAAGTAGATTGTGTGGAACATATTTAAAAGGAATGGTGGAAACACTTTGAACAGGCCTTCATTCTTCCCCCCCAATTACTGTTGCATTAACCACTGGCTTTGTTGCTTAGGATATGAGGGGGCAGATTCCTGAAGTCTTGGCCAAACACCCAGCATCAGCCAGCTCCTTTCCCAAGTTGGGACGGGCAGAGTAGCTGAGAGAGGCCCTTGGGAATGGTTTCTTGGGAAGAGTGCTTCTTTAGGTAGAAGTTTTTGGAAACTTGGTTGAAAAGCAATATATCTGGAGCCAAGAGATGGGCCATCTCTGTTACTGACTCACTCTAATATTGAACAAGTTAACATCATCTTTGAGGGCTCAGTTTCCTCACCTGTATAACATGAAGCTTGGATTAGATTCTCTCTAAAGTCCCTTCCAACTCTATCATTCTACGTAGTCTGTGTGCAGAGGGCCTTCTGTGTTTAAATAGAGCTGTTTTCTAGCTAGTGGTGAACCTCATGGTGAAGAGACCCAGATATCTTTTAAAAAAAAAACTACATGACTGTTCAGCTTTTTATTTTTTATGCTATCTAATTTAAAATTTTACATTTTAACATGTTTATGAGGTGGCTAACTTTGAATGTTTTCTGCAGGACCACAGCCGATTTGTCAACTGTGTCAGGTTCTCTCCAGATGGGAATAAATTTGCTACAGCAAGTGCTGATGGCCAGGTAACTTTCCTTGCTTTCTTATTGGAGAAAATATAGCTTACTTTTTAAAAACTGTGGTTGCTTTCATGAAGCTGTTGTAGGGTGAGGGGGAAAGTTATGATTGTTTTCCTAAATGGAGGAATTTGAAATAAACCTGTTTCTTGCCTGCTGGAAAGCCATACTGATGTGGGATGCTCATGTATTTCAGTAGAAGTGAGATAATTAAGGCGATGTTTGCATTTTACATAGTGTGAAATTCAAATTCTTGCATATGATGCACAGACTTGAGGGAGTTAGTTCTTAGTAGGGGTTTGGATTAGGTCATCTGTCATCTCTAAGTGTGGTGGTGAAGGACTTGAAGACTAGCCTAAATCTCACTTTAGGACCCTGATAGATGTTAATGTGACTTACTTCTGTTTTGTCTTACAAGATTTACATCTATGATGGAAAGACTGGAGAGAAAGTCTGTGCACTAGGAGGAAGCAAGGCTCATGATGGTGGAATTTATGCTGTAAGTACCATCTTTTTTCAGATGTTTTATTTTTTGAAAGACTCTGGTCTCTGTGTTCTGACGATAGAATACAACTTTGGGAGAATTAAGTGTAAGATGTGGAAAGCCGACTGCACTGGGAAGCCTGAATTCTAATCCCAGATCTACTCCTGATTAGCTGTGACCCAGCTCAACTTACCCTTCACTGGCTTAGGCCTCGATTTCTTTCTTCTTGTAATCAGTTAGACTAGGATTCACAGTAGCAGTTCTCAGTGTGTGTGGTCTTAGCAAACCCCTACCAAAGTTCAGGGGGTCCATAGTTAAAACTAATTTCATAGTAATAAAACATTTTAATTTCTACTACAGTACATATCGTAAATAAAACCCACAAAAACAAAGCTGCTTGGAGATGATCACTAATTTTTAAATGTAGGAAAGGACCCTGATACCAAAATGTTTGCGATCTGCTGGACTAGGAGGTTTTTCCAAAGTGTGGTTGGGACTGGGTTTCCCACACCTGGAGGTCCTCGTACAGAATAATCATTTGTCAGGGGTACTCTAAGAGGATGCCTACCTGTTCAGGTATGAGTTGAACTTCAGGGGTGGGGAACCTGCAGCCTCAAGCCACATGTGGCCCCTCTGTGTCCTCAAGAGAGAGGGCCTTTGACTGAATTCAAAGTTCACAGAACAAATTCCCTTAATAAAAGGATCTGTTCTGTAAAACTTGGACTCAGTCAAAAGGCTGCACCCGAGGACCTAGAAGGCCACATGTGGCCTTGAGGCTGCAGGTTCCCCATTCCTAGACTAGGTTGAACTCCGAAGGGGCTTCTAATTCATTTTAGGTTTCTGGGATTCTAGCTGTGAAAAAGATTCTAAGAGCAGTTTAATAAGATGTTAACTCTTGACTTTGTAGATTAGCTGGAGCCCTGACAGCAGCCATTTGCTTTCTGCTTCTGGAGACAAAACTGCTAAAATTTGGGACGTTGGTGCTAATTCCGTGGTTAATACTTTTAACATGGGCTCAGATGTGTTGGATCAGCAGCTGGGATGCTTATGGCAGAAAGACCACTTGATAAGCGTTTCCCTCTCAGGATATATCAACTACCTGGACAAAAACAACCCTAATAAGCCACTCAGAGTTATCAAGGTAAATTGGGTGCTTTGGGAGGGTGGCACTTGAAGCAGCCTGAAGAAGGTGAAATCCACAAATGAAGGAAGATTTCTTTCTCCTTCCCTTCCACCCCCAAGAGAACCTCAGTGTTCTGTGTAGCATCTGGGCTAAAGATGTTGCAGTATGTCCACCAGCCCAGGCCCTACAATTTACTTCTCTTTAATTATTTCCTTTTTTCCGTCATAGCTTGTTTGTGCATATTTGTCTCCTTATTGCCTCCCAGTTAGTCTCTTGAAGGCAAGAAATGTCCTTTTGCCTCTGTGTATCCTCAGAGCTTAGCCCAGTGCCTGGTACACAGTAGGCACTTAAATGTTTATTTATTGACTTGGCGGTTCTAGTTCCTGGCAAATTCTAGTTCCTCTTTCTAACTGAACCTTACTTTTAATCATTCTGAATAAGCCAATCTTAAATTCAATTGCAGTAAACATTAATTGTCTACCGGGATGGATGGATGAATGAATGAATGAATGGAAGGAAGAAAGAATTTATTAAGCTCTTTTATGTGCCAATCACTGGGGATGCAAACATAAAAAATTAGATACTCCTTGCAGTTGAGGAACTCATAGTCTAGTTGAGGAAGATAACACATAAAAGGAGTTTCAGCTGCAGGGAAAATTGGAAGTGCTCAGGTTGCAACAGAGTAGAATTGGCCAGGTCCCTTAGGCTGTAGAAGCAGGTCAGGTGATGGTGCTGGCCATCCTGGATGAGTTCTGCAGTAGTTCATTTGAGGCAGGTGAAGGATGGCCTGAGCTAAGCTCTTGGGAGAGATAGGATCTTGCAACTAGTAGTTTTAATTTGGCAAAGAAGAGACAAGAAAGAGATTCCAGATATAAGGGGTTAGTTTAAGTAAAAGCATAGAGATAGGAAAGCTCGAGATTTTGTTAGGAGGTCAGATTTTAACCAGAGGAAATAAAGAACATGGAGGGAGGGAAACCAGTATGAGAGTGCTAGAAAGCCAAGGCAAGACCAGTTTGTGGAGGAGGCAAAGGGATTTGACCTTTGGTTGGTAGTCCAATGAGAGGGGAGCCATTAATGATTTTAACTAGAGAATATCTTCTCCAAAAATAGGATTGAGTTGTCTGGGCCCTTAACGAAATTGCAGGTCATTAGGCCACTGTTAGTGAGTGACAGATATAGATTTGATATTCGTGGGGTCAGGTTGTTTGAGCCCCATTCAGTAAGTGATTGAAGATCAGCCTATACAGTGAGAAGTCAAAATCCAATTTTTTTTTTTTTTTTGTGGGGGTAGAGGGAGAAGAAGAGGGTTGTAGAGAAATGTTAAGACTCGTGTGCCCAGGATCCATGATACTTTTCCATGTCATTGCAGTGCACATAGGACCAAAGGATGGAGAATCTGTGGCCTCAAGGCTGCAGGTTCCCCACTCTTGAATAGGTCTTCCACTCTCCACCTCTGTTCCTTTCCCTCAAAAAAGCCACACAATTCACAAATAAGGCTGAAACTCCTCAAGAAATCCCTATGTGCCAAATCGTCAGTTCGGAATTACTGACCGTGGTTGTTGGCCACACTCTGCTGGCAGTGTTGCCAGACTAATACAACTGAGTGGCCTCACTGGAAAATTGCTGTTGTGCTGAGGACATGTGACACAGTCAGCATGCTTCTGCTTAACAAAGGATGGCTTAGATGATCTGAGTGTAGTTTTGCTTACTTTTTATTGAGACTGAGACCAGAAAGCTCAAGCTCTAATATTGTATGTCTGGTATCCTTTTTTTCCCCTTAGGTCACAGTTTAGCAATCTCATGGCTCTTAAATTTATCAAAGTAGACATTAGTGTCCCAGTTCCTTTTTTTTCAAACTCTTGTGCTATTGTACATTGATTGACTCTCAGACATAGGGAACTTCTATATACATGATATGGATTCTCCTTTGGCTGCTGCCCTCCCCCCCCCCCAAAAAAAAAACACCTCAGCTAACCATAGAACTCTATTGGCCAACACAGCAGATAGTAAATTGAATTCTAACACTGAGCACGAACAGGAATATAAATGGAAATTAAGTGACCTAATGGTTTTTTAATGAGAGTCTTTGAGTTGACAAGTAGACCTCCTAAAAATCTGATTTGGCCCAGCTGGTCAGTTCTCTGGCCAATAATTCCTCAAATTTGGAGACTGCTGAAATGTAACAGTGCTTCACTGTAGGACTGCCTTCTCCGCATGCCTTTAAGCCATTGACATTAGAGCCTTTTGTGTATAAAATGCCAAGAACAGAGCAGTGGTTTTTGGAACACATTCAGGAGAAATTGCCTTCCTAGGATGTGTCCATTCTCTCCTCTTCCCACCCCACCGCCCACTCCCCCCCAAAAAATTAATTTGGAGAGAAAGAAGGCTAGCTGATAATATTCACAGCTCAGCTTACTCTGATCCTATTTCTTCCTTTACAGGGCCACAGCAAATCAATCCAGTGCTTGACGATTCATAAAAATGGTGGTAAATCATACATCTATTCTGGGAGCCACGATGGACACATTAATATCCTTTTGAAGATGAACTGATTTCTTGAGTTCCAGTACTCCTACTCTTTTGTCTACATTAAAGGAATCTCGTGTCCCCAGAAGAGGGGACAGCAGCTTGCCAGGTTATCTAGGCATCTGTTATGTGATATAATGGACCAAGCCCTAGACCTGGAGTCAGAGCTTGGTTTCAGTCTCAGCTGTAGCTGAGTCACCTTGGGAGTCATTGAACCCCTTCCACCCTCCCACCTCACTTGTTCAGCTCTAAAGTAGGGGTGAGGGTTGGAGAGCTGAAATTACTTGCCCAAGATCACATACCAAAGCTTCACCTGTAGTCTGCCAGAAATTTCCCTCCTGTTCCAAGTTTGCTTCTAGGTTAATACCACCACTGCAAATTGGCAAATAAGGGGGAATGAATTTGCAGACTTACCAGTGTTTTGCCTCTTGCGGCCCTCAAGAGAACAGGATTGGTGAGCAGTCTGTAGTGGGATTTTTATTTAATTTGGTTCTGTATCTTGCCGTCATTTTTGGGCCAGGCCTCCACCTAGGAAAGAGTGAGTGGAATGAATTCTCTGATACTGTCCTCCCAAATCAATGGTTTAACCTTGTTTTTTCCCTTAATCCTACTTCTCACATTATTGGGATTCTGAGACTGGTGAAAATGATTCCTTTGCTGGGAAAGGACACACCAATCAGGTATCCAGGATGGCTATAGATGAGGCAGATCAACTCGTCAGCTGCAGCATGGATGATACAGTGCGTTACACCAATCTTATCCAGAGGGACTACAGGTGCGTGTAGAATGTAGAATGGCATCTAGAACCACGTGTAAGGAAATGTGCCAAGTTTTGTTGTTGTTGTTCAGTTGTTTCAGTCATGTCTGACTTGTGACCCCATTTGGTGTTTTCTTGGCAAAGATAACTGGAGTGGTTTGCCATTTTACAGATGAGGAGACTGAGGCAAGCAGGGTTAAGTGACTTGCCCAGGGTCACACAGCTAGTGTCTGAGGCCATATTTGAACTCAGGAAAATGAGTCTTCCAGACTCCAGGCCCGGCACTGTATTCACTGTGTCACCTAGCTACCCCACCGGTATGTGAGTCTTTGGCATCTCGAACTTTATATAAGGAACTGTCCCAAGTTTGAGGGACATTTAGACTAAGACAGAAAAGAATAATCCCAGACCTGATGAAGTTTATGCTCTACTCAAGAAAATTTGATAGATGTGAGTATACACATGCATATATATACACACACAAATACAGTCAACCGTTAAACACCTATATGTACCATGCATGCATACATACATACACATATAGATGTACACATGTATATACACAAATATACACATGTATAATGCAAGGAAAAATTATGGGTTGGAACATTAACAAAAGAAAACCTTCATATCTATGTAATTTATATAATGATGGGTTGAATGACCAGAAACAAAGAATACAATCACAAACGAGTCCTTGACAAAGTCAAGGATCAGCAGACTATGACCCCAGAACCATATCTAGCCTGCTGCCTCTTTTTGAACAACCAATGATCTAAGAATGATTTTTAGATTAAAATTTTATTTAAAATTTAAAAAAATCAAAATGACATTGTGAGCTTGCTGATCATATAAAAGCAGGCAGCAAAATTGCAGGCCATGGTTTGCTGACTCTTGTTCTAAGTGATAGGAGAAGAGAACATGGTAGAAGACAGACGTGAGACATGGAGAGTTGAGAGAATGGAGTTGGCCTTGGAGCAGGGACAACCAGTCCTAGAGCTGGCACCCAGTGGCCGTGTGACCCTGGACAAATCACTTAACTTCTCAGCACCCCAGTGAGTTCTCTAAAACTATAAATTGCAGAGAAGATTCCTGACTGCATTGGGAGAGAAAGTCTTGTAACAGGAACTCTCTACATAGATGGGATCACAGATCTAGAAAAGAAAGAAAAGAAGAGGCATGGTATCCAGAGCAAGGGACAAAGTCATCCCACTATACTCTGGAGTTCAGTTGGGGTACTGCAGTTTAGGAAGGACAAGCAGGCTGGCAAGGGGGCTGTTGAACGTGCAATGTGATAATGTGCTGAAGGGATGGTAGATATTTAACCTCGAGAAAAGACTTTATTGGAAGGAGACATGGTAATCTCAAGTTTTTGAAGGGATTGTCACTTAAAAATGTACGTGACAAAGAGGCAGGTTTTAGTCTGGCTACAAGGAATTCTAAAAGTAGGATACGCTTAAAATAGGGGAAAAGCTTTCTTTTTTCAAGACCGGATTACGGTTAGAGGCAGTAGGGAAGGAGCAGGCATGCAGGGGTTGTTTGAAGATTGTGGGGGGCAATGGTGTAGCTGGAACAAACTGCTGGGGAGGGGGCTGACCTTCACGATGAGCAGGGAGACCGGAGATAAAGGAAATACCAGAGATGTGAAAGAGATGAGAGGATTCGTGATGGTTGGCTCCTGTTTTCTTAAAGAATACTTGCAGGTATGTCAAGTTCACGACCTGATAGCCTAGGAACAATATGGTTTGGAAAAGCTCTTTTTATTTTCGCCTCATTGAAGAGGAATCAGGATTATATATGTGGGATTTGGGTTTGTGTTTTTTTCTTTTTTTGTTCTTAACCCTATCCTTTTGATTCATACTTGGGTCACTACCTGTAATTATCTTAAAGTTAGGTCAGATTTTTTTTTTTTTTAAAGGGAATTTTAGCCAGGAGGGAAAGAAAAGGCTTCCAAGTCCCTGACACATCAAATTAGTTACCTTCCTCTGCAAAGACTTGCCTCTGTAACAGTATAACCCCGAGGCTATTTCTAAACACATTATTGTCACTGCACAGTTCCGCTGAAAAATTAAGTCTTGGTGATGATTTCTGTGCATGGGTGGATTAAATTTCTTATGGTGTCCCCTGCTCTTATGCATGCCTATGCTTTGCAGGATCGCCATGCTCAACCTAATTAAACTAAATTCTTCCCGCATATTGCAGTTAATTATGAAGTCTTACTGTAATAAGTTTTCGATTTTCAGAGTGGACTGAAATAGTCTAAGATTTAAGTGACAGCATTGAGTGGCTTTAAAACTGTTTTCTCCTTCCTGTTTTTCACAGTGGACAGAGTGTAATAAAGCTGGACATTCAACCAAAATGTGTAGCAGTTGGGCCTGGAGGCTATGCAGTAGTTGTATGTATTGGACAGGTAAGTCTTAGCCCAGGGGTCTTTTCAGCGGGGGGTGTGTGTGTCTGTGTCTGTGTCTGTCAGTCGAACTGTCAGACGGTCCAAAAGGTAACGCCATTGCATTATCAGGTATTCTAAAACAAGGGTTTACAAGCTAGGTTGTGTGTACCCCATGGGGGACAGGGAAAATGTGTGTGTATACATACACATACATAATCATCTTACCACGTGTGTGTATGTAGAAGTTATATTAAATGTAAATTAACTTTGAATTATATTTTTAAAAATTGATTTTCAGTCAGTGAAGTTACAAAACAATATATATAGCTCAGTGCTCCTAAGAGTGGTTCAAAAGGAATCTAATTTATGTACATGGTAAAGTATTCCTTTCATATTGAGTGAATGTATGGAACATCAACTGAAAGCTCAGGGGTGCAAGTACCAAAAAAAGGTTGGAAACCCCTTTTCTAAGGCCCTTTGAATGGAGTCTAAGATGACTCACCCTTAGGCTGGATTTTCCCCTCTGAAGCAGATACTGTTACAGGGGAAGAGCATTGAATTTGTAGTCAGCCAGCCTGAGTTCAAACCCTAACCCTGCCACTTACTCTAGGAAAATACCAGCTTTATTTAAGGAAAAACTTCCTAAAAATTAGAGCCTTTCTAAAGTGGAGTGAACTGCTTTGGGTTTGCCCTTACTGGAGAATTTCAAGGACAGGCTAGAGGCCTACCATGTGCTATACATGGGCCTTCTTTCTCCAGTTATGGATTAGAATAGGTCTTCCAACTCTAAAGTTATGTTTAGTGAGGGACAAGGTGAAGAGGGAAGGCAGCTGGTACCTTATTCAGTCATAAGATTGAACCTGTTATTGATTTCTTTGGGCTTTTGATCAGCGTTGCCCCTGAATGGACCATGAACACTTTAGAAAACCTTGATACTCAGAGGTCATTTAAATTGAGCAGCCTGGAATCAGCCTGTGTTAAGGCACTAGTCCCTCCTCCTCAGTAAAAGAACACAGCAATTTGAGTGTGGTTTACATTTCATAGTTGGTGGGGAGAACTGCTTTTGTAGCTGGTTTTTAGGAAGGCAAATTCACAAGAGTGTGCATGCATATACACTCACATGTACACATATATACACTGTATATACATACATAGCACATTTATATATAATAGCACATGTATGCATATTTAGCATAGTCATAGCATAGAGCAGGAATATACACATATACATACACACTAATCATCTTCATGCTTGCCTTAAGATTTAGCACAGTCATAGCATAGAGCAAGATACACCTACTGTGGTGATTAATAATAACTGATGACACAATCTGAGCAAAAGTAATATATTAACTGAGCAGTCAGAATAAATGGGTTAGTGGACTCCTCAGTCAGTCCAAAGACCCTGAATACAGATAAAGCAGATTTTTATACATAAAAACAATCAAATAAGACCAATTAGTTATAATAAAACAGTTAACCAGGATACAAAATTAGGTAATCTAATTTCTAATTGGAGGAAAAATTGGGGTCTTTCCAAGTTGGGAGGAGTAAAGAGTGAGTTTTGGTAGAGTTGGGAGGGGGACAAGTAGGTTTCAGGGTCTTCTATTCGTAAAATGGAAAGATGTTGATATAACTGCATCCACCTGCATTTATGAAACAATAAATGGCTTATATAATATGGTTTCCTGTGGATGAATAGCAGAAAAAAAACCAAATGAAGGAGAACACATATGGTAGCACAAGATGGAGTGTCAGAGTTCGTAAGATAGAATCTGCTTAGTTCTCTTGATTGTCACATTAAACTAACTCATTACATACGTGGTCTTCATTTTATTAATCAGTTCACACGCACACACACACACACACACGCACACACACACACATCCTGCTCTATGCTGTGACTGTGAAGGCAAGTATGAAGATGCAGCATGCTCACATTGCCTACAGAATGATGGGTAGGCTGCAGCATGCCTACCAGTAACTATTGGGTGTGTGTAACAGATCTAATTTAAATTCAGGGAGGGTGCCACTGAGATGAGCTGAGGAAAGACATTTAGGCTCAAGTTCTATCATTAAAGGAGATGAAATGCTTGTAATCATACATACATTATACATGTGTTTCGTATTTTTTTAAATAGGAGCATAGAGTATTGGAGCCAGGGAGGGTACCATAAAAATCATCAAGTCCAAGGGGTTCTAGACCGTGGACATCACCTCAGAAAAATATTTTTAAATGCATAATATAAAATAGAGATTACAAAGGAAACCAGCTGCGTTGCCAAGGTTATAATTTTTTTTAACTTAATGGACTCCCCCAGGTTAAGAACCCCTGGGCTAGTCCAGGCCTTTCATATTATGTACAGATCAGAACAGTGTGACATAGCAAGCTGAGTGGTACGATTGAAATCAGGAAAAGCTAGGTTCAAATCTTGAATCTGAACCTCACTAGCTAGGTGACCAGAGTTACGTACCCCAAAGTTACCAAGCACAACACTCCCCAACATGTTCTGAAGCAGAATAAAATGTAATTGGGAAATATTTGACAAAATTACATTTTAAAACTGAGTCATTATGCAGTGCTCAAGGTTAGGTTCCTCAGGGAACCTATCTGAGCATCAGATCTTCTCATCTGTGGCATAGCATTAGCAATATGTGACGTGTGCCCCTTGGAGTTGTCATGAGGCTTGGGTGAGGTCATGTGTGTAAAGTGCTTTGAAAACTTAAAAGCCTTCTGTGTATGTCAGTAGTTGAGGAGAAGAAGAAGAGGAAGAAGCAGATCCAGAAAGGAGAAGTAACTTTGATTAGGTCACAAAGGCAGTAATTAACAGAACCAAGACTCGAACCCAAGCCTCGTGGTCCTCAGCCCACTTCTCTTTGTACTCCACCATGTTTCTGGGTTGCATCTTTGTGGGTTTAGGGGATGCTAAGGGTTTGACTCCTTAGTTCTTTGAAAGTGGAAGAAACTCCTGCTTGCTAGCTTGATTTGTGTCACTTTGGTCTTCTATATCCCCAGCACCTGGCACAGTGCCTACCTTGCAGTAGGTACTCAATAAGTACTGGTTGATTGGTGAGCTGTTCCCTAAGGGGCAGTGGAGGGAAGTAGAATAATTGGACTTGGAATCAGGTTTCCTGGGTTCTGGAGACGACTCTTCTTTCAGGAAGACAGAAAGGGTTGGCATAGATTTGTAAGGGTGGTTTAGGTTTTCTAAGATTTGTTGACCTTGTGGTTAGATTCGGTTGGAGCTAAATTAGAAAATACTTTAACTTCATATTTCTTTTTTCCTGTAGATTGTGTTAATGAAGGATCAGAAGAAATGCTTCAGTATCGATGATCTGGGCTACGAACCAGAAGTTGTAGCCGTGCACCCATCAGGAAGCACCGCAGCCGTGGGCGGAGCAGTAGGAGTCTTTGTTTACCTCGACCGTCTTTCACCTTACAATCTTTTGCCCTTTCTAAAATATCCCCAGTGCCTAGCACAGTGCCTTGGCACATCATAAGAGCTTAATCAGTGCTTCTTGACTGACTAACCTTTGACAGGGTAGCATTTAAGAAAGATGTTACAGGGAATAATGATAATAGCTAGCATTTATACAGCATTAACCATGTGCCAGGCACTGTGCTAAGTTTTTCACGTTCGTTATCTCATTTGTTCCTCACAGTAACCATGGGAAGTAAATGCTGTTATTATCCTCTGATTTCCTTTGTGTGGTTTGGATATAGATGACACCCCTTCTGCACCTTGGTAGTTTCCTGGTCAGAACCCCTGTATCCTATGGTCACCAACCAACCCTCCTTTGGTGAGCCTTTCTGAACTCAGGGAGGTTGGCCTTTGAATGAAGGTCATTCTCTGCCTAGAGCCTTTCCACCTTCACATTGGACCTGGAAGAGCTTGGTTTGGGCTGGCCCAGCCTTTCAGGACTGAAGGTCACCTCTGCAACATAAGGAATAGAGAATTAGGGTGAATGTTGGTTATGTGCAGGGAAGGGAGTAAAATCCCATGATCCATCAAATTAAATTGGATGGGGGAATTAAAACTCTAAATTTGTCTTTTAAAGAAATGCAATTTTATTTCCAGCATTAACTGCAGCAAGAGATTAAAGCTCATGAGATGCTGGGGCCTTGTACCCGAGTTGGTATTAATGAACAGCTAAGCATCGAGTACACACATGCTGGCAGGCCAACTACTAGTGCTTAAAAGAAAGACTCTTGAGGTGCCTTTTTAAAAGTACAGTTATAAACAGGTTAGTCATTTCCCCCACTCCTGGCAGTCTTGTTTATGGCATTAATATGCTTAGTAGAGATAAGTAAGCCTCTGGCTTGGTGAGTAATGGGAATTGTCCTGAATCTAAATTCGTGAGATTTAATATACTTTGGCTGTATCCCTTTGTACAACAACATATAAGATTATTCTTTTATGCATCCTTCACCCTGTCTTATATTCTGAAAAACTTCTTTGAACTACTTACTCTGGCCCAGTGGACTTATCACATATTTTGGATTGTAATTTGCTGAGCCTCTGTTCCCTTCTCATTTTTCTGCCAATCAAACTAGCTTCAGTTGAGTACCGCTTACATGCTAGGTGATAGGGGAAGGGGGTGCCCAAAGGCATACCTGGAGAGCCCTTTGTCCAAATGAAGAGAAGGAAGCCTACAGAGCTGGAGCACCATGTGGTCCAGCCAATACAGAGGGTTTCAGAAAAGGGAGAGTTTTAGGCCAGAAGACTCCTTCATGAGGGAGGGAAGCTGTCAAGATGGTGTCTTAAGGGATGAGTAGGATTGAGCTAAGTACAATGGTAACATTCCAGGTTATGGGGGAATGGTCTTGTCACTGGGGAAAAGTGAGAATGAGTATATGGCATCTGGTGGTTGAATAAATGAATGTCTAGCAATCATAGGAGACAGATCCCCACCATGAAAACAGTAAAAAGCCCCCTTTATGTATCTTAGTTGGAGAAAATAATAAACTTAGACTTTTAGAACATTGCATCTATGTTCTTATTTCGGCTCATGAAATGACAGGTGAGTCAGGTAATGAAAACATTCCCATTTTTCAGATGGAAACTACTGCTTAGAGGAGATAGATAAGGGACTGAAAACCACCTCCCTGGCTAAAGAGATAGGCACATTCCTTTTATTTAACTGTCTTAAGGAGAGAATTGTCTTTAACTGTTTGCCACAAACCAGGGTGGCAAGGTAGACTACAGCCTATGGACTTTTTTTGACCAGGCCCTACATGCATGTGTTTGCCTTGGCTTTCTTCCATTGTTGATAACTAGAAGCCAAGTCCACGACCAAGTTGGAATACCTGGGTTCTAGTCTCCATTTTACCATTAAGACATCTAAATGGCACAGTGGATCAGGCACTAAAATCTAGATGACCTGGGTTCAAATCCAGCCTCAGATACTTAGCTGTGTGACCTTGGCCAAATCACTCAACCTGTATCTCTAATGTCAGCTTCCCATGTCTCAATTTCGGTTTCCTCAGTGGAGGTAACAGTCCTTCCCCAGGGTTCTCATGAGGATCTAATGAGATAATAGTTCAGAAGTGAGCTATGAATGCTTACTCTTGTTATTATGACCTTGGAAGTTGCTTCCTTCACTGTAAAATAGGAGCAGCGCTTTCATGACTTAACCTCATTGGGTTGTTGTGAGGAAAGTGTTTTATAAACTGCAGGACAACAGAAACCAGAGTTCTGGGATTATCTGCCAGTCCAAGGGCAGACACATATACTGCAGGGCTCAGTGTCCCACGGAACTTGACTGCTTTCAGGATTCCGACTTGTTTTTCTTTGTCCTACTCCCCTCTTCCTCCACCTTCACCCCCTTTAGAATCCAGAGTAGGGAATCATTTTCTGGTTATGCTTTGTTCATGACCGTGCTCTCTGTTAACGCATCTTTAGGATGGGAACGTCCGTTTGTATTCGATCCAAGGAACGACGTTGAAACATGAAGATAAGCTTCTTGAAGCCAAGGGACCCGTGACAGACCTGGCCTACTCCCACGATGGTGCTTTCCTTGCTGTCTGTGACGCCAGTAAAGTGGTCACAGTCTTCAGCGTGGCTGACGGTTACTCGGTAAGGGACGGCAAATGGGGATGGCCTTTCTTTTCCCCCTTCCCAAGTGCTGAAAACAGACAGTGTTGGCCTAGGCTACTTCCTCTAATGCAAGAGGACAGGTACAATACCCTTTGAAGCTCCAGGATGTGGATTCATCCTGTGGTCAGTTGGTTTGAATGAGGCTCCAGTTACAGGTTCAGATTCTTTGGCTAGCTGCTTTGATCAGTACTGTGGCCATAGTGTAATGAATTCAGCAATTACTTAACACCTGCTGTCTGTTTCATCTTATCTTAGCACTTTGTACTCCTTTGTAAGGACTTCTTATTTGCATTATATTGACATGTAAATGTTGTTTATCTACCCCTGGAGTTTGCTGGAAAAGGATTGTTTTCCTCCACAAAGCACCTAGCTCAGTACTCAGCACAAAAGAGACCTTTGAGAAATGTTTCTTAATCAAATGGCACCCACCACTATCCCGGATCTTACGGTCTTGCCATGTAGAGAATATATTTTTGGTCCTTGATCATTTTTCCCCATAGCATCTTGCCCAGTACAAAAGAAGCCTCTAGTAACTGTTTCTTGAATTTATCTTCCCCCTATTAGATCTCAAGCCCTTGGAGTTTAGAGACTTATTTCTGTTTATCTGTTTCCCCTAGAACCGAGCTCAGTGTACTGCAGATAAAAGACACTTAAGTGTCTGGTCCTCAAGGAACAGAGAGATAATATGTATAGTTATGAGACAATTAAAGAACAAGGAGGCAATGTGAAAAAGGTGGGAAAGGAGAGAGCCTTGAATTAGGAATCATGGCCTTGTTTTGATACTGTATGACTTTAGGTAATTCACTTCTTTCCTGGGCTTTATTTTCCACATCCACAAAATGAGGAAATTTGAACTCGATGCTCCTAAGGGATTGTTTCAACTCTGTTACCCAGTGGGAAAGCCAGTGCTGAATTTTGGTATACACAGTGAAAACCTGTCCCTTCCAAATGCCCATGCTAGTCCCAGAGAGGATAGCATTAGTCTGTAGAGATAGACATAATTCCACTTAGGAAAAGGGATTTCTTGCTAGTATTTTCAGTAGTGTAACCTTTGTATACCATTTAGTGCTAGGAGAGAAGTAGTTTTATAACAAGTACTATATTTTGATACTATAGGTAATGATACTATGATAATAGTACTGGGTATCCTGGTGATATCAGTGACATGTAATAAGCAAAATCCTTCTTACAACACAGCTCCCAGATAATTGGATAGGATCCTGGAATGTCAGAGCTGGAAAAGGGACTTAGGGGTCATCTCGGTCTACACATTTTGTAGGTGGAGCATTCCAGGGCCCAAAGGAATGATGACATGCCCATGGTCACATAGGTATATAATGGGCAGCGCTAGGTTTTGACTCTGGGTCCTTTGACTCCAAAGCCAGTGTTTTTTCTGTTAATCCAGAGGTTGGACCAGATGGGTATGGCTACCAAAATGCTGTGTCCAAGCTGTGCTATGTTCCAAATTGCTCAATTATGGACTTTGAGATTTTCTAGGATGTGGCCAAGTCCTGTGCATGGTTTTCTAAGTGACAGTTTTTTCCACTATCTCTGAGACAGGTTCCTCTTTTCATGAGTTCTTTTCGCCACCTTCCTTCTTTGTCATGATGTGAAGAGCTGTGATTTTGAAATCAGAGGACCAGGGTTCAAATCCCATCTCTGATGCCTACTAGCTGTGTGACCATGGGCAAGTCACTAAGACCTTGGCTACTTTGTAGAATAAAGAGCTTATCCTAGATGATCTCTTGGGTCCCTTCAACAGGCAGTTATCTGAGAAGTGTCCAAGAGTATCTGCCTTAGTGGGCATCCATTTTGACTTTCTCATGGGGTTCTTAAAGATGCCTTCACCTTGGCTGAATGGTGGATGCTAAGATGCTTAGGGATTATCAAGCTTTGCCTTCCCAAGGGTTGGGAAAGGAAAATTTGGAACTCAAAACTTCAAATTTAAAGTGAATGTTAAAAACTTTTTTACATGTAATTGGGAAGTATTTAATGAAGTAAATAAAAAATATATTGGAAAAAATATTTATCAATCTTGGAGCCTGTTTGGAGAAGGACATTGATTGCCTGTTCAGGCCCATGTGTGTATTTAAAACTTTTAGGACCCAGGACCTTTATGGGAAGCACAGACACCTTTGATGCAAGCACATGTAATTTTATTTTGTCTTATGTAGGAGAACAACGTTTTTTATGGACATCACGCAAAAATCGTCTGTGTCGCCTGGTCACCAGACAATGAACATTTTGCTTCAGGGGGCATGGACATGATGGTCTATGTTTGGACCCTGAGTGACCCAGAAACTAGAGTCAAGATCCAAGGTAATTTGTATACAGTCAACAGGGATACCCAACACTGGGGTCTCAAATGTAGTGTGGGCAGGGGTGTACTGGCAAGTATTTAACAACCACCTTTTTTTTAAAAAAGTACAAACAAACATATAAAACGTTTTTTAAAGTTCACTCATTATTAACATTTTCTCCGTCACTATTATATTTGGACGGATTGACAGAACATCACTTCCTGAGTTGTAAATGCTCATGTTGAAATTTTACCAATCAAATCTCATGCCAATACAAGCTGACTCTGGCATATCCCTGAGTTTGGGGCATAGTAATTCTTGGGCTAAAAGCAACTTGTATAGCAAGTGATATACAGAGAGGGAGGGAGCAAGCTTGGGCTATTATCCTACAGGAAGTTTTCCTACCAGTGAAACTGCCCTTTGATACCTCATTGTGGTGTATTGACTGAAATTAAGGTAAACTGAGGCAACAGAGTTTTGTGCATGTCCAGTTTATTGGTAAGGGATCTCTAGCTCTTCAACAAGCCTAAAGATCCGCAGGTGGGGTTCACAAGACTTCTTAGAGTTTAGATAAAGTGGATAAAAATAGAACAGCATGTAGGCAGGACGAGGGATTGAGTCATCTAGTTTCTGTTGGAGGAAGGGATGAGATTTTCTTACTTGTTACTACGGCAGACTGATTGTGTTCACTTGCATCTTTTGCAAGATAGCTGGTGGTAGAGGTAAAGAGTCTCCTTGACATACGGGTAGAATAGTGATTTACAGGATAACAACTTATGAAATTCACTCAGAGACAAAGAAACATTACTTAAGCAGTTATACAAAGTATCAATGGTTGGTACAGAATAGAATCAATTACAAAGTGAAATCAATTTGATATTCCCAATTCCCCTCCTTGGTCAATGGGAGACATGTCTCCCATGGATGTCTTATCTATAAGCTTATTAATAGATTTTTAATGTAGTCATTATCAGCAGTGCACATTATCAAAAGTGTTTCTGGGGACCAATCTAGAACAGGATTAACAACAACTAAGGCAAAGTCTAAAAAGAATAATGAAACTGAGAGTGGTAAGAGCCTGTTTGCTTCGAGTGGTTAATAGACCATTTCCCTGCACAGAATGAATCCAGAAGGATTCTACCAGGGGTCATTTTGGGGAGATAGTTGTATTTCTACTGTAATTTATTGGATCTTAATGTAGGCTTGTCACAATTTCTCCTGACTGGTTAATGTCAGGTTAACAAGACTGATTAATTATAGTGCAAGCCCTTTCCTCAGTTGCAGTAAGAATATCTAAAACTTTACAATTTTGCAAAGCCATTTGAGCGACAGAACCTACCTAAGTTTGGAGAGAGGAGATGGACACTTTTCCCAGTTTCAAGTGAGAGATTCATACTACTTGGAGGATTCACCAAGGACTAATTTGGGAGGGGAGATTTGCATGTCACCAAATAGCCAAGAAAACTCAACAACCATAAATACCATGAAACAGAAAGCCAAAGTCATGTAATAATGATCATCAGTATTAACTGTCAAGTTTCCTTGTATCCTAGTAATCACCATCTAACGTCCATTTAATTAGCACATTTCATCTTAAATCTCAGATGTCCCATGTAGTCATCTGGTCCCTGGAAACATCTTCTTTTGGACATTCTGAAATAGGCCTCATTGTCAGGGCATCTCTGAAGGGGGCTTTTCCTAAATGTATTTGCTTCACTTGCAGAGAATCCTAGGTAATTTTGCTTGAATCTGCTGGTAACAAGACTGCTCAGTACAATTTAGTATAACCTCCTAAATTTGCTTTTCCAATAATGAGCTCATGTGGTAAAAACCAGCTCAAGTCTTATGATTCTGAACTTATTAATAATAGAGCTGTAAGAAGAATATCAAATCAAGAACCCATAGTTCACCTGAAACTTTAGAGAATTTCAGTTGTTACATATCATTTGCCATTTCTGTCATTATCTAGGTCCTTGGGTGTAGCCTTTTGACTGAGTCCAAGTTTTACAGAGCAAATCTTTTATTAAGGGGATTTGTTCTATGAAGTTTGGATTCATTCTGAGGGCTGCACTTGAAGACCTAGAGGGTCACATGTGGCCTCGAGGCCTCAGGTTCCCCACCCATCCTAAACCTTATACCTGATATGGTCACTGCCAACAACCAGCTGAAGGATGAATATTAAAAAGAATCTGTGAGGCCTTAATGTGTAAAATGGACTATTCTGTCTCTTAAAATTATCAAACAGATATTTCAAATAGGAAAATAATTTCACTCTTCACATTTATAATGTAATTTTACATGTAGATTTTTTTTTTGTTTTGTTTTTTAGTTTTTAGGCAAGTGGGGTTAAATGACTTGCCCAGGGTCACACAGCTAGTAAGTGTCAAATGTTTGGTCTGAGGCCGGATTTGAACTCAGATCCTCCTGACTTCAGGGCCAGTGTTCTATCCACTGCGCCACCTAGCTGCCCCTCCATTTAATTTTTAAAAAAATTTTTTTAACATCTTTGTCTTGTTAGAAAATTTTTGCATTTTGTCTTAATTCCCTCCCTTCCCCTTCCCTCTCCCCTCCTTCTCCTTAGGAGAATGTTATCCCCATATCATAACGATTAGCAAGGGAGAGGCAAACCCAAGAAATCATTTACCTAGTTGCTTAGGATATGAAATTGCCTACAAATTTAGATTGAAAATAGTAAGATCTTTTTTTCTTGCATCCTATTATACCAGTGCAGAGGTGTTGGAGTATTGCAGCAACAAGATTTATTTATTTTAAAAAATTATAACTTCACCTGCCATTGTTAGATTTGCTGTGAAAGGAAGAAGGTGGGACATAGTGTGACCATGTTAAGACTGATCATCTAGGCGTAAGCCTAAGGGCACAGAAAGATTTCAACAGAGGATAAAGCATCTCTAGTTCTTTTTGATTTGAAGTAAGAGTCATAGTTTCTATTTGGAACAGCCAGTCATGCAGAAAAGTTCCATCTTATTCACAGGGTACCATAGCCAGGCTCAGGATTAACCAGATGGGAAACAGTCCTGTTCAAAAAAAGGAAATAACACAATAGGGAAACTGAGTCAGAAGGATCCTACCTTCCCCAAGCCAAGGTCATCTCCTCAATTTTCCCAGAAACAGACATCCATCCATCTGCAGCAGTTCTCATATTACACTCTCTTTGAGCAACTTGTGACTTTTCCCTTGAATAGTGGCTTAGTGACTTAATGATCATTCAGATATTTGTACCTGAATTCAAAACTCAAAATATCACCATATTATAACCCCAAGACATTTTTACTTCAAATAGCAAATTTCGCTAATCATAACTTAAAGCTAGAAACAGTTGTTTCTTTCATGTTGTTGCAATAACAGCAATAAAAAAATTTACCAGGCCTTTCAAAAAAAAAATCCCTCAACATGCTTTTCTTCTCTTCTCAAGTTAAAACTCATCTTGGTATAAAAATCAGTCATTAAAAATTAATTAAATAAAATACATTCTGGAATTCCACATAGTAATTAGATGTTAACACTGGCTCATTACTATAACTCTCCAGACTAATAGATATCCATATCTTAAGGTCTTATACGTTAACCCCTTAGGGCAGAAATAAAGTGTCCTCCTAGCTGGCTTGCCTATTATAACAATTGAAATTAAAGTAAATTGAGGCATCAAAGTTCTGAGCATGTTCATTTTATTGGTAAGGTTAGCAATTACCAATAAAAAGGGACTCTAGCTCCCTGGCAAACCAAAAACCCCCAAGTGGGGTTTATAAGATTTCTCAGAGTTTAGGGAAAGTGGATAAAAATAGAGCAGTACATAGGCAGGATGAAGGATTAAGTTTCTCTTGGTGGAAGGGATGAGATTCTCTTGTTGCTAGGGCAAGCTGACTGTGTCCACCTGTATCTTTGCAAGAGCAGCTACTGGTACAGAGATAACAGGTCTCCTTGACATAAGAACAGTGGTTTACAGGAAGGCTAGACTTCTGAACTTAACTCAGACAAAGAAACATGACTTAGGCAGTTATACAAAATGGTGGTGGTGGTACAGAATGGAATCGATTTGATTTTCTCGGGTATAGAAAATTAGTAGTTCACATTTCTATGGCAATTTGAGGTGTATGAAACACTTCCCTCATAACAACCTTGTGAGGTAGTAGTGCAAGTTTATCGCTCCCATTTTACAGAAGAACAAAATTGAGGCAAAGAGGGGTAAAGGTACTTGTCAGGAGTCACAGAATTAGTGAGCATAACCAGGACTCATACATCTTTTTGCTCCAATTCCAGTGATCTTTCCATAGAAATTATAAGGGTACAATAGCGTGTGGCCTGATAGGTAGAGTTCTGGACTTCATGTCAGTGATATCTGGGTTCAAATCCCATCTGCTACTATGTGACCATGGTCAAGTTATTTGATCTCTGAGACTACTCTCAAAGAGATGAGTTGTAGTCTCTGTCGAAGGATAGAGACCAGTGAAACCCCAGATTCTCAAATATTGACTGTAATCCCACGTAATGTTTGCAAGCCAAGAGAAACTCCTTTATAATAATAATCCTTAGCATTTCTGTACATAGCTAGTGCTGGGAGGTTTGCAAAGCACTTTAAAATACACACATTTAATACTCCACACAAACATCCATTCCCTCATTTAAATCCCCCATTTTATAGCGATAATAAGTCATCGTGTGACCTTCCTCCCAGGTTTGCTATGAGAAAGTGCCTTCTAAGCCTTGAATGGGAACCCAGAGAAATGTGAGCTGTCATCATCCCTAAACAAAATCAGTACAGGTTTAGCAGTCGGGCCTTTGTGTGTGCTTCCTTCCCTAAAACAAGGTTCTGCTTTTCCTAGATGCCCATAGGTTACATCACGTCAGCAGTTTGGCTTGGCTGGACGAACATACGCTGGTCACAACCTCCCACGACGCCTCTGTCAAAGAGTGGACAATCTCCTACTAGGGACCCCCAGCCACCAAGCCCTCTCTTTGGAAGGACCGAATCAGGGACTTAGAATTACTTCAGTGGGACATGTCCTTTATTTCTGTAATGCTTCCCTTCCTACCCCCTCCACCTCTCAGTCTCCCCCCCCCAATTGTGGGAGAAGAGGATGGGGAGGGGGTACTATGAATTAATCATTATCCTCCTATCTTTACAGGGTGTTCATATCTGCTAATGTATTTCGAAAGCTTTAGCCAGTAACAGTTTGCACATTAAAAAAAGAAAAGAAAAAAAAAGAAGCACTTACATTATATCTGGAGCTTGGGGAGGGGGGTGGAAATAACAGACAAAAAACCAAATTTTATTATGCTGAACATTCCAGAAGGAACAACAACCCCACGAGGCCTCGTTTTTAAAAGGGGAGCACTCTTTCTCAGTACTATTTTATCTGCCCAGCTAGACACGCTGGCTTTCTGACTCCATGAGAGCAGACTTCTCATATTTCTGCCCCACGATTTACAGAACATTTCTGTACTAACTCTCCTCGTGAGTATTTGTTGTGATCCAGACTTGGCCAGGGTGCTAATCTTATGGCTGAGATAGCCTGCACCTAAGCATTGCCTCAAAATTCCTCCCTCCTTCGAAGATGGGGTACATACGTAAATAAATGTATTTACGTTAATAAATGTTTTGTGTATTTCACATCAGGTTTTGTGCTTCATTTTAAAGATGCAAACATGTTTTTTTTTTTTTCCTATGTACTTAAACTGTTGCTTATTGATGATAATGGCGCCATCTTTGGATTTTTTAGAAACCTTGTTTTCTTTTGGACTACGTGAGTGCTGGTCCCCATTTCAATGTCTTTCATTTGCCTTTTTCTTTGAGGGCAGAAAGATGAAATCACTGTAAGCTAATCTATGGTAATTTTTACCTTTTTTTTCTTTTTCAGTGCAGAAATTAAAGTAAGTATAAAGCACCATGACTCGGGATTTCATTTAATTTTATTTTTTAATTGTGTAAGAAATACAAATGTGAAATGTGGATAAATTCCTGCAGTTGGTTGGGCAAAGTTTGAGCTAAGACTATGGTCTTGGGAATGAATGAGAAATTGAATATCTTTCTGCACTGTGTGTTAGCTTCATGTCAAGGCAGCAATGAAGGATGGAACTGGGCCTTTCTACCCCACACCTGATGCTGTTCTCCTCGGAGCATTGCAGACTGAAGGGCCAGGAGTAGCCTGAGAGACTTGGGTTCTAGTCTTGCCTCATACACTAACTAGCTGTGTGATGACTTTATTTGGAAAATGAGGGGTTGAAGTAGATGTTGTTGAAAGTTCCTTGTAACTGTAATTTTGCAAGGCCAATCCTTGACTTTTTATTGTAAAGAAAATGGTTTTAACTACGTAGCACTTTAATCTCAACACATTTGTCCTGCCAACACGCTTGTCAGCTAGGTGGGACAGTTACTATCGCTGTTTAATAGAGTGGGAAAGTCAAGCTCACTGTGAGTTGCCCAGGGCCACAGAGCTAAGGAGTGTTAGAGCAAGTATTGGAACCCAGCTTTTCCAACTCCCACTTCTGCATTCTTTCCATCATTCCATGCCCCCTTGCAATATGGTAAAGTAGGCCTGGGTTCAAAGGCAAAACCTGGGTTTTAAGAAATGAATCTTTTTCAGCTGCTGAATTTGGTTCCATCTCATTTCAAGTTCCTGTTAGGAATAATTGTATTGCAGTGAGGGGGACCAGATACTCTTAAGAGAAAGGTTTGTCCTATGGTAGCCCTCAACACCCACACACAAAAATGGAAAATTTAGTTTCTTACAAAATGGAAAATGTTTATACTTTTATCACCAAGAAGTTTCAGAGGCTTTCTTGGTCCACTTCCCAACCATCCCCTTTCTCCAGATAGTCTCTTGTAATACCTTAATAAATGTAAACTCAGAACACTGAGGCTCTAGGATGAGTCTTAGGATGTAAAAGCATCAGAGCTGAAGGAGACCTAGAGATTATAACTTAACACACACCCCTTGCCCTTTAATTTACAGCATGTGCAGTGTGGTAGAATGGGTACTGGGCTTGGCCTCAGGAGACCTGGATTCATATCATGACTATAAGCAGGTCACTCTAAGGCTGTTTCCTACACAGCTCAAAGCATGGATATAAGGAAAGTACTTTGTAAACCTTTAAGATCCTGTATTAATGTGAGTTATTTTCCAGAGAGGAGAGGCAGAGCTGGCACTTTCTTTCTCCTGGTTCTCTTCTCCCCAGGTTATCATTTTTTCTGCTGTAGGAATGCAGTGTCTTCTCTTCCTAAGGCTGCTCCCCTGGATACATACTAAGCCTTTCCCTCTTCCTGACTGTGAACACAAGATTGAAGCTGCCTCGCCAGCCCCAGGCTTAGTCTAAAGGCATCAGCAAAAAAAGCAGTGAGTCTTGTTTCTTGCAGCCTTGTGTGGTTTCCTATGAATCCTCATAGACAGACAGCTCACCTTCCTGCCTGCACTTGAAAGTGTGTCTTTATTGAGTGCATCTGCTCCCTTGGGATGATCAATATGGGTGTGGCCGAATGACTGGAGCATTAAATTTGGGGCCCTAGGACAGGAGTTAGAATCCCAGCCCTGCCACTTATTAACTGGGCAAATCACTTAATCTCAGTGCTTCAATTTCTTCGTCTTTTGGGGGAAAGAAAAGGGGGTTGGGGCTAGGTAACCTCTAAGGTCCCTTCTGTATATAAGTAAAGACAGGTTATGGTATAAAGGAGAGATTATTTGACTTATTCCACATCTGCTCAAATAATAATTTATGTTCCTGTAGACCCTCATGGTTTACAAATCACTTCTCAATCAAAAAGAAATGTACTATAGTGGATAGTTCTCAAATAGAGTTTTGTTAGCTTTTGTGACAAAGGGTGAATCAGTCCTAATTGGTCTCAGTTTGTTTTTCTGTGAAATGGGGATTGCATTAAATTATCTCTAAGGTTTCTTGCAATTAATTCTGTGGTCTATGTTTGCCTTTAAATTAATCCTCAAGGGCAGGCCTAAGGAAAGGTCATTTTACATAAATATATCCTCCCTTTTAAAAAGTCCAGGAGATTTAGATAGTCTGTTGCCTTTTGTATTTAATATGACAACAAGCACGAGTGAGTGTTACCTTGCTATTCCCTTCTCACCTGATAGATTCTATGGAATTAGGAAGTCCTTTTTGAGAGAAGACCTTTTGCCAAGAACCAAGCTTTTCAGAGTTGCTTCCGGTTAAAGGGATGGGACAGGTGAGCAAACACAGCTGTCCCTGCAAACTGGTGCTGGGCAGGTCTCAACAACCCTCGGCCCACCCAGCCCTGCATTTGGTTGTCTTAAGCAGAAAAAAGAACTTTCCCTTTGCTTTAAAGCCCCTCTACCCGTCCTTTTTTTGAAGGGCACTTTTGAAAGGGGTGCTGTCTTAGTTTACTTTTTCAGCATCATGGAAAGAGAGAGAGAGAAGGTTCTCATTCCTAAAAACATCCTTTGACATCACCAGCCTCAGCACTGCCCTTTTCCCCAGAGAGCAATGAGTTGCTGCTAATTCAGCTTCATTCACCCCCTACCGTTGCCAGGTAATCAGATCACCAGTCTACATTGCCCAGTGGGTATAGAATGCTCCTAAGAGCCTGCCAGAGCACCCTGCTCACATTTGTTAATGCCGTATTGTAAAAATGCAGTCAAAGCTGTTGTCATTGAGTCTTAAGAACCTGTAGTTTAATAAATGTTTATTAGGGGCAGCTAGGTGGCACAATGGGTAGAGCACCAGCCCTGAAGTTAGGAGGACCTGAGTTCAAATCTGGACTCAGACCAAACACTTGACATTTACTAGCTGTGTGACCCGGGGCAAGTCACTTAACCCCAATTGCCTAAAAAGGGAAAAAAAATTATTAAAAAATGCTTCATAGTCTGTTGTCATGCTTGAGGGGTTTTTTGTTTAAGGCATAAGAACATGGGAAGGGGAATTTATCGAGATATCTAAAGAAATCTTTTCCCTACCAGATTGGAGCTGAGACAACCCTGGACTCTGAGGCCTGGGTTGCTGCTAACTAGCTTGGCCTAAGAGAAGTCCCCTCTCAAGGGTCTCTTTTTCTGCTCTGTAAAATGAAAAGATCTGACTAGATGTTTCATTCCATATCATCTTAGCCAGGTGATTCTTGGCAAGGTAATTAACTGCTCCATAGAGTCATAGATTTAGAGCTGGAAGGGACCAATTCTCATTTGACAGATGAAGAATCTAAGGCTGAGAAGTTAAGTGATTTGCCCAGGGTACGAGTGCCAGTAAATGCCTATGGTAGACTTTGAACCTAGGTCTTCCTGATACCAGATCCAGTGCTCTCTCCACGGTGCCACGTTGCTTTCCTTCAATTTCCTTGGCTGTGGATACATGGTGAATTATAATACTTATTCAGCCTTCCCCACTGTGTCTTTGTAAAGGGACAGTGGATAGTTAAATGTTTTATAAATGTATATGTTGGGGCAGCTAGGTGGTGCAGTGGATAGAGCACCGGCCCTGGAGTCAGGAAGACCCGAGTTCAAATGCAGCCTCAGACACATAACACACACTAACCGTGTGACCCTGGGCAAGTCACTTAACCCCATTGCCTAGCCAACAAAAGTTTTTTTTATGTATCAAGTGGTATTTTTAGGCCTTTAAGGAGTAAGATCTGGGGACAAGATGGTTCCTTTCTCCATCCTACCATCTTCCCTCACATTTGATCCTCCACTAAAGGGGAGGGCTGGTGATGCTGACGATCTCATCTCTCCCCAACAGTGTGGAGTTCCAATCCAGCCCTTTTCCAGGGGTACTGGCATACCTGTCCTCCTCGTTAATGCCCCACTTCAGGCCTCTACCTTCCTATTATTTGACAAGGTGTCCCAAGTGAACAGAATCCCAGTTAGAAGCTACACCTCTATCTCTTGCTCACAACCCTGGATAGCTAGTGTAGTGGAAAGAGGTTAGATAGAAAAGGAGCAGACACATTTTAAACACCATCTCCCATGTCTACTAACAGCGTGATAATGGGGGCAGGCAAGTGACTTTTAAATTCTCTGAGTTTCAGTTTCCTCCTTTGTAAAGAGAAGACGATTGTGAGGATATCTAATAGAAACATTGGGGTTTGAATCCTGGCTCTTAATCTTTATTATGTGACTTTGGGCAGGATACTTGCCCTGTCTGGGTCTCAATTGCATCATCTGTAAAATAGGGGAATTAGGCTGGATGATTCTTTTTGTCTTTTCCAGCGCTACATCTGTGGTCTAATAATTAGTTGGCTCTCATTTTGCAAAGGGGAACAATGGGGTTGGTCTTGTTTGCAAGCCCTTGGGGTTTGTTTGCCCCTTCTGATCATGCATTCTGAGATAGGACTCAACCCGGCTGGTCGGTATTGTTTCAAGCAGGCGTTATCTAGGGCTAGAAGGACCTGTGATGTTTAGCATGGAAACGGTCCAACTTTTCTAAGATCCTGAGAATCTGGATTCCAGCCCAACTTGTGTGTGTGTGTGTGTGTGTGTGTCTGTGTGTGTGTTTGTTTCAACAGCTGGAAATTTTTCTTCTGACTCTTCCTTTGATCCAAGACCTCTACACTCCATTGGTGGCCCTGTGTTCCCTCATGCCAAGCCACCTTCTTCGTGGATGCTCTTCCCTCTGGTTTTCTGAATCGTCAGATCTAGCGTTTAAGGAACTCGTTTGACTGATGTGTAGTTTTCTTTTTTCTTAAGATTTCCCCACTTCCTTAACTTCATAATCCTTTGTACCAAAAATATTATAGGATGACTTCTTTGAGGTCTCTGCCGCTGCTTTCCTTGCCTGCTTCTGCTCCCTTGTTCTGTTTTCTTCTGGATCTGGTCCCCTCCCTGGGTTGCTCTCACCTGCTTTTGCACTTGCTGGCTTGAGCGTGCTTGGTTCTTGCTCCTGCGCACTCCTAGCTCTCTTGCTTCTTTGTTCTTGCTCACTTTTCCAGTCTTCCTCTCCAGTTTTTACCTTATTCTGTCTCTGTCACCAGTTATCTCCATCACCCGCTCTCAATTTTTCTGCATCTCCCTCGTCTTGAATTCTGCCTCACTTGCTCTCTTGTTATGCTTTATCCCTTTCTGTCCCACACAGACACACCAAACACATATTCACCCCCGTAACCGCTCCTTCACTGACATTAAAACTCAATAGCATTAACAGCATAAATAAAACAGTTACTTTGGGACCAAGCATGGGGTATTAGAGTCAACAGAGACATTAGAGATGGTGGGGCAGTAGAAAGTTTCCTGGGCTGGAAACAGGAGTTTGAATTTCAGCTCTGCCATTCATTTCCATTGTCATCTTGGGCAGATGTAGGATTCTCCATCTGTTGGGGGTGGAGGGTGACGTAGACTAGACTCTGTAAGGGTCCTTCTAGCTTTGAAATCCAGATCTAATACAGGACCATTTAGTCCAATACTGTCATGGAGGAAGGGTCCAAAAAAGGAAAATCCTCCTTCCCGAGGTCACGGGGGAGTCTTTCAGGACAAGGACTAGACCTGTATGATGTGAGCTGGCCTTGTGAGCTTAGGTGTGCCTGCAAAATGGAAAGTTCTAGAACTTGCTTAGAGCTATTGCAACTTCTGAATTTTTTTTTCTTTTTGGTGAGGCAATCGGGGTTAAGTGACTTGCCCAGGTCACACAGGTAGTAAGTGTCAAGTGTCTGAGGTTGGTCAACTTCTGGATTTTTGCAAGCTTTCCAAATCACTTCAGTGACGTCCTTGTTTCCCTTGCTCCTGGTAATTTTCCATTTCCCTCTTTTTTTGCACTGTTACGGAGGTCTGCTTGACTCCATACAGCGTAGAAGATTCATTGGACAAAAGAAAGGCAGATTCCAGCCTGATATGAGGAATGACTTCTTTATAATTAGAACTATCAAAAACGTGCAATCATCTGCCTTCAGAGGTTGTGAATTTCTTATCATTTACATGGCTCAAAAAAAAAAAAAAAAAAAGATTCTTCTCCAAGTCTGACTTTAGGTTGTTGTGGAGGAGCTAAGACAAAAATGTCACGTTTGACTCTGCCCTCTCAAGTTTGATTTTTAGATCAGTACCCAGTCATCCCAACAAAATCATACTAAGCTGGCTCCAGAACCCATCCCTGGAGGGTCCCAGGCAGTGACTTTATGTGTGCCCGTGTGCAGGTAGGGAACAGAAGACGTACATGTTTTAGGATGGCAAGGTTTTGGACTAGATAACCTAAGAGGTCTATTTCAGCTCTGAGATTGTAAAATTCCTTACCAAAAGGGTTCTTGGCCCCCTCCAACTCTAAGTTTCTGTGTCCTGGGATGGCTTGTGTCTGTTCTGTCTGGTGTTGGCATGAGTGACCACACTTTCTCTCTCCATTGCTTGTTGGTTAAGATAATAGTTACTTGTTGGGTTATTGTTCCACAGATCATCTCCTGTGTAGTAATTGTTCCATCTTATGTAAAGTCGATGATTCTACCAATCTTCCCCATGGGGTGAACCATGGGGCTCCTCTAGTCCACTCCGTGGAACCTGCATGAAAGCCTCGGTCAGATGATGGTTTGACAGTCACTGTGATGTAAACTATTTTTTTCTGAAAATGGAGATTTGTATTCTAATGAAAATCATATAGAAGCCTGTCTTCTTGTACAGTGGTTTTGTGCTTTAATAAAATAGAATGCTATCATAATGACAGCCTCCTGTGAAGTAACCATGCTTCCGTGTTTGCTCACCATCTCAAAGGTGGTCTTTTACTGTAAAGGTTGATGTGATAACTCCACTTATTAATTATTGGGAACCATAAAAATGGGGATAATGCCTGGCCTGCCCAAAGGCAGGAGAGTGGACGAGATGATCACATGAGGTCTCATCTAGCTCTGAGAGCTGTGATCATTATTATTAACAATCTCCATGATTTCAAACTCTGACTTAAGTCACATCTCTCTGGGATTCATTTTTACAGCTATAAAAATGAAGGGTTTGGATTACATTGCCTTCAAACTCAAAATCTGTGATTAGGAGATTTGTTACAGTGTGTATTCACATAATTGATGTAATGAGAAAGGATCCTAGAATACATTGCCTTCAGACTCAAAATCTGTGATTAGATTTGTAATACTGTGCATTTACATAATTGGTGTGATCAAAACGGTACTAGACTAAAAGTCAGAAGATTTGGCTTTTAGTCTAACAGTTGCTAATTTAAGCCTCAGTTTCCTCAACCAAGGGAACTGAACTACCTGACCTGACCTTGGTCCCTTAACCTCTATACAATGATGATTCTATGAACGGCAATTCAATCCTTTAAGACATTAACTATTCTGTTAATTAGATGCATAGACTAGCTCTTGTTCAGGCCATCCCAGTGGCACTGTTGATCGATATTTCTCCTGTTAAAATTGCACAATGCCTGCTATGTTGCTGACTGTCACTAAATGTTAAGTATTCTCGTGCATTCAATGAGTTGTTAATAATAATGATGATTAAACCTGCCTCTCTTTGCTTGTCTTCCTTCATTTCTAGCGCCTGTATCCAGTTTCTACCTTCTCTCTCTACTCTGCACTTACCTAAATGTCTGTATTGGCTCAAAAAATATATATATATATACACATGTTATATACATGTGTTTACATGCATGTATATACATGTGTGTGCACACACACATATAACTTGTGCTAGGTACAAGGCGCTGCCAAATGCTATTGGGGAGATAAAAATGAGTGAGACTAGATCTCTGTCTCCCACCCCTTCCAACCATGGAACACACAGACCAATAGTAGGGGCTGACACCTAATTTACTAAGACAGGCCACAGGTTATGGCACCAAAGCGTAAACAACTGGTTAAGTAGCCACACCCAAACAGTAGTTGTTGATGGTTTGATGCTCATTTGGAAGGTGTCTAGTTGAGCACCCTAGGGGTTAATGCACTATTTAACATTTTTGTCAGTGATTGAGATAAAGGTATGTTTTGTCATGCTTAAGAATTTCACTGACACAAAGTTGTGGGTGGTAGACGACATGGGGTGACAGGTTCCTAAAATATCGTGACAGATTAAAACATTAGGGTCTAATCTAAAAATTTAACGAACAGAAATAAAGCTAGAATCTTACTCATGTTTAAAAAAAAAAACTGACTTCACATTTATAAGACCAGAGAAGAAGAATTTGACATCAGTTTCTTTGGGTGGAGTGGTTGGGAGCTATCCAGAGCCTTGAAAGTGGCCTGCCAACCCAACTGGAGACCATAGTGTGATAAGGAAGCCATAAGACCTGATGAGATGTTGGGCTCCATTGGAAGGCAGAGCTTCCAGGAATAAGAAGGCGATACTATGCTCTGGCATAGTCCTTGTCAATCCATACCTGGAGTCTTGTATCCAGTTCTGGGTACTATATTTTAGGAAGGATGTTGATAAGCTGGATGGCAGCCACAATACTGAAATGCCCTGAGTTGATAACCACGGAAGGATCATTTGGAGATCAGGGATGTTTAGTTTGGAAAAAAGCAGGCTTGGGGAGTGTGATAGTTGTCTATGAGTATTTAAAGGAATTAGACTTCATCTGCTTAACTCCAGAGGACGAAACTAGAAGCAAATGGTCAGAGTTACAAAAGAGCAAAAATTTCTATTTGATGTAAAGAATAACTTCCTGACAATGAAATGAATGGAATGTCCTGTCTGAGATGGAGAGGTTCCTGCTACCATTGGGAGAGGTTTAAACAAAAGTTAGATAACCCTTTGTTGCACATTGGGAGGGATTCATTATTAGGTATGGGCTGGAGTAAATTACTTCTGGCATTTATTCTAATGAAATTCTGTGAATAAAGGCCCTCTTACTATATGATAGATGGATGATGGGTGTGACAATGGAGAGGTTGTTTTTGGGGATGCAGAGGGAGAGAAGTGGGTAGGATTGATGGAACCCATGAATGAGATTGCATTTGAGCCATCTTGGAAATATTTCACAATTCAATTTATCAAATATGTTAAGTACCTCCTGTGTGCAGAACACTACTGCTAGGCTTCAGGAGAAATATGTTTATATAAAACAAGCTTCCATCTCTTAAGTTGCTTTGGCAATCTAGTGGAGGTAAAATGTGTTACTCAAATAAATCTGTGATCTCAATGATTTGGATGTATCCTCCAGTTTGCAACCCAAGCTACCCATCCTGTGTGATTCTGGCCTAGGTCCTCTTGTTCACCTGCCACAGGGCTTCCACCCAGTGTGCCCCCATTTACTTTGTGTTATACGTAAACTCTTGTAACCCAAGTAGTTTGTGTTACTCTCTATAAAATACGTAAGGGGTGCAAACAAGCAAATTGCTATTTTAGGACCCAGAGGGGAAAGGTCAGTGAAGATTAGGTTGTTCAGGGACATTTCTCAGAAGGGAGATGACCTTTGAGTTTGACTTTGAAGGATAAATAGAAAGACAACACATGGAGAAATAGGGGCAAGGCTGGTCAGGCAAAAAGAGCAACATGGACAATTTAAAGCTTAAAACAAGCTGAAGTTTGTGATAAATTCTAGGATGATCAAAACTTTTTTTTCCCCTCCGTGAGCTATTTTGGGGAGGGAGAAGTCAAGAACAAGATCAAAGAGGCAGGACCTGTTCATGGTCTGATAAAAAGCAGAGTTTTCCAACTCCTGTTTTGCTTGTTTGGTTTCCCCCTCCCATCTTCCCTTGCCCCTTCCCCTCATCTCCAAGAAAATGATCTCTGGACTGAGAAGGGTAAGACCAAATAAACCATTAACAGGGAGTTGCATTCCATGTCTAGACAGTATGGAACAGTCCTCAGTGATTTCAAGTCACTTGACCTGCATCAATAATCCATCAACAATCATTCACTAAGTACTTGATTCCACAGACAGCAGTGGGTGTAGGGAGGGGCTGGAAGCAGTACCGATGATCTGGAAGGTACTATCACTCCGGGGCCTTATGGATTTCACTGCCCTATGGTGGCACGTGGTAGTGGTGGCAAGGAAAGTGAACTCTATCCACAGTGATTGCCCCCCCAGTGGTAGCTGTGGAACTGGGGCTCTAAGCAAGGATGGTGAGTTTGGAGGTACTGCTGTCCCAAGGCATAAAAGTAAATACAAATAATGGGAAAACGAACAGGATAACCTCACAGAGTGTGGAATACACCTCTGAGGCAGGAGATGGAACGTCATTATGAGGTACAGCAGATGGTCCGGTTTGTCTCTAACCTGGGGTACATGGAAAAGAGAAACGTGTATTAAGCCCTGAAGGCCAGACTGGAGCCAGATTGCAAAGGACTCTAAATGACACACAGAGAGGTTTGCATTTTACAAACTGAGTGACAATCAGCATCCTGCCCCCCCCCCAAAAAAATTCCATCCTGTTGGAATCGTGGGCCTGGTTTAATGAGGATGTATGTAAAGTCTTATACTTGGGTTCAGAAAATCAGCTTCGAAAGATGGGACAGAAGGGGCCGAGTGGTAGTTAAAGTGGAAAGGTCCCTGGGGGTTTTGGTGATCTCTAAGCATGAGTCAGTAGGGTGGCATAGCAAGCTAAAATAAAATGAAGCTAATCCTATGCTGCATCTATTTTTGTCCAGACTGATGATTTCATTGATGCAGAAGCATCCTGTTAGGAGACTCCCTCTACCAGTACCCTCTATGTTAGCACCTGTTCTGCAACTTGGAGTCTTAATTACCTGGGATTCCCCGAGTTTAAGTGATTTGTTCCCAGTCACACTTGTCAGAGAAAAGGCATTGTTGCATTAATAGAGGCGCTAAGTCTATAGTAAGGCAGGTATTCATTATTGTCTTTTGCCCTGGCCTAATCACAGTCTCATAAATACTGTGTTCAATTCTGGATGCCACATTTTGGGAAGGAAATTGGTAAGTTGGAATACATCTAGAATATTAATTTTAATTAGAAATATTAATTTAATTAACTAGTAATTGGGAAAAGAGCTATCCTAAATTTAATTAGGAATATTAAGCATTTTTTTTTGTATTGTGGGTCCTTTTGGCACTCTATGGACCCCTTCTCAGAATAAAGTCTTTTTAATTCATAAAATATAGAGGATTACCAAGTATTATACTAAAATACAGTTATGAAAAAATTTTTGTAATTTACAGATCCCAGGTTAAGAACCCCATAGAGGAAAGTGATAAGGATAATAAGTTATTAGAAACCATGACAAGTGAAGTTAGTCTGAAGGAAATAGGAATGTTTATCCAGGAGAAGAGGGAGCTTAGTTAGGGGAAAGGAGGAAGACAGGATTGGCAATTTTCAACTCTTTGAAGGTCTATGATGTAAAAAGTGTGATTATTTGGCCTCAAAGGGCAAAACTGGAAGTCCTGGGTGAAAATTCTTACAGTAAAATGTGGCTAGAAGATTAAAAGACCATCTGATAGAAATAACATCACACACTGGTGGTCACACAGCTCTTAAGAAAGAGTCAGACCTTGACCCTAATTCATTTGACTTAGGAAGCCCAGAGCTATTTCTGCTTAAAACCACTCCGCCTCTGATCAAGAAACCAAGACCTAAAAATTCCATCCTGTCCTTGGGAATTAGAAGTAAAAGGAAGGATTGTTTTCCTGGCAGGGCTAATACAATAGGACCAGTGTGGTGTAGCGGTTTTCTTTATGTTTTCTCCTTTGTGCTATCCCCAACTACCACCTAAAACAAAAACAGAACAACTGCATGAGTCAGTCTGTAGGGCACAGAGTTTAAGTTGTTCATCTGTGAAGGCTGCAATTCTAATAATACCTGGAAGGGAGATTTCTGCCTACTTTTATAAACTGTATTTTTTCTAGCATTCCAAATAATGAGGTGGAGCAGTGGAAACCCCACATTTGGAGAAAAGAGCTCTCCTAAGACTACACTCATCAATTACAAGGGAGTCTTGAGTGTGGACACCAGTAGCAATCTCACAGAACTTGGAATGCAGCAGCCTCCTAAATCAATCTAAATCAATTTTTTTTGACCCTCTCACACATACAGGAAAGAACTAGCCAATAGATTTCCAGATTTATATCTAATTTCATGTATCTAGGGAAAAAATAATAAGCAACAAGAGCTCTTGGAAGAAAACAACTGGAGAGAAAAGATCTGTGTCCTGCAATGAGCAGCACCTAATTTAATTCTTGCTAAAAATAACATTTATTAGATACAAGTTGTCCCATGGCAACATCAACGATAGAGAACACAGAGATCTTTGCAGCAGGAAAACAAACACCACAAGACATGCTCCTTAGTCAAGTCAAGAATGGTCTGCTAGAAATTTGTTTTATAGGAACCATATTGTCCCTAAGCTGTCTTAGCTAGGAGTTCAAGTTTGATGGCTCAGGCAGGGCACGAGTAGATTCCCAGAAATGCCGCAGATTCACTTATTTTTTTAACTGCTCAAACATCTTGGTTACATTTTTTAAACATTCATTTTTTAAAAAAATTCAAGTTCCAAATTCCCTCCCTCCAATCCCTCCCCCATCCATTGAGAAGCTAAGCAATAGGGATACCCCATTATGCGTGAGATTCACTTATTAAACATCTATGTGCAAAGCAGTTATTTAGTCAATGAAATTACATTTTTAAATGTTCAGTGATCCATAAAATACCTCATCACTTCAACATTGACCCAGAACTAAGATAAGAGGATGTCAGCATCAGGTCCTCTGATAACAAGGCATGCAACTTTTCTTGTTATTGTTTCAGTCAGGTTCAACTCTTCGTGACCCCTTTGGGGTTTTCTTGGCAAGACACTGGAGTGGTTTCCCCATTTCCTTCTCTAGGTCATTTTACCGATCAGGAAACTGAGGCAAACAGTTACGTAACTTGCTCAGGATCACTTAGCTAGTAAGTGTCAGAAGTCACATTTGAACTCAGATCTTCTCAACTCCAGGTCCTGTAGTAACAGCTAGCATTTATGAAGTACTTTAAAGTTTGCAAAGCACTTCATAATTATCTCACATAAATATCGTCACAACAACCTGGCAGGTTGGTGCTATTTTTATTCTCATATCACAGAGGAGGAAACTGAGGCAGGCAGAAGTGAAATGACTTGCTCAGGTCACATAGCTATAAAGTGTCTGAGGGCAGATTTGAACTCAGGTCTTCCTGACTCGTCATATCTACCATATTACCTCAACTAAACTGATTACCCCTGTCATAGACAATGTCTTCAACTCAATTCAAAAAATATTGTTAAGCACCTGATATGTGCCGAGCAATGGAGATACAGAGACACAAATGAAACTGTTCTTGCCCTCAAAGATCATCCATTCTGCTGGCATGTACAGAGAGAAGTACATGCAACATCATTTGAAGAGGGGAGAGCAGTAAGGGAGGATCAAGAAAAGCTTTTCATAGGAAGTAGGACCTGAGCTGAGTCTTAGAACAATAAGATTTTTTGAAAGGCAGAAAGAGAATGAATTCCAGAAATGGGAGTTGGGCACATGAAAAATGGAGAACTAAGTTTGGGGAATGGTATGTTTGTCTGAAATACAGTGTGTCTCTGTGTGTGGGTGGGTGGGTGGGTGGGTGGGTGTGGGTGTGGGTGTGGTGGGGGGGTAATGTAAAATAAATATGGAAAAATAGGTTGGATCAAGATTAAGGAGGACTTTAAATGACAGGCAACAGAGTTTATGTTTTCTAATAGGTGATAGGGAGTCACTGACTTTGGTAAAGAGGGATGTGTTATCAGTTTAAAATAAAAAAGGAATAAAACAAAATGCTAAGTCAACGACAAAGAGAGCTTAAGGCAGAATTTGAATAAAAATATGCAATTATTGGAAATTGGTCTTTTTTTCCTGCTTGTTTTGACATTTGTCTTCCAACAGAATAATTCAAAGACAACTCAAATGAAAGAAATCTCAATAACTTAATTAGCAAAAATGATGGAATTTTTTAAAAATAGTATTTTATTTTTTCTAATTACATGTAAAGATAAATTTTAACATACTTTTTTAAAATTTTGAATTTCAAATTTTTTCTCTCCCTCTTTCCCTTCCCCTCTCCCTAAGACATTAAGCAATTTAATATAGGTTATACATGTGCAATCATGTAAAAAGTATTTATTTCCATATTAGTCATGTTGGGAAAGAAGAAACACACCAAAAGAAAAACACACACACACAAAAGTGAAAATATTATGTTTCAATCTGCATTCAGACTCCATCAGTCGTTTCTCCGGATATGGACAGCATTTTTCATCATGAGTTTTTTGGAATTGTCTAGGAACAGTGTATTGCTGAGAATAGCTAAGTCATGCATAGATCATCATACAATGTTGCTTTTACTGTGTACAATGTTCTCCTGGTTCTGCCCACTTCACTGTACATCAGTTCATCTAAGTCTTTCAAGGTTTTTCTAAGATCAATCTGCTCATCAAACAATGATGGAATTAAAGGACAGAATGCAGAGAGATAACTTCCCCCCCCCCAAAAAAACCAGTAAAGAAAGAGGCTGGCCAACATATATCAACAATCATGCAAAAAAACAAACTTTTTTTCAGAATTATTGCGCTCAAGGAGTAAACTATAGATTCATAGACTCTATGCACACCACAAGGAGTGAAATGTCAGATTCACTCCACCAAGGCCTGTTGTCATCAAGCTCCAGAGCTTCTTACTGAGGGCAATGAGATAAACTTACAAGCAACTAAGAAGAAAAACATTGCATATCACAACGATTAGATTCACACAGGCTTATTTGTGAAAGATGAAAAACAGGATTAGGATACATTGGAAATCTAGAGAAATTGTGCTTCATCTTGAATAGACTACTTTGCTAAATTATCCACACTCTAGGCAAGAAAAAAAAAATTATTCTCCTGAACTTTTCGAGAGCTTCTGTAGGAGAAAGCAAATCTACAATAAGGTCTTTGATGTGCAAATTAACCCAAGAGAACTCTAAAAATTAGAGGAAAGGAAACTGTAGCTAAGACCTTTGATATGCAAATCAACCATGTACTTCAATAAAGAAAAAGCCTCGACAGACGTTGAAATTTTGGGTCTGTAAATGGAGATTCAATGTAAATGTTACACAGGATTTATTAGAACAGAAAAAGACAAAAAAAACATGAACACAAAGCAGCAGAGTTGTGATCTGCAATTTTCTATAGACATAAGGAGTTAGGGGAATCAAAATAACAGAAGTGTTGACATAATTGACTACTTTTTTCATTTGATCTCAGTTTTGAATAAATTAACAAATAGCTCCACACCCCATAAGGGAAAGGGAGAAGGGAGTAGAAAGTTATCTTGAAAGGCAATTGAAAGTCTCAAGTGGATTTAACCAGGGTGGGGAATAGATAAATAAAATCTAACGGTTAAAACAAAACAAATGAGGAAATAAGGAAAGGAATTCAATTTAATCAGTTAAATGCAAGCATTTAAGTACCTACTAAGTATCTGGTTTTTTGCTAGGAGGTAGAGTTACAAAAAAAAGAAAGGAATTATCCCCTGCCATCAAAGATCGTGTGTGTGTGTGTGTGTGTGTGTGTGTGTGTGTGTGTGTGTGTGTGTGTGTGTGAGACTCACAAATAATAAGTAAGTTAGAAAGAAAATATATGGGGAAAGAGGAAGCAGATCATCCCAAATCAATACTCCTATCCTTGATGGTGAAGGGGCAGAGAAGGGAAGAACTAGAAGGTTGAACCCATTAAAAATTAAATTTAGGAACTATATTTAGTGTTTTGTATTTAGGAAAAGATTGAGTTAGGATCATTCTAGCCAACTGAGATAGATTGTAATCCTTATGCATGAGATAAACAATATAGTAAAGGGAAAAACAAATTTAACTCTTACAATTTCTAAAATAAATGGATCTATTTCCCTTATAAAATGAGAGTTTACAGAGATAAGTAGGCAGCACTTTAAAATATGTTGCATACAAGAAATACACCTAAGTTAACTATGTACCCATCAATTTGGAGATGGCTAAACAAATTATAATATGTGAATTTAACAGAATATTGTTTCATAAGAAATGAGAAATATGAAAAATTCCAAGAAATATGTGATATATGAAGTAATATAAAGAAAAATGAACCAAAACAACCAGATATGTATGTATATATATATGTGTGTATATATGTATACTTACTAAAACTATGTAATTAAAGACAATAACAACACAACATAAACACTTAGAAAAGTCACTCAATGAAGAGAACAGATCCAGAAAATAATTTATACTATAACATCAATAATATAAAAATGAATAATTTTGAGGCCTTTTATAAACTAATGAAGAATGAAATAAACAGAATCAAGAGAACAATTTCTCCAATGACACCATTTTTAAAAAAACAGCTTTGAAAACTATAAGAACTATAATCAATATGATGACAATTCATGATTCCAGAGGACTAATGATGAAACGTGCTATCCATGATGGTGATGGATTTACAGTACAGAATGAGATATATTTTCGTGTACAGTCTTTGGGGAATTTGTTTTGCTTAACTATACATATTTATTACAAGGAATTTGGGTTTTTTCCCTTTTCTTTTTTTCAATGCAGTAGAGATCTGAAGGGAAAGAAAATAGATTTCTACTTATTAAAAAAAAAAGAGAGAAAGGTCAAAGATGCTACTGATGTGAAATGTCGCATGCACTTTCAAATAAGGCCACTATATTTTTACTTTTATCTAAATGCTTTTCTTTGTAACAAGAGATCTTTGAAGAGTTGTAAGTAGTCTGTAAATGCATATAATGTAAAAATAAAATACATCAATAAAACTGAAAATGACCAAAAAAGAAAAGGCATTCAGAAGTAGGCACAGAAACAAACAGGATGTTTTTGTTGCTTCTGTGTGATAATCAATGCATACATTTTTTGAGTTTAAAAATTGTAAAGAACAGAAGTTTATAAACATACATGTTCAGTCATTTGCAAACCTTTTTGTTTCATTTGATTTGTTCATTTTATTATGTTCTTATTTAAATATTTTAATAATTGTTTAAATAACAAGTTTAAAATTCACCAAGCTCTGAAAAAGTCACAGTTGCAAAAATGACCAAGAAAGACAATGGTATAAGCAGGCTACAGCACATTATTAACAATGACTTTGCAACAACAAAAAATGGTATAAAAGACTTCATTAAGGCTACTTATGATGGGGAAAGGAGGTGAGCCAGACATATTGCAAGAATAGGGCATTACTTGAGTGCTTTGATAGTACCAATTAAGTACTTAATGATTCAGAAGATGGCTTTTGGTACTCTAGGTCCATATTCTACAGAGAAATTACAGAAAAAGACAGATGAGAATCACACGGAATAGAAAACTAGGAGAGGTTGTGATCAGGTAAGATCATAAATCCATTTACCTACTGAAAGCTACTATGATACATTAAAGTAAAATTGTCAAGGGCTTCAAAATCTAGAGTAAGGAGTACGCAATAGAGAGGCATTGAAGATTTTTGAACAGAAGAAATTAGTGATCACTACTTTACTTTAAAATAATTGCTCTGCCAGCCTGTGTAGGAACAATTGAAGCACATGGGGGGGGGGGGAAGAGAAATAAGGAGGGTAAATAGGAATCTATTGCACAAAAATAGTCTAGATGAGAGGTATAGGTATTTTGGGGTAGTAACAGAGGTAATGGAGGGAAGGGAAAGGAGAGAAATTGATTGAAGAAATAGAATGGAAAAGTCTACTGAATATCTGGGGAGAAGAATGGAATCTTTAGTTCAGGCAGACTTGACCATCTCTTGGTCGGACCTTAAGTGTGTCATGGCATTTCTCATAATCAGGTAAAAAAGATGGGGAGGGGCTGGGTTGTTCTAACTCACATAGGCACAGTTGAGTTGCTTCATCCTTTGTTTTGATATCAGTACCTTTCTCCTTGAATGGTAAGAGGACTGAAATAATGGGTATATTGGAAGCATCAGCAGCTACCATACTGCAAATTATTTATCAGATCACTTTATCTATGTCTAATTTTTTTTTGTTCCAGGACCACGTCAAGCACAGCCTCATACATGAAGTCTTCCTTAACCAGCTCATCCCACAAAGATCTCTCTATCCCCTGAATTTCCCTAGCACTTAATCTCTGTCCTGCTCATTGGGTATATAACCCTAGGCTGTCTTGTATTGTTAGCTGTTTGTTCATACACAATGATATGAGAAAAATATGTGTATACATGATATACATGTGGAAAAAAACAACTAACAATACAAGGTAGCTTAGGTTATATACCCAATGAGCAGGACAAAGATTACGTGCTATGGGAATTCAGAGAAAAGTGATTATCAATTCCCTGTGTTTGCATATGCATACACAAATAAATACATATATATGTGCGTGTATGTATGTAAGTATTTCCTGTCTCCTCAGCTAGAAGGAAAGTCCTTCATGGGTCTAATATTGCTTTGCAATAGCTAATTACCATCTTTCAAATCCCACCCACTACAGGAAGCTCTTCCTGATCCCTCTTAATTCTAGTGTTTTCCTCTGTTGATTATTTCCCATTTATGCTGTGCATAACTTGTTTGTATGTATTCATTTGCATGTTGTCTCAGCCATTAGATTGTGAGCTCCTCCAGAACAGGGACTGGTTTTTGTTTTTTGGGTTTTTTTTTTTCCTTTCTTTGTATCCCTAGCACTTAGCACAGTGGCTGGCATATAGTAGGCACTTAACAAATGCTTATTGACTGATTGACATTTTAAGGTTCTAAGGATACAAAACCAAAAATGAAAGAGACCCTGCTCTGAAGAAGTTTACATTCTACTCATAATGAAGATTCATACTTAGGGACCGGAACTAGAAGCTGTAGATGTGGAAATTCCAGGGAGGCAGATTTGAGTTCAATGTAAGTAACAATTGTCTAACAGTCAGTTGTCCAAAAATGGAGTAGATTTCATGTTAGTGCATTACTCATCACAATGGCTGCATGTTGGATTGTAGATTAGATGTCTATTTCTAGCACAGGTTGGATTAGATAATCTCTGAAGTGCTTTACAGTTAATGAGGTTCTGTCATCTAATTCATGCTGTGATGTTAATAATGCATTACTGCTCCCGGGAAATAATACTTGCAATTGAGAGAGGCGTTAGGGAGTAGTGAACAGAACAGTGAACTTACAGTCAGAGCAATAACCAGCATTTATATAGCTCATTCAGATTGTTGAACCTCTTACCTACATTACCTTATTTGATGTTATCCCCATTTTATAGCTGTGGAAGCTGGGGCTTTAAAATGTTGTGTTTTACCAAAGGTCACATAGTAAGGGATAGATTCAAAGCTAGTTCTTTCCTGACTCAAAGTCAGACATTCTTTACACTCTACCACGCTGAAGCACTTTTTGTTCTGAGCCTTGATTTCTATTAGTTTCCTCATCTGTAAAATGGGGATAATGACAGCACTTACCTCCCAGGGTGGTTGTGAGAATCAAAAGAGATAATTGTAAAGCACTTAGCATAGTACCTGGCACATAATAAGTGCTATGCACTTTTTGTTATCGTCATCACCATCACCATCACTGCCACTACCACCACCACCAACACTACTAGTAGTAAGAAAACCCGAGTCCAAATTGTGGCTCTGGTCTTCTGCTTGCTAGCAAATTAATCACTAATGGCCCTCTGGGTGGCACCATAGTACCATAGTGAATCAAGAACTACAGATATTATTATCTCTACTTTGTGGGCCTTGGGAAAATCCTTCTCCCTCCTTTTCCTCCACACCAGTCGTGTCCGTTACCTTGCCCCTCCCCAGCCTCACCTCCTTGAAGAGCCAAGCAGACCTGCTCTCAATTCCCAGCTTTGCTTACTCACATAAACCCGTGTGACCTTAGGGAGATCACTTCGTCTCTTTAGTTTCTTCCTTTAGAAAATGAGGGGGTGGATTCTCTGATCTCTAACGTCCCTTCTATCTCTAAATCTGTGGTGCTTTCGGGAAATTCCTTGCTTGCAGCGCCCAGCCAGGAACAGCAGAGAGCAGTTGAAGATCACTGTTGAAAAGTAGCTGCCTAATACCAAAACAAACTCCAACAGCTGCCAGAAACAGGGAGGCCTTTCCTGAGCACCCACTGGCAGAATGCATCATCAATATTGGCAAAATACATTGTTGACAAAAGTTCAAGAGAACTTCCTTGGGAGGAAGATGGGGGGCGGGGTGGGGTAGGGGAAGCCAAGAGAAGCAAAGGCCCAATTTCCTGCTCTGCTGACGGATAATAAACCATCCTATGTCCGTTAAAAAATATATACCAGAATTAGGTAAAGATATTCCTTTTCCTCTAAGGCTTAGTTGTTGTCAAGTCCAAGTTATCCTGACAGAATCACATAACCAGCTTCATACTGAGGGACAGTTTAGTAACAATAGTGGAAAGAAAGCTGGATCTAAAAATGGTAGATCCCGAATCAGTAGAGGGAATTTCTTCATCTGGGAACTCACAATATCAATGATATCCCAAATCTAGTCCATATCTCTATCTAATACTTACTAGCTGTGTGACTCTGGGCAAGTCACTTCACTCAATGGAGCCTCAGTTTCTTCACCTGTAAAGTAGGGATTAATATTATTTATGATGCCTACGTTGTTCTGCCTCCTCTCCCCCTCCACAGATGTAGAGTAACAACTTGTCTAGTAGTTTTAGAAGACTGCCTGCCTAGGCAACTGGGATATTCAATTATTTGCCCAGGGTCATACATCTAGTGGAGAAGCAACAGAGCATAGCAGATTGAGAACTAGCTTAAAGCCAGGAAGATCTGGGTTCAAGTCCTTCCTTGGACACAAACTGGCTGTGACCCTGGGCACCTCTCCGTGCTCTAAACAACTCTCTAAACCAGTGATGTCAAAGTCAGCTAGAAATGGGGGCCACTAATGCATACATGAGGATCTCTGTGGACCACATATTGACTTAGCTTTAAAACCTTTCTGTCCATCGTTCCTCCATGCCCTACCCTCCCTCATAGGTTCAGACCAAATAACTTTTCTCACTGAGTTGTTGCAAGGGTCAAATGAAATAATGCATGTAAAGTACTTCATTGTAAAGTATGATATAAATGTCAGCTGTATTAAACTAAGAAAGAAGACAAGAGGTTTCTCTTTCATTTCTCCATTGTAGAGTGTGATCAGTGAGTGTTCAGAATGACATGGGATGGGTTTCAGAAGACTCTTGTTGGGGCAGCTAGGTGGCGCAGTAGATAGAGCGCCGGCCCTGAAGTCAGGAGGAAATGAGTTCAAATCCAGCTTCAGACCAAACACTTGACACTTACTAGCTGTGGGACCCTGGGCAAGTCACTTAACCTCAATTGCCTTTAAAAAAAAAAAAAAAGAAGACTCTTGTTCATTTCTGATAGAGCATGTAATGTCCCAACAAACAAAGAAAGCCAAATCTTCCAAGTACTTCTCTGAATTCTTCCAGCACCTAGGTACCTAGTAAACTGGCATGTATTGCTAGCTTAGGAACTAAAATCCTTCAAAGATCCTTTTAAGTGATAAATGTATTAGCAGCCAGTGTGCTGTAGTAAAATTATAAAGATTGAAAATCTGTCAGAGAAAGTCAGAGCTGGAAGGGACTTCAGAGATAAATTTGTTCAGAGATCTCTGACTCTGGAGCCTGAGAACCCGAGTTCAAATCCTTCCTCTGCAGTTTATTCCCTGTGTAACTTTAGACAAATCACTTAGACCTCTTTGGGCCTCAGTTTCCACATCTGTAAAATGAAGGAGTTGGATTAGATAGCCTCTGAGATGCCTTCCAACTTGAAATCTATGATCCTAGTTAGACACAAAAGTGGGGTACACTGACTCCCTGTCCAGTGGTTTTTTTTTTTATCATTGTTGTTGTTCAGTTATTTCAACTGTGTCTGACTCTCTGTGACCCCATTTGGGGCTTTCTTGGCAAAGATACCAGAGTGGTTTGCCATTTCCTTCTCCAGCTCATTTTACAGATGAGGAAACTGAGGCAAATAGGGTTAAGTGACTTGCCCAAGGTCACACAGTTAGTATCTGAGGCCAGATTTGAACTGATGAACACGAGTCTTCCTGATTTCAGACTCAGCACTCTATCCACTGTGCCACCATCATAGCATTCAGAAAATAGAAGACTATTCTTCATGTCCTATAAAATAGTCTGTGGAGATTTAATGAGAAAAGGGGCAGCTAGGTGGAGCAGTGGATAGAGCACTGGGACTGGAGTCAGGACGAGCTGAGTTCAAATCTGGCTTTAGACACTTAACACTTACTAGCTGTGTGACCCTGGGCAAGTCACTTTAACCCCAACGCTTAGCAGAAACCAAAAAAAAAAAAAAGATTTAATGAGGAAAAAGTCAATTTATCTAAGGAGAAATGTGCTGATGGCAATTTCTTTCTTTTTAAGTTTTATTGATGCGTTTACACATCAATTACATTACAAACACTTACAGGATATTTTTTAAGCCCTCTCTTCTCTCTATGCTTAGCAATCTCAGTCTACTTCCGGAGTTCAAATCCTGCTCAGACATTTACCAGCTGGGCAAGTCACTGAACCTCTGTGTGCCTCAAATTCCTCATCTGTAAAATGGGGATAATAATAAGCCCTACTTTAATGGATTGTTGCAAGGTTCAAACGATTTAACGTGTGGCTTTGTACTGTATAAATTCTAGTCGTTATTACGATTTTGATCTACTCCCAAGAGTTCCCCCAAGCTCCTCCAGCTGTTTGACACTGCCCAAGTTACTAAACCTCTCTCAGCCTCAGTTTCCTCATCTGTAAAATGAAGGGGTTGGATTCAATGATTGTAGAGATTCTTTCTAGGTCTAAAGCTGTGAGCCTGTGAACTCATGTCTAAACTAGAACTCATCTCTCCTGTAAATTTATCCTCCCAATTCGATTTCTTTTAATATAACTGGTCTACCAGAATCCTAACCAAGGAGTCTCCTTTCAGTCTTCCCTTTCCTTCAGCTCACATCACACGTTGTCATTTCTACCTCCTCAACACCCCTCAACCCAGCTCCTCCCCTCTCATTCCTGGCATCACCCTGGTTGGGGCCTTCATCTTTTTTTGGCCTATTCTTTGTAATCCTCTTCCTGCCTTTAATCCATGCTTCATCTCATTATCTGAATGACTAAATTAGTGAAAAACCATTTGTTAAACCCCTACTATGTGGCAAGCACTATGTGCAGGGATGCAAATATAAAAGTGAAAATAATAATAGCTGACACTTACCATGTGCCAGGCACTATGATAATAAGATAATTATAATTATTATCTTGTTTGGTGCTCATAACAACCCTGAGAGGAAGTGCTGTTATTATCCCCATTTTACAGCTGAGAAAACTGAGGCAAACAGAGTTTAAGTGCCTTGCCCAGGGTCACATAGCTAGCAAGTGTCTGAGACCGGATTTGAACTCAGATCATCCTGATTCCAGGTCTGTCTCTTTGGGCTAGGTAGCTAGGCTACCTAGCTGCCTATTAAAAATAGTCCCTATTTTCAAGGAACTTATATTCTAACAGGAAAGATAGCACAAATAGAAGATTGTGGGCTGGCGGGGGTGAAGGTGGTATATTTTGGTTTGAAAAGATGAAGTAGATTAATATATCCTTTGTAGGAGCAACAATACAGTTGGTTTGATTATGCTTCTAGCTTTGAAAAGCTGTGGTGGTGGGAGAAAGGTATGTACACAGTAGGAAGATAGCTAATAAGAAAATGGCCAAGGGTGGCTAGGTGATGTAGAGGATAGAGCGCTGGCCATATAGTCAGGAGAATCTGAGTTCAAATTCAGCCTCAAACACTTAGTAGCTGTGTGACCCTGGGCAAGTCATTTAACCCCCAGTTGTCTTCCCCCCCCCCCCCCCCAAATGGCCATGGAATGAAGGGAAGTATGGCTAGAGTCTGGCCTAGACATATTAGGTCCCATGAAGCAACCACCAATTAGGACTGGGTAGGAATTTGGGAAAGTAAGAGAGTTCAAACCCCATAGCTATGATCAGGACACATGTCTCTTCTAAAACCATCAGGGGCTCCCCATTGCCTTTTGAATCAAGTATAAATTCCTGATCTGATGTTCCCCTCCAAAATCTAGCTTTAACCTACCCTATTCTATTTCCTTTCTTCTCCTCTCAACCCAAATCTCCATTTGTTTAAGACTTTCTCTTTCTTTGAGGCCTAATTCCTTTAACTACCTAATCTATGAAACCTTCCCAGCTTAAAGTTCTCCTTTCCTCCATCACATTTGATGTAATTCAACAAACATTTATTAAGCACTCAGTCTACACAAAGCCGTGCAGTACGTCCTGGACTTTGACCTCATGTAGCAGTTTATTTCTGTATCTCATTCAGCATTTATCACATAGCTTTGACTCAGTAATTTTCTTTTCATGTATATGTAGATTTGCAACTAATTGCCTGATTAGATGGAAAGGGTGATTATTAGTGAATTATTGTCCAGTTAGGAGAGATTTCTATTGGATTACTCCAGTGTGTCCTTTGGAGCAAGGCATGGCATGCTTGAAAGAGCTGAGCTAGAGAGATCTGGCCAGAAGCTAACTAGATGATGTTTAATAGAGATAAGTGCTCAAGAAGCTTCACTGGCTCCCTATTGTCTCTTAAATAAGATAAAAACAACTCTGCTTGACATTTAGACTTCTCCATAATTGTAATCTGAATTTAATTGAATACATCTATCAGATCTATCTTCATAGAATCATAGACTCAGAACTGAAAGGAACCTTGAAGGCCATGTGGTAAAAACCCCTAATTTTATAGATAAGGAACAGAGGCAGGGCACGGGGTGAAGTGACTCAGGAAGCCCAGAGTTTCCTAATTTATAAATACAATGTATACTACTTACCCCATGTAGTTTTATGAGGTAAATACTTTGTAAATTTATCTCTATTATTAATTTTATTATTATTTTAAATTATTTTATAATTAATTATTTAATTATCACTTATCAATTATCATATTTATATATTTAATTTATTTATATATTATTATTAACACTATTAAATATAATTTAATTATTAATTATTTAAATAACAATAGCTAACATTTATATAGAGCTTTAAGATTTGCAAAGCACTTTAAAAATAATATCTCATTTTAGCCTCACAATAACCTTCGGAAGTAGGTGCTATTATTATCTCTATTGCACATGAGAAAAATGAGACAGACAGGGATTCAGTGACTTACTTGCTCAGGATGACAGAGTTGGCAAGTATTTAAGGCTGAATTTGAACTCAGGTCTTCCTGACCCTAGGCCCAGGGCTTTATCCACCACACCACCTATGTACCTTTAAATGGAGCTCAAAATGTAAATTGTTGTCTCCTTGACATTATTATTATCAGTATTAAAAGATACACAAAAGAATGTGCTGCAGAAGATGATGGCCGTAGGGTGTGTCTATGGAAGACTAGTACCTCTGGTGTGATGGCAGCCGGACCCTCTTCAGGGCACTTTCCACCTTTGATGTCCACCTGTTCCACCTGACTCTCACTGTGGCTGTAGCTCCAAAAGGCTGTAGCATGCATAGTGGCCACACCCCAGTAAACCATTTTGGTAAATGGACTAAACCAGGTCAAGGGGAATCAAGGGGTCTCAAACCTGTCGGTGAGTTAGGGGGTGTCTACCCCAAGTGTGTGAAGACTTCCCCTGGGGGAATGGGCGGATGAGAACAATTTGTTCCAATGGCCATGAAGGCAGCTGAAGCAGGTGCTGTGGAACGCTTAGGGCTTGGTCAGACGCTGAGGACGCCAAGGTCATCCACTGCAATCTTGAGCCATCAACAAGTTGTCTTAACTCTGTCCTGCCACTGGACTGTGATGACTCTGGAGAAGAGAGTGAGGCAGAAGACTCTGTGCAACTCTGCCTCACGGAAATCCAATTTATGCACGAATCAAAAGGCATCCTAAGGAGGAATTCAGGCAAGTTATTATGCAGCCAGAATCTGCTTTCAGAAGCTTATCATTAGAATAATAGAATCCCCATAGACTACAGCAATAGCTTCCAATTTGGTCTTGCTGCATACAGTCTCTGTTCTCTTGAAGCCATACCTCACACAGATGCCAAATGTTGTCTTTCTAAAGCTTAGCTCTGACCTTGCCATTCTTTAGCTCAAGAAGCTTGAATGGCTCGCCTTTACCATTAGAAAAAATTCAAACTACTTTACTTAATCAATCAATAAACATTTATTAAGCACCAGTAGCTGCTAATTGGGCAGTTAGGTGATGCAGTGGATAGAGTGCTGAACTTGAAGATTCATTTTGATGAGTCTAAATTTGGCCTCAGACACTTACTAACTTTGTGACCCTGGGCAAGTCACTTAACTCTGCCTGAGTTTCCTCATCTGTAAAATGAGCTACAAAAGGAAATGGCAAACCACTCCAGTATCTTTGCCAAGAAAACCACTTAACCTTATTTGCCCCAGTTTCCTTATTTGTAAAGTGAGCTGGAGAAGGAATGGCACCCCAGTCCAGTATCTCTGCCAAGAAACCCCCAAATAGGGTCATGAAGAGTTGGACACTCCTGAAACAACTCAACAACAACAAATTATAAACTCCTTAGGGGCAAAGACTAGATGTTTTTCTAGTTGTTTCTCCAGTTCCAGGAACATAGGAGGAATTGAATAAATTATTGTTTGATTGGTAGACTTTAAGATTGCTTGCTTAAGAAAGTCATTAAAAAAAAGGAAATTTGTCAAGGATGCAGAATGAGTCTGGAGCCAGAGACTCTTATCTCATATCTTATCAACAGTGTTAATGCTGTAGGGAAAATACTTAGTCAGTAAAGAAATCACTGCCCCACCCTTTGGAAGAAAGTGAATACTAGTGTAGGGCCTGTAAAGCCCAGGCCAAGGCACGAGAAGAATAGGTCCCCAAGGAAAGACCTGCGACTAAGCCTGAGAAGATTAGAATAGACCCATTAGAGATGTGTGGAAAGCCTGGATACCAAGGCCAGATATTTTAACCAAAGGAGCCTTCAGGGAGGAGAGAGGAGGGGAGGGGAGGGGAGAACTTACTAAAGACTTACTATATGCATGGCCCTGAGCTAGGTACTTTATAAATATTATCTCATTTGAAACTCACAACAACCTTGGAAAGTAGGTGCTATTATTATTCCCATTTTACAATTGAGAAATTTGAGGCAGACATGTTAGATAACTTGTCTGGAGTCACACAGCTAATGAGTGACTGAGGCTTAACTTGAACTCACATCTTTCTGAGTCCAAGCCCAGTGTTCAATCCATTGCACCAATCTAGCTCCTTCGAACTAACTGTAAGGAACCCTAGAGATTAAAAGAGCCAACAATGTCATCTTACAGATGAAAAAACTGGAGCCAGAAAGCCAAAAAGGGCTTACTCAAAGTCAAGCAGGTAGTTAAGTGGCAAAGCTGAGATTTGAATGCAGGTCTTCTAATTCCAAATTCAGCACTCCTTCCATTGTATCATGTTGCCTCTTTACCCAAGGCCACTTGGATAATCAATGACAAGAGTTGGAATTTGAATTTTCTTTTTTCTTTAGGTTTTGCAAAACTGTGTTAGCTCCTCCTGTAGCTACTGGTGAGGATGTGGAAAAGTCAGTGTTTGAGGCAAATCTGAATAGGCTGGAGTTGTTGTTCAGTCATGTCTGAATCTTTGTGACTCCATTTGGGGTTATCTTGGCAAAGATATTGGAGTGGTTTGCCATTTCCTGCTCCAGCTCATTGTACAGATGAAGAAACTGAGGCAAGCAGGGTTAAGTGACTTGCCCAGGGTCACACAGTTAGTAAATGGGTCAGTACTTCCCCCAAATCCAGAATGTTGGCTTCTTACCACTCTAATCCCCATGACTTCATTCAATAGCCTACAGGACAAAACTCAATAGACGTGGCACCCGTGACTGAAACGACTGCACAACAGCAAATGAGAATCTAAAGACCAACAAAGATAGTCTTTGCCTTCAAGGAGCTCACAGTCATCTAGGGGAATGTAATATATACTCAGCTAAGTAAATACTGGGATACATGTGTATATGCATACACACACGTATGTGCACACACACATACACACGTATATGCATGTACACACATACACACTTATATGCACATACAATATGTGTATGTACATACACACATGCATATGCGTACATATCTGTGCGCATATGCATGTGTGTGCATACATGCATGTGTATATACATATACGTGCATGTACTTGCACACATATGTGTATGCATATGCACATACGCATGTGTATATGCACATACACACATACATATACACACATATGTATATATACGAAAATATATATATACACATACAAAATAATTACAAAGTAATTTGTTGAGGGGAGGATACTAACAACTAGGGAAAGCAACTAAGGTAGGAGGGAAGCAACTAAGCTAAGCCTTGAATTATAGATTCCATCCAAATTACCAGGTCTTTTATATATCATAGAATTCAGTTCCTATACATGCATTCCTCTTGCTCCCCGAAATGTGAAACTGACATAAGCTAGTTAGCAAATAAGCATTTATTAAGTGCCTACTACGTGCTAGGCTTTGTGCTAAGTCCTAGAGATAGGAGCTTACAATCTAGTAGGGGGCACAAAAAGCAAACGTGTACAAACAACTATATACAGGATATACAGGATAAAAAGAAAATAATTAAAAGAGGGAAGGCACTAGAATTAAGAGGATTTAGGAAACATTTCCTGTAGAAGGAAGCTGGGAAAGCCAGGAGGCAGAGATGAGGAGGGAGAACATTCTAGGCATGGGGACAACTAAAGAAAATACCAAGAGTTGGGAGATGGAGTGTTTTGCTCACGGAACAAAAAGGAGGTCAGTGTCACTGAATTGAATAGTGCAAGGCAGGGACTTCTCCCCTGATATTGAGCTGCAATTGGCCTTCTTTAGCTTCCCGCCTTTGTACCTTGTTCTGCTCTCAAGGTCCAAAATGAATGTTTAATCCTTTGTTGGAACAGCCCATGGATGCCTATCCAATCTTCCTCAAGTCTTCTCTCCTGCAGGTTAAACATGTGCCTTTTATTTATTTATTTATTTATTTTGTGAGGCAGTTGGGGTTAGTGACTTGCCCAGAGTCACACAGCTACTGAGTGTTATGTGCCTGAGGCCACATTTGAACTCAGGTCCTCCTGCCTCCAGGGCTGGTGCTCTTATCCACTTCACCACCTCGCTGCCCCCAAACATGTCCCTTTCTTGAAACTGATCCTTGTACAAATGATAACCATGGTCTCTTGTCCTCTCACCATCCTACTTACCCTATTCTGGATGCTTTTGCTGTCTAAAGCTTCCTCTGTGATTGAACATTTACTTAATGACTGCTTTAAATTTTCCTTTTTGTGCACAGAAGTTGGGTGGTTGCCAGTTAATCTTTCAGGTTGTCTCAAAGACAAGTTTCATTCTGGGCTATTGCAATACCTCCCATTTAGGTCTTCTCACTTCTACCCCGCTACGGTGATTGTATAGCTAATGTTGTTTCAATTGAGACATACTTTCACTTTGGAAACAGTTCTTCTATAGACAGATTTTTTTTTTAAAGACAGAGGGCAGTAAAACAATGGGGAGGAAATTATGTCCAATAAAGGAGTTGGATTTTATATTTAAATTGACTCAGAGCTTTTAAAGGAAGCTATGCCACCAGTCTTATAAATTGATTTATCTGGCATTCTCACTATGGAAATATTCTCCCAAAGGAAACCTTTCCCATCCCGTTTCACATCAGATCCTTCAGACCAAAAAAGAGGAATGAATTAATGAATTGGTGGCCATTACACTTTATGTGGTCTGTTCAGGGGGATTGAGGAGAAGCAGAAATCAGAATGGGGTTAAATAAGTGTTCCTAAGATAACAGGGGCATTGAGCTAGAGGCAGAAGAGATCTTAGAAACCATCTAGTCCAACACCCCCTTTTTATTTATTTATTTATTTATTAGGCAATTGGGGTTAAGTGACTTGCCCAGGGTTACACAGCTAGTAAGTGTCAAGTGTTTGGTCTGAGGCTGGATTTGAACTCAGGTCCTCCTGGCTTCAGGGCTGGTGCTCTATCTACTGTGCCACCTAGCTGCCCCCAACACCCCCTTTTTTAAAACAACTAATTAAATCAAAATCCAGGGTAATGATGGAAATGGGGTTTGAATCCAGGTTCTTTGACTCTAAATCCAGACAAAGAGTATCTCCAAAAACAATTCTTTCAAGTCAGTGTGATGAATTTCCTACTTCATCTCCTCTCTTAGTGCTTCCTATGAGTCAGTAAATAAATTTTTAAAAAATTTAACATAACAAAAAGAAAGAAGCAATAACAAATCAAATCATGAGCATTTATTAAGTACTTACTATGTGCCAGGAACTGTGCTAAGCTCTAGGGATACACAGAAAGGCAAAAATGAATCTTGTCAACAGAGGTCACATTGTAACAGGGGAAACAACATGCAACTGAAGGTACCTACAAGATCAGAACACCAGTTCCGCCATTGACTAGCTCTGTGACCTTGGTGCAAGTCATTGAATCTCATTGAGCCTCAGTGTCCTCATAGGGGAGGACACCAATGCTCTCACTACCTGTTCGGTGTTCCCCTAAGCATCCACTGAAGTTGACACTAAATCAGCAATTCATCTGTTATTTACAGACTTAGAGAATTGCATGGGAACTAATGTAACTATTTTGGAGAGCAATCTGGACATATGCCCAAAGAATTATTAAACTGCCTGTATCCTTTGACCCAGCAATACCACTATTAGGTCTGTTTCCCAAGATAATTAAGTAAAAAAGAAAAAGAACCTATGTGTTCTAAAATATTTATAACAGCTCTTTGTGGTGGCAAAGAACTGGAAATTGCAGGGATGCCCCTAAATTGGGGAATGGCTGAACAAGTTGTGGTATATGGTCGTGATAGAATACTGCACTGCTATAAGAAATGATCAGCTCATTCATCTTAGAAAAACATGGAAAGACTTGTATGAAATAATGAAAAATGAAAAGAGTAGAACCAAGAGAATTTTTTTATACAATATCAGCAATATTGGTTTAAGAACAACTTTGAGTGACAAAGTCATTTTGAGTACTGTAAACACCCAAATTAACTACAGAGGATCTATGAAGGAAGATGCTATCCGCCTCCAGAGAAATAACTAATAAATAGAAGTATGTATGGTATGATTTTACACACACACACATACATACATACATACATACGTACATACATACATACATACATATGTACATTTGTATCTAATGGTAGCTATCTCTAGGGTGGGGAAGGGAATGAAGGGAGGGAAGAAAAAAAATAAAAAGTACACAGCAAAGAATAAAAGAAAATTTAGGGGCAGGGAGGTGGCACAGTGGATAGAGCTCCAGCCTTGGAGTCAAGAGGACCTGAGTTCAAATCCAGCCTCAGACACTTGACACTTACTAGCCGTGTGACCCTGGGCAAGTCACTTAACCCCGATTGCCTCACCAAAAAGCAAAAACAAACAAAAAAAAGAAAGCAAATTTAGAAGGAAGCATAGAAAGCAGAGTAGCTTTGAAAACAATGTATAGTACTTACATAGTCTAGTACTTCTATTGTTTTTCAAAAAAAGTTAACAGTATAAATATAAATTCAAGGTTTTATAGTGAATCCTCTCTTTATGTTGCACTGTATACATGCAAATGCTTTTTTTGTCTTTATGTATTTAATTTCAAAATGAATTTTTAAAAAAAGAGACAATTGCATGGGGGTGCTGAGTTAGCGTTAATTGCCCATGGTCACACAGCTACTATGAATTGGACCTATGGCTTTCTAAATCCAGAGCATGCCCTCCAACTACTATACTGTACTGCCTCTCTAAAGGTAAATTATTATGACTCTTCCAGGCTGAAGAGTTTGCTTGGAGGAAAGAACAGTGTCTATTTTCCCAGAAGATGACTATGGTCAACTCAGCCCACTTTGAAAAGTTGCTTATGGAGGTAGGATGATTTCAAGCCTGCCTTCCTAGGGAAGGATGCTTTCAAAAAGTCAGGATCTCAAGGATTAATCTTTATCAATCCTGGTTATTTACTTTTCCTTTTTCTGATTTTTCTTACATCACAGTTTATTGTTGTTTAACTAATAAAATGTTATTTTAGAAACAGTGAAAAATACAGTATCACCATGCACAGAGTCACTCAATGATGTTGCCTAAACATCTCTGACTTTTGGAAAAGGGCACAACATAGCTGGATGCATTGGTCAAGTGGGAAAACCACTGGCCCTGGGGTCAGTCAGAAAGCTTGGATTCTAGCTTCAGCTCCATCACTGATTAGTTGCATGACTTTGAATTTGTCTAGAAGGCAGAGAGGGCTTAAGTGAACAAATTAATTTTGTGACAAAGTAGGTGAATTTCAGTCAGTCATCAATCATTTATTAAGCACCTATTCTGTATAAGTTATGCTAACTTCTGGGAATACAAAGAAAAAACAATACAGTCTCTACCTACAAAGAGTTCAAATTCTAATGGGGGATACAACTCACAAACAGCTATGTACATATAAGATATATACGGGATGAATGGGAGGTTGCTGAGATGGAAGGCACTAATAGAGGAGAAGAGGAAGAGAGGAGAGGAGTGGGAAAAGACTTGGAGAAGGTGGGATTTGAGATGAATTTTTAAGGAGACCCAGAAGCCAGGAGGTAGAGGCAGGGAGGGAGAACATTTCAGGCATGTGGGAACATCACTGAAAAAGGCATAAAGTTAGAAAATGTAAGTGAATATGCAAGGAAAAGTGAGAAGGCCAGTGCCACTGTATTGTAGTGAAATTGAAGAGGGGTAAAGTAAATTGATTAGAAAAGTTGGAAGGGGCCAGGTTGTAATGGGCTTTAAAAACCTAACAGAAGACTTTGATATTAGAAATAACAGGGAGCCCCTGAAATTCATTGAGCTGGGAGTGAGGGTGATATGGTCAAACTCAAGCTTTAGGAAAATCTCTTTGGTAGCTGGGTGGAGGATGGGCTGCAGTGGAAAGAGTCAGAGAGACCAACCAGAAGGCTATTGTACTAGTCTAGGCATGAAGCCATGACAGCCTGTACTGTGGTGACAGCAGTGTGGGTGGAAAGAAGGGAATGTGATGTTTACAAGAGGAATTGGAAAGGTGAAACATCAGGACTTAGCAATAGATTAAGTATGAGGGGTCAGTTTGAAGTAGAAGTTGGGGATGAAATCTAGGTTATGAGCTTGAGTGACTGGGAGGATGGTGGTGCCTTTTACAATAATAGGAAAGTTTGGAGGGTAAGGTTTTGAGGGAATGATAATGAGTTCTGTTGGGAACATATTGAGTTTAAGACGATCAGAACACAGCCAGTTTAAAATATCTAAGAGACAATTGATGATTCGAGAAAGGGTCAAGAGATAGGGTAGTATTTAATAAATATATTTGAGAATTATCTGAATCCATGGGATCTAGTGAGATCAACAAACAAGATAGTATAGATGGAGAAGAGAAGAGTACCAAGGACAGATGCCTCAAAGATATTCACACTTCGGGAGTGGGACCTGAATAAGATAGAGGACAAATGAGACTGAGAAAGAGCAGTCAGACAGGTAGAGGGAGATCAGGGAAAGAGCAGTATCATGAAAATCCAGAGAGGAGAGGGTATCTCAGGGTAAAATTCCATATATTTCGGTAAAGTCTCATACATAGTTATTAAGTTGATTTTTTGATGTAGTGGATAGATATTGGACTTAGAGTCAGAATGACCTGTGTTCAAATCCTACCTCAGACATTTACTAGTTCTGTGACCCTGGGCAAGTCAGTTTTCTCATATGTAATATGTCAGAGTATATAAAGCATTTTGCAAACCTTAAAGCTCCATGTAAATACCAACCATTATAATTACTGAGTGAAGTTGCAAGTTCAAGGCCCTCCACAATCTGATTCTAATTGACTTTCACACCTTGTCTTGAGTAAAGATGAGTAAAATGATCAGTTACGGTATTTAGACCTACACTTTTATGCTTGAAGAAGTCTATTGTATTTTATACATACAAACCATTTTTGTGGACAAAGATTACAGAAGACACACGTGCCCCTCCTGTATCTTGTCACTCCAAGTACCAGTTGTTCAGTTTCTGGGAGGTATGGTATAGCACATGTCCAAGAGAGAACATCTCTCCCAGAACTCAAGCCTAGGTTGGAGTGGCCCAGAGGGAGACAAAGAAAGGTCAGTATAATTTTAAGAGGCATCAGTACGAGACGAGGAAACTCCCATGTTGGCATAAAAATGCCAATTACTGGCCAGCTGTGGAAAGGTTTGCTTGGATTGGCATAATATTTTTGGTGCTGTGTGACTCCAACCACATGAATCTACTAGTTACATGTGATGTGTCCCCTCCTGCTCCAAGGAGAAGGTGAGGAAGTGACCAATTTATATCATTTTTATAGATGGTACTAAGTAAAAGGTCTATGATTCAAACCAATGCCCCTGACTCCAATTCTTGTACTCTCTCATTACATTGTATGGCCTCCATTTCCAGACTAATATCTCAAGCCCTTCCCTAATTCTAGAATGCCTTGCCTTCCCATTTCTATTATAATCCCACACTTCCTTGAAGACCCAATTCAAATGTCGTCTCTTCCATGAAGCCTTTCCTGATTTTTCCAGTTGAAGGTAATTGCTTCCTTCTCAAATCTGGCAGAACATTTTATTTACACACATGCATTTATTTTGTATTATATCCATTTGTCTGGTGCCTATTCCTTCTACTAGATTGTAAGCTCCTTGATGGCAAGAACTGATTTTTTTTTTTTTAGGCAATTGGGGTTAAGTGATTTGCCCAGGGTCACACAGCTAGTAAGTGTCAAGTGTTTGGTCTGAGGCCAGATTTGAACTCAGGTCCTCCTGACTTCAAGGCCGGTGCTATATCCACTGCACCACCTAGCTGTCCCTGAGTCTTTAATATTTGTTATTTTCCCTAGCATTTTGCACAGGGCTTTACACATAATGGAAACTGAAAATAAATTTGGTGAATTGAATTGTTTGATTTAAGCTGTTAGCTGGTTAGCTCTGTCATAACATTGATTAATCAAACCCTGCCGTGCTGCTATTGTCATTTGATTCAGTGGCATTTATAACACCTATTTTATGCAAAGCTCTGTGCTAGTCCTTGAAGAGGTAGGAACTCGATATTAATATATTTCTAGATCAATTTCTTCTTCCTGGTCGGGGACATAGACTTGTCTTTAATTTTTAAAATAAGAAGTTTTATTAATGTTATTTTATTTTTAATTTCAACGCTTTCCATATTTACTGCTACCACCTGTTCTGCCAGTGAGCCTTATACATTCAATGTTATTCACCCACATTTACCCACTTCCCTAAGGAAAGTAGGGGGGTGCATTTCCTCATCTCTTATCTCCAGTCAACTGAGAGGGATAATGGCTGAACAAATAGAATAAAAATCCAATGGAATAGTATCAAATCATAAAAAGTTGAATGTGAAGAATTCTGAGAAATATGAGATGTATGAACTGATAAAAGGTTAAGTCAGCAGAAGGAAAAAAAACATGCATATGGACTACAACAATGTAATCAAAAAGAATACTAAAAAATGAACTGGTTCTTATTTTTTGGAATGGCTGGATGGAGAAGAGACCAGCCTTGTTTCTGTTTAGTGGACTAGGTCTCCCTCTACACTTGTAGGTCTTCAAAGTTTTGACCCACGGGTGTCACCTGCCCACCTGACTGGACTGAAGGCCTCCTCCCCTCTTAAATATAAGACATGACATCCCTTCATCTAATTTATACTTCTCCTGACTAGTGTACCCAGGGCCAGGGTCTAGTGGAGGGTCCTGCTAGATTGTAAATTCTAGTAGGTCAGGCCTAAGGCTTACATAAACTCTTATCTCCCCAAGGCCCATCCCAGTTCTGCAGAAAGTAGGTGTTTATAAATGTGATTGAATAACTTTGACCCTGATCGAAGTTGGCAGATTCACAATTTTAATAGTAATGGCAACTCTCAATAATGCATTCTATAGGCACTAATTTCTGTTAAATGTACTCTGTCATATGCCCAAAGGCCTGTAAAACTGTGCATACCCTTTGATCCAGAAATACCACTGCTAGGTCTATATCCCAAAGACATCTAAAAAAGGGAAAAGGATCTATTTATACAAAAATATTTATAACAGCTCTTTTTGTGGTGGCAAAGAATTGGAAATTGAAGGGATGCCCATCAATTGGGGAATGGCTGAACAAGCTGTGGTATATGATTGTAATGGAATATTATTGTACTACAAGAAATGACAAGCAGGACGATTTCAGAAAAACCTGGAAAGACTTACATGAACTGATGCATAGTGAAGTGGACAGAACGAGGAGAACATTGTACATAATAATAGTAACATTGTTCAATGAAGAACTATGAATGACTTAGCTATTCTCAGCAATACAATGATACAAGACAATCCCAAAGGACTAATGATGAAGCATACTATCCACTTCCAGAGAAAGAACTGATATTGACTGAATACAGTATGCTATTTTTCACTTTCTTTCATTTTTTTCTTTTGAGTCTTCTTGTACAAAATGACTAATATGGAAATGTTTTGCATAATTGCACAGGTATGACCTATAGATATAGGTTGTGTATCAGATAATTACTTACCATAATCAGATAATCAGATATTACCATAATCAGATGGTTGCTTACCATCTCAGGGAGGGAGGAGGGGAGGGAGCGATAGAATATGGAACTCAAAACTTTAAATAAAAAAGTAAAAAAAAAATTAATTGTTAATAGGCAAAAAGGAGAGACCAATGGATTAGCTAGATATACCAGACATCACGTCAAATGTATATAAAAGATTAATGTTTAATAAATCTATGGAGAAAATTTTTTAAATCACTGGTTCATTCAGACTTTTTTGTAAACTTAAACTAACTTCCCTCTTCAATCACTCTGAATTGATGAGGTCTGACATATTACTATTATCTGTCTTCCTTATCAGATTCCGGGGATCCCAGCCCAAGCAGGGCTGATGAACATTTTCGGAAAGATTTTCTTGGGTTTTCAGCTCAACTAGCAACTTTTCCACCAAATACTAACACCAGGTATGCTGCCTTTGTTGATTCTTACCAAGCAAACAAACCAATGTTTCGGCAAAAGGCAAACAAATGGAAAAGCCAAAGTAAAGAAATACAGCCGAGGGCTAACTAGGTTGAAAAACAGCCTGATTAAGAGAAAAATTCCTCTGATGACGAAGCATAAGGAAACATGTGTTTTGACTTAAAAACGACCATTAGTAAGGTCATGTGATGCTAATTATAGATCTCAAGAATTCTCTTCGAGGAGTCAAGACACCTAGTTCATCTCCTGCTCAGAACCCACAAAGGTAGGAGCACTTAAGTTCTTTTTTACTTTTAGACCATAAACATGGAATGGGAGTGATTTCTTTCAGCTGGCTCTCTGCTGGTCTAACCATCTTTGGCTATTGTATGATGGTGTTTAGAGGTTTATATTAAAGGATCATAGTATCACAAACTTAGCGCTAGAAGAAATGGTAGAAGGGGCAGCTAGGTGGTGCAGTGGATAGAGCACTGGCCCTGAAGTCAGAAGGACCTGAGTTCAAATCCGGCCTCAGACCAAACACTTGACACTTACTAGCTGTGTGACTCTGGGCAAGTCACTTAACCCCAATTGCCTAAAAAAATAAAATAAAAGGAATGGTAGAGGGCATATGATCCAACCTCTTCATTTTAGAGATTAGAGAATTGAAACTCACAGAGATTAAGTGTCATACAGGGAGTAAGTGGCAAACTGGGATTTAAACTCAAGTCCTCTTAAGTCCACACTTTCTACAGTACCAGGCTGTTCAATTAGCATTTATTAAGTGCCTGCTATGTGCCAGGCACTGTGCTAAGCAATAGTGGTACAAAGAAAGCCAAAATCAGTCATTGCTCTCAGAGAGCTTGCATTCTACAAAGAGGAGGACCACACGTGCACAGGTAAGTAAATGTTTAGTCAGCTACCAAGTTATGGAAAGAATAGTGGGATATTAGCACTCTTAACAACAAGGAGGGCCTGGAGACCAATAAAACAGCTTGGTCTAAAGAAAAGAACACCAGGATTAGGGCTCTGAGTTTTAGTCAGTAAACATTTATTGATTTGCAAATACTTATTTTAAATGAACATTTATTGATATTGAAAAAATATTTATTCCTCATCATTTTTTACTCTCCTATCTCCCTATTTCATTTTCTCAGAGATGCAATCTGAGATACTTCACGATAGAAGAGGAGGGGGTCACCATGCTCTTCTTTTGCCTCCATCTCCTCAGTGATGATACCACAAGATAGTGAGAGAAATAGGCCTCTTGCTGAACCAGAGGTTTATAATTATTAAGTCAGGAATGCCCAAGGCTTGAAAGTGGTGGATGGGAGGGAGTTGAATAATAACGGTGGAACTCTTCTTTTTCACTTGCTAGAAAGATAGTCTTTAGAGCTGAGGCCTTTGGAGGTTAGCAGCATTTGTGGTCTAGGAAATTCTAGTTCCGTAGGCTAGAAACCCAAATGCTCCAGCAAGACCCTTGGAAAGATCTAATCCCCCTTTTTTTTCTTTTCTCTATATGTTTTGGGTACCTGTGCATAGAAGGTTTAAATTTTGTATTTCCATTAGCTGCGATTTCATTAGTGTGGCATCTCCCTGCAGTGACATGAATCCATCCCAGTCCTTCTATATTCTAGTAAATGGTTTTCTTGAGTTGTTATACTCAAAACAATCATCACTCAATATTTTAACAAACTTGGGCCATTCTTCCGATGATACACGTATAGTCCATTGCTAGACTCACACTTAGCCTTTCCAGTTTGGCAGCCAGATTTGGGGTTCTGCTGGCAAGGTCTTTGACATTCCCAGTGATGCCACTATGCCAAAATGAGGCCTCAGAGGAGGATTTTAGCAGAGGATTATGTACTAGAGATAAAGTTCTCCGTGCACAGAAGTGACCCATTAGTGTTCAGCCGGGTTCTTACTATAGTACCTTAGGAACTTCCTCATGTGTTTGTTTGCAATCTACTAGACAAATACTGAAGTGCCAAGATCTTATCTTAGGGTTTAGTAGGCTTAGTTTTTGATTTTTTTTTTTTCATTTGGCTAGGCAATGGGGTTAAGTGACTTGCCTAGGGTCACACAGCTAGTAAGTGTTATGTGTCTGAGGCCGAATTTGAACTCAGCTGAATCCAGAGCTGGTGCTTTATCCACTGCGCTGGCTAGCTGCCCCAATAGGCTTAGTTCTGCTGGAGATATTGGGAACCACCATTGATAATGTGTTGATGGACCAGCATATAAGCCGCCGTATTTTATGTGTTTTGGCTACTTACTTTCTGAGGGATGTTGGCTACTCTTGAAGTAGCTCCTTTTGGAAATTTGAATTTAATCTTTTGGGGGATCATTTGCTTTCTACAGAATAAAGCAAGGTCCTTCTAATAAAATGACTTTTCTTGTTTATCTGCTTTAGAAGAGAAGGTTTGGAAAGAACAAATAGGAAGTTGTTCAAATGCTCCAAGGAGGTAATGCCACACTAATGAAATTGCAGCTAATGGAAATACAAAATTTAAACCTTCTATGCACAGGTACCCAAAACATATAGAGCAAAGAAGAAAAAGGGGGATTAGATCTTTCCAAGTGTCTTGCTCGAGCATTTGGGTTTCTAGCCTAGGAATTAGAATTTCCTAGAGCACAAATGTTGCTAACCTCCAAAGGCCTCAGCTCTAAAGACTATCTTTCTAGCAAGTGAAAAAAGAAGAGTTCCACCGTTATTATTCAACTCCCTCCCATCCACCACCTTCAAGCCTTGGGCATTCCTGGCTTAATAATTATAAACCTCTGGTTCAGATAGTCTAGGGTGTGATCCGTGAGTATAGAGATAATGGGGCAGATTTGAGAGAGAACGTGGAGACAGAATCTAGAGAACTTGGCCATTGTTTGGATGGGGAATGTGTAAAAGAGGGCACGGTCAAAGATGATACACAAGTTTGGAAGGGGACTGACGAGGTGAAGTTGCTACTGATAAGCAACTTCTATGATACTATAGCAAGCTTGGGGAACTGAGAAGGAGGAGCCTAGCTCTGCCTTTAAGAAGAAAATAGATTGGGGTTCCTTGTGAGCCAATGAAAAAAGGAGGTGGCAGGAGAAGACCTTTGAATGATCCAAGGTGAAGGCTATCAGGGAAGTGATGGGTCAGGGCCAGGAGGATCAATTAATATGCAGAAATCTTGAGTTCACTATCAAAAAGCCCAGCTCAAGGTATAAAAACAGGATGATCTTGAGACGGGTTACTCTGGGTCAGTCAAAATCACATCCCCACACCGAGGAAGAGAGTGGAGTGTTTGAGAGCAGCAGGATTTCTCTCTTCCTCAGGAGAATCCCAAAACACAGTAGAAAGGTTGTGTCCTTGGGTTGGAATAATCTGGCTAATGATTTGAGGCCCGTCAGTTACCCTCAACCTGGTTTGGTCCCGTAGTTTACCAGGGCATGGCTGCTGAGTATACTACAGCTTCCTGGAGCCACCAGTGAGAGTTGGGTGATGGGTGGACACCAATGGTGGATGAGCAGCCCTGAAAAGCACATGGCAATCCCTCACACCAGAGGTGCTAGTCGTCCTGAACATCCCATACACCCGCTTCTCCCTCAAAAAACCCCTCTTCTTCACATCTGCATATCATTTTACTCAATACTCAATTCAAGTATGTCAAATGGAGTACTAGAATAAAGTGATATAGAATTGTGAACAATGCATAATCCTTGTCAAGACACAAAATGAAAATTCACATTTCTGCGTACCTTTATGGCTATAAAATACTTACACACATTATTTTGACGCTTATAGGATCATAGCTCTACAATGGAAGTAACCTCAGAGGTCATTTAATCTAACTTCTTCATTTTATTTGTGAGAAACTGAGGCCCAGGGAGGTTGAGCAATTTGTCCAAGGTCACATAAGTGATAAGATCAGGGGTAATATTTGAACCCAATTCCTCTAGTTCCAGAGCCCGTGTTCTTTCTATTGTATAAATGCCCTGTGAATGCATACTGTCCTTACTTTACAACCTATCCTGACAACTATCAACTCCCCTGACTAGTCAGGCTACATAACACAGAAACTTTACCATTGTTGATGCTGCTGGCTTACAGCCAGAGGTTGTGCATGTTTTAATTTCATTTTACAAAGGAAGAATTGAATCTCAGAAAGATGGAGTGACTTGCCCATGGTTATTCCTCCGCTGTTTTGGGTTGTTTTCTTTAATAAGCGAATGCTTAAATGGAGGAACCAGGTGGGCATTTCCTTATTGGAAATGTAACTGTAGTTGAAATAATTAAAAACTCATTTTATAACAATTTAAGATTGACAAGACAGTTTCATTTCTTTCCTCCCCCTCCCTCCTAAATATGAGATATGTGGTATTATTATCACCCACCATTTTACAGAGGAGAAAACAAACTCAGAGGTGAAATCACTTGCCCGCGGCGGCATGGATACATGTCAGAGTTGTGGTTTAAATCCAGGTTTCCTGATTCTAAGTGTAGTATTCCTTGTCTTCACCATGGTGCCTTTATGGAGTGAGGCATTACAGATGATTATGACTGCCAGGGGGACATCTTCCTACATATTTCCAGTCTCTTCTCTGAGGTTCCTTCCTTAAATTCACATTATTCTCTTTACGTGAGCCCAGAGCTAGATACCACATAGCAAGCTAGATTCTGACTTATGACTCCAAGGTATACTGTCAATTGGATTCAATTGAAAATTACTATATAAGAAGATAATCATCAGCTCAGCTCAGTATCCATCTTTCTACTTATGGACTCAGAGATGAATTTAAAAGAGAAAGTTAAAATTTTGATGGTTCATTTCCTTCGCTATGTCTAGTTATAAGCTAGAAGCTTATAATTAGAATAGAAGTGTTTTGTTTTGTTTTTAACTATGTGGGATAACTAGGGGTTAGTAAGTGGTGAGATAGTCTGGGTTCTAAGGACTACACAGATAGCCAAAAGCAGAGAAAGCATCCAGGGAATTCAAAGCAGCAGCATTAAGAGGAATCTTAGGCAGAGAATGTGAAGGAATTATAGCAGAACAAGGATCATTCTGTGAAAGTTGTCATTAGGTGGATTTTGGTTCAAAATAATATTGGCAGGGCTTTTTGCAGCTCCATTGGTAGCAATTCCATGGATGAAGGTGTGGGTCTATGTCATAAGGTATGAGAGCAATATTTTTTAATTTGCTCTTGGGTACAAACATTCCAACCTCACCAACCCTACTCTCCCATCCTTGCCCTAGTCTCTTAGTGGCTTGTTACCTTAGGCATTTTCTCACTGGTTTCAAAGGCAATCTAGGGGGTATGTTCTTTTACCTCATCTTAAATGACTGAAAATGGAGAGGGGAGGAACCTTCACTAATTAATTGAATAGATCTGAACCCCCATCCTACTTAACAAAAATGAGAAATCTACTTTTTTATTTAAATTTTTTGTTTTTTATTATCTCCTTAACAGCCACCAAGAAACATTTAAAGATATAAAGAAGAGGGAAGAATATTGGTTAAGAAACTACAAACTTCTTTTTTATTGTTTTAAAAAAGAAATATATATCCATATATAAATATGTGTTAGATAAACAGAAATGTATATATTAATATGTGTTACAAATGTATATATTAATATATGTTAGACACACAGAAATGTACATATATCTGTGGATGTATATGAAGAAATGTATATATCTATATGTAATTTTTAAAAAGAAGTTTACATATATATAAAGAAGTTATATATATACACATATGTATGTATATATAATTACTTTTTTAAAACTATGTTGAAAAGTTCATGGTTTCTTAGACAATTAACCTTATACAAATACACATACATATGTGTGTGTATACATTTCTATTTAACAAGATAATAACTAAATTACTCTATTTGAGTCCCCTTTAGCTATTATTACACCCATTTTATAGCCAAGGAAACTGAGGAAATGAGCCCCAGTGACCAGCATGAGGGACAAAATGGAGAACAAGATCTCTTATCTGTGGATTATCTGGTAGCATCCAATCCAATGTGCATTTATTAAATGCCTAAATAAGAAGTCTCTGTTTTCATGGGGCTTAGATTCAAGTAGAAATGCGACATTTAAACAGATAAGTACAATGCAATTTGGATAAACAAAACATAAACATGTATGAACACAAGGAAAGCCTTCTGTAGGACAGAACACATGAACTGGGTTTCCTTGGAGGAAACTAGGGATTCTTACAGGAGAGATAGAGAGGGCAGTATATTTAAGACATGGAAATTTAGCCTATGCAAAGATGATGAAATGATGAGCGTTAAGGGCAACAAAAAGGCTAATTTGCCAGTACCACAGAGTGTGGAAAGGGGAAAAGTATGAAATGATCCTGAAAGGTAAATTAGAGCCAGATGCCCAGCTGGTGAGTTTGCTTTTATCCTATGCGTACCCCCCTATGGGGGTATGAAAATGACTTGGTCAGACTTGTGTTTGGCAGCCACGTGGAAGTTGGGTTGGAGAGGGGGAGATTATGGAAAGTGAGAGACCAATTAGGAGGTTATTGTTGTAATACAAAGTAAGAGGCAATAAGGATATGGTTAGAATTGACTTTTCTTTTTTGTCTTATCAGAATTTCATTCTTAAGAGCAGCACATCCATCTCTTAATACTTGTTATTATTTTTCACTTAACACCAAATAAAATGAGTATTCCTCATGCAAAGAATAGAAAATAGAATTATCTATTAAACTGTGAATATCTATTATGTGCACCTGGTTTTTCCTTTGAAGTATGTAATAAATTCCAAATGTTAACTTTCAAAGCTGTTTTACCTGCCTATTTTACCTTCCTTCTGATTTTGCTTTTTTTCTCTTCTGTTCTTGAAAAAATCTTCCAGTAGCTTGTTAGTCTTTTTCTCTTTTGGGGAACCCAATCACTTGTGCCACACACCCTCATATTGCCCCTCTCCCCCAATGGAAAGAAAAGAAAAACAAAACCCTTGTAGCAAATATGCTTAGTCAAATAAAAAAAAAATTTCCACATAGGCTATTTCCAAAAATAAATGTCTCTTTGTGCACCTTAAGTCCATCATCCGTCTGTCAGAATGAACTCTAAGAGTCCATAATCTCTCTGACTGGTTATTGCACTGATCAGTGTTCTTAAGACTTAAAACTTCATTAATGATAATATTATATAGCAATCTACAGTTAATCAAGAGCTTTCTTCATAACAACAACTATAGGCTTATGGTTAGCATTATCATTCCCAATTTACACATGAAAAGACTGAAACTGAGAGGAATTTAATAGCTTTTCCAAAGTTATACAGTCTGATGAGGTAGGTACTGTAACCATTATTATTCCTGTTCTACAAAAGAGGAAACTGAGGCTCAGGAGGTTTATTAGTGACTGTGTATGGACGTGTGGTGGTGGGGAGGGGGGAACTGACTTAGGCCAGGGCTCACTCATTATGCTTAATGTTGAGGATTTGGCTGTGGCTACCACATACTTCAGTATTTTTAATGAAGATTTTCAGAGGTGGGGCAATGCTGAACTGACAGCTGGGGTAACAGTGAAGGTAGAAGATTAGCAGTCCATCTGGAAAGGCAAGAAACCAAATCGGTCATCACATTAGGAATGGATAGAATGAAAATGAAAATCAGGAAAACTTTGATTACGGGAGTCTGAGTTGAGGGAGTTTTTTGATCCAGAAAATCAACAAACATCAATTAAAGACATTGAAGCCTAAAAATTTTGGCATTTAAAATGTGTAATTGGGTTACTTCTAGATGACTGAATTGTCCTTCGTGGTTTCTTGCTCTCATGATTCATCTTTTACTTAACTACCTAACTTAGTTCTTTCCCCAAAAGCAGGTTCCTTGACTTTTAACAAGGCAAATATTAAGTTTAGATGGTAACCATCGTGTTGTTCAGTTGTTTTTAGTTTTGATGGACTCTTTGTGACCCCATTTACAGGTTTTTGGGGGGGGCACAAATATACTGGAGTATATACATGTATATATATACATACATACATACATACATACATATACATATATACACTGGAATAGTTTGCCATTTCCTTCTCCAGCTCATTTCACATATAAGGAAACTGAGGCAAAAGAGATTAAGTACTTGCCCAGGAAGTCTTCCTGACTCCAGGCCCTTCACTCTATCCACTGCACCACCTAGCTGCCCCTCTTCAATTCATTTTTAAGATGAGAGGGAAGTGTTTCAGAAAGTAAAGAAGGTATCTTGGAGAGCCAGTCTATAATTTTGTTTCCTTGCTCCTTGCCCCTTGTCAGTTAGGGGACATTTTTTTTGCACATGAAAAGGATTTGGGGATTGGGAAACGGTGATAATTGCAGTTCCTAGCCTTTGACCTCTAGCCAGCAACTGTGGAGGCTCTGCCTGGAGAGAAACATCAATGATAAGGGACAGTTAGCCGTGCTTTCTTTTCTAGTGCCAACCAAACACCCCTCAGAGTAATCTGAATGCTTTAGGCAACAAAAATTTGCTGTAAGCTCACAGACGGTATTTGGCTCCTGTGGGTATTACTCCTTTGCATGATCTGAGTTCCACCCTGGCCTGTGAATTCTCATAGGAATCCATATAACTTTAGACCCTATTAACTCAGATGCTATTTCATACTTTCCTCTCTCCTAGCCCACCCTCCTTTCTTTTACATAATCCATTCCCAACACACACACATAGAACTCTTCCTACCCCTATCTAATTGATTGGTTGTCCCTTAATTTGATCACCTGATCTTGAGATTAATGATTCATTTCCCCCATGGTTAGGAGGTTATTTGATCTTTCTTTCTTTCTTTCTTTCTTTCTTTCTTTCTTTCTTTCTTTCTTTCTTTCTTTCTTTCTTTCTTTCTTTCTTTCTTTCTTTCTCTCTCTCTCTCTCTCTCTCTCTCTCTCTCTCTCTCTCTCTCTCTCTCTCTCTTTCTTTCTTTCTTTCATCTGCCATGTTAGCCAGACTCTTAAGGAATCTGAGCACCTGTGAGCTATTGGCTAGATTGTAAAAAATCTGAGCAGTGGCTACATTCTAAGAATCTGAGCCTGATTTCTTTCTAACTCATTGTATTTGCTCAATGGTCTTTTCCAACTTATGGCCTGAGATACTTACTTGTGTGATCCTGGATGACTCACTTAATCCTGTTTGCCTGTTTCCTCATCTGTAAAATGAGCTAGAGAAGGAAATGGCAAACCCTTCTAGTATCTTTACCAAGAAAACTCCAAATGGGGTCAAGAAGAGTCAGACATGACAACAACAGCAATAGTACCTATATAACAGGGTTGTCAGGAGGATTAAATGAGATTCTATATGTAAATGCTTTGCTAATCTTAAAGTGCCTATAAATATCTATATCTATAATATTAATAATATATAAATAAACATAGTATAGTAATATAATATAAAGTGTCTGTAAATGCCTGTTGTTGTTGTAGTAAGGGTGATAGAGTACTAACCAATGGGAAGCTTAGGAAAGACCCAGTTTGAGATGGCACTTGAGTCTTATGTTACAAATCTCAACTGGGCCCTTAGTCCTGCAAAACAATTCTTTTACACTTCCCTAATTAGCTCACTAGCCCACTTAGCATGGTGGTTCTTCCAATACTTTTCATCCCTCCTCAAACCTCCCACGGCTCTCCCACTAGTCTCTCAGCTAAGAACCTATTTTACTGAAAAAATTGAGGTCATTTGCCTAGACTTCCTCTTCTCCTTTCCTCCTCCTCTCACATCACCCAAATACCTTTTGTCACTCTTTCCTCTTTCACATATCTCACATAATTAGGTAGTCTTCCTCTCCAAGGCAAACCTCTTTACATGCACAAATGACCCCTTTCTAGATGATTGGCCCTTCTGTTATCTGCACTCTCTCACTTATCTTCAATTTCTCCTTGTATACTGGGTGTTTCCCTATTGCCTACAAAATGCCCATCTCCCAATCCTAAAAAAAATGAAAAACAAACAAAAAAACCTCTCACTAGATCTATCCATTCTTTCTAGTTATGGTCCCGTATCTCTCTTGTCTTTTGTGGCTAAACTTGAAAAGGCCATTTATAATAGATGCCTCCACTTCCTTTCCTTTTACTCTCTCTTCTTAACCCTCTCCAGTCTGATTTCTGACTTCATAAATCACTGCAACTACTCTTTCCAAAGTTACTAATGGTCTCTTAATTGCCAAATCTTATGGCTTTTTCTCTATCTTCATCCTTGACCTCTCTTCATCCTTTGACACTACTCTCTCCTGGCTTGTCTACCTATCTGACCATTCCTCCATCTCCTTTGCTAGACCTTCACCTAGATCATGCCTCTCACTACAAATTGCAAACAAGACTTGGCAACCAATTGTATATGGGGATTGAGGGAGAGGGGAAAATTGAAAGGGATTCCAAGATTGAAAACATGGGTCACTGGAAGGAGAGTGGGGTCATTAACAGAAATAGTGAACTCAGGAAGAAGGTGGGTTTGATAATGAGTTCTGTTTTGATATTATGAGTTTGGGATGCCTAGAGAACATGCAGGTGGATATATTCAGCAGTAGGTAGATAATGAAGAACTGGAACTCAGGAGAGAGATAAGGGCTAGATATGAAGATCTGGGAGTCATTTGTATTGAAATGACACCCTTTGTCCAAGGTAGTACTAGTCCAAGTGCAGTTGCTCTGCAGATATCCTTGAGATCAAGGTTCACCACAAATATGCACTTCTCAACAAGGTTATAGCGTAATTGGCATTTTTTCCCACTGAAACCTCCCATGTGCCAATAGGCTTATCCTAACAGGTTTGGTCTGGGTAGGAGATTAGTAGGAGGTAATGTTGTGTTTAGTGGATAGAACAATGGATTTGAGCTTGGAGGACCTAGTTTTACTTTCTGGCTTTTGCTACTTACTAGCTGAGTGACCTTGGGCAAATCAGTTGCTCTCTGGGTCTCAGTTTCCTTATGGGAGTGATTTCTAGATCTAGCTCTAAATCCTGAGTTTCCCTCCCCACATTCACCTGGGGCTCTATTATGAATGATCTTTTTTGAGCTTCCACAGCTGCAAAAATTTACAATAACACACTGTTTACTCCAGGTCAAGAGGGACCAAAGGAACTTATTTGAGGTAATTGTGGGAAATCCTGGCTTGAGGCTGGAGGGAGTGGTATATAAACACAAGGTCTCATTCTGCTTGTGGTTTTCCCCCACCCTTTGACTGCTGTTGTCCTTTTCTTCAAATGTGAGTCCCTTTCAGGCTGGTTTCATAGATAATATCCCCTTAGAAAAGAGGGGAGATGAAGCTTTCTTGGCCTCAAATGGCCAAATGGATATTCTAATGGACCATTGTCCTATCTGACAGAATTTACTAGGGTGTTCAGTATTTCTTTCAAGGGGACTTACCATCACTTAGATTTTTATAGTATATTGCTTCAAGGATTGCAAAGTGCCTTTCTCATATCAATTATGTGAAGTAGGATATGCAGGTATTATTATCCCCATTTACGGAGGAGGAAAGTGAGGCTCAGAATGGTTAAGTGATTTCCCAAGGTCATACACAGCTATTATAGTTGGGGCTGACTCTGATTTCCTTGACTCTAGCTCAGTATTTAAACTCACCTGCTTGTTAATAGCACTTCAGCTGGCTTGTAAATTAGAACTAATTAGATAGGATCAGTAAATAATAGAGACTATTTTCAAAATTGACTGAAGACTTCATGTAATTAGTTTTGTTTTATCAGGAATTAAAGGTCAGGGAAAAGTATATCAGCTAAGTAAATGTTTAAATCATTAAAAAAAATCTGATGTTTGAGTTCAATTGAACCCTTTTATGATGCTAACTGAAGCCTGACTTAGCTGCTAAGAGCAAAACTTCATCCCCTTTCTGCTAAAAAAGGATGGAATTAATTTATGAAAAGGATTAAGGACGAACTTTTTAGTCCTTCCAACAGGGCTGTCCATTACTTTTTCTTCACAATGAGGTAAAGAGAAAATGCTGGTTCTGGCCTCACCCGGGGCCAATTAAGGCAAACTCAGGAAATAAGACAAAAGGAGTTTATTAGCACACCAGGGCATCAACCATCTCCTACTGTGTGGCATTATTTACCACTCCCTTCCCCCACCCCCAGCATGTCCTGTATCACTGTACCAACATAACCTTCCTCCCTGGGAGAAAGGATTTCTATGTATGACAAAGGCCCAGCTCCAAAGGAACTTATAAGCTAAGAGGAGGAAGGATAAGTACACAAATAACTACCTCAGTCTCCTCGTCTATAAAATGGAGATAGAGTACCAATCTAGTAGGGATGTTATGGAGCTCACTGGGATAATATATGTACAGTGCCTTGCAAATCTTAAATTGCAATATTAATTTAATTATTATTATTATCCAAAGGAGAGTAAGATATAGGGAAACAAGATGTCTGGGTAAAGTCCCATGGAAAGTCTGAGGTACTGAGCTTCATTTTCCTCCAGAAGGGAGTAGGGATCAAGCAAAACTCCTTACAGAGAGAATCTGTCTGTTCTCCTTGCCCCTGCCCAGGGCTTTTAGGTTCTAGATGGCCAAGAAGTTGGCTTTCATAGGGGAAGGGGAAGTCTTGAAGGACACTCTCCTTGGGCCAGCAAGATGGTCAGTTGTGGTACTGGCAAAACAGAGTTGGCAAAGAAGGCAGATCAATACTAGGTTTGCAACAGAGTGTATGAAAAGGCTAGAGGCAAAGGGGAAGGAAGGTCTCTTTATGTAGCAAAGAGGTTGGCGGTGGGAGCTGAGAATGTACTCTGAAACTGCAGGCCAGCTTGTCCCATATACCCAGGCTTCAAAGCATGCATGTGTTGCCCATCCCCTGAACATCAAATATTGGGGGAGGGGCAAGTTCAGACTATTCCTTTCACTTGCCTAATGTCAACGTTGTTGAAACTCACTTTGTCAAGTCCAATTCAATTCAACAAGCATTTATTAGGCACCTGCTATGTGCTGGGCACTAGCTAAAAACAAAGCAAAAATTTCTACATTCACTTTAATCTTGGTGCTCACTGAAGGGGCAATTGCATGGCTTTGCTCTTCTGTTCATGTGCCGTGGTTGAGATAGGGAAAGAAGAATAAGGGCCTCAAAGGAGCCATCGGCCCCTCTGTGCTCTTATTGGTGAACTCACCCCTACAGTACTGTGACCAAATGAGGTCATGGGGTCAAAGTGGGTTCCAGGATCAGGAGAATTTCCCTATTTTCAACCTCTCTTGGAATTAGGACTGATTTTTGGGGCAGATGGGTACCACCTAATACCAGTCAAGGGAGCATCTCAGTGCCTACCATCCTTAAGGTCACCTGTCCACTTGTGAAGAAGATAAGCTAAAAAACCTTGTGAAATGCTTAGAGATTTAGTAGGGTAAAGTAGAAAAGAGGAATGTATTTAAAGTCAGAATTCCTGGGTTTGAGTCCCAGTTCCTATACTTCCTAAATTGTGTAATTGTAGGAAAGTCAATTTGTCTCTCCGGCCTCAGTTTGCTAGTCTATAAAATGGGAATGAATAATAATACTTGTACTGCCTACTTCATAGGGTTGTTGTGAGGAACCAATGAGATAATGTATGTGACAATGCTTAATGACCATGATGCAGTATATAAATGTTATACAGTACACAATTAAGTGTATATTGTAGAGTTTGGAGTGGATTGAGGGTTGAACTTGGAGTCAGGAAGATTTGAGTTTAGGTTCTGCTTCTGATACAAACTGGCTATGTGACCACCATTAAGTCACACTCCCTCTCAGTGTCCTAGGTAGCTCTCCATGGCCATGAATTGCAGAAGAATGAGCTATCTACGTTAGTGTAGGGAATTTCCACACTTGTAATTTAGGCCCTCTCTCCCCTTTCCCTCCTAAGGGGATGCCTGTAAAGGTTGTGGGTTTGTAGGTGTTCAGAAAAGAGGAATTAATATGGTGGCCTGCAATTGTTGGGGAAAAGATTCTTGGAGTATTGCCTCTAAATCTTAACCCCCTCATCAGGTGGCTCTTCTCACCCAAATGATGAGTCCTCATAGCTTCCTGAATAACTCATTTCCTTCCTTGGCATAGTTAGCTTTCTGTCATATGTAAGACCACCACTAGGCCTTTGTAGAGTTACTGCTTAAAAGCATTGGACATTTGTTTTTTAACCTTCTAGGTCACATGGGGGTTAACTCCTACGATCCCTTTTTCTCCTTTGTTAACTCTGAGACTTAGAAAAAGCATTTAAGTAAGCTTTCAATTATCTTAAAAGGCTTCAGGTAAATTTAAACAATAGATTTTTGTTTTGATGATTTCAACATTTGCTTAGCTGACCGTTAATTCCTGCTAAAATCTAATTACATAAAGTCTGTACTCAATTTTTAAAACAAGTTACTCTATCTAGTGGAAACCATTAATAATCCGGCTAAGTTCCACTCCCAAAGTGGTCAGCTAATCACACACTAAGTGGTTTTGTAGGAAGAAAAAGACAATTTTTTGTTCTTGTGCTTCTCTATTATGTGTAAGCACATCTTAAAAGCTTTTGCCTCTCTAGCACATACTAGAGTGTAGTCTCAGGTGCCTCCACCTCTTAGTTTGCCTTGATTCTTTCAAGACTCAATTCTAATCTTCTTTTCTGTAGGAAGTCTTTCTTGGCGTCCCATTATGAGATTGTTGCTGTTGAGTCTTTTTCAGTTGTGTCCAACTCTTCATGACCTCATAGACCATATTATCCATGGGGCTTGCTTGGCAAAGATACTGGAGTGGTTTGCCATTTCCTTCTCTAGTTGGTTAAGGCAAACAGGTTAAGTGACTTGCCTTGGGTCACATAGCTAATAAGTGTCTGAGGCTAGATTTGAATTCAGGTCTTCCTAACTCCAGGCCCAGTGCTTTATCCACTTCACCACCGAGCTCCTCCCACCTACTCTGTATTTATCTTGTATATACCTAGTTATTTACATGTTGTCTCCCCCATCATGTTGTGAGCACCTTGGAGCTAGGGGCAGTTTTTGCCTTTCTTTGTATCCCTAGTGCTTAGCAAGGCGCTTGGGTACACAGTAAGCACTTAATTCTTGTTTTATCCTTTGTTTTTGGAGAGGATCAATGACGTCATAGGGTGATGTCTTGACTCATGTGTGAATTGGATTTAAGTGAGGCAGAGTTGTACAAAGTCCTCAGCTTCACTCTCCCAGAGTCATCAGTGTCCCAGGGCAGCACCAAAGTCAAGATGACTAACCGTGGCCCCAGGATGCAGTGGATGCTGACCAAGCTCTAAGCACTCCACAGAGCCTGCTTGAGCCACCTTCATAGCCATTGGAACAAATTGTTCTCATCTACCCATTCTACCAGGGGCAGTCTTCACATGCTTGGGGTAGACACTCCCCTAACTCCCCAATGGGTTTGAAGCCTGGCAATTATCCTCAACCTGGTTTAGTCCATCTGCTGAGATAGTTTACCCATGTGTGGCTTCCATGCAAGCTACAGCTTCTTGGAGTCACAGGTAAGAGGTGAATGCCAAGAAGACCCCAAAGGTGGATAGAGTAGCCCTGAAAAGGGCTCGGCAAACCCTTACACCAGAGGTGCAAATCCTCTTTAAACATTCCATTGACTCCTTAGTAAATGTTTGTTGACCAGCTGAGAGACAGCCTTACTTCCTTGTGCTGTCTTTAGATGAAAGGATTTAAAGTTGGAAAGGAGGCAAGCCTTTCATTTCCTACAGGAGGAAACGAAGCTCAAAGAGCTTAGGTGGTTTCCCCAAAGTCACTCAGATTGTAGGATGAAGATCCTGTCCAGAATCCAGGTCTTCTAACTCTTTCTAAATCCGAGGCTTATCCCACCACTGCACGATGTTCTACAAACAATTCTTTGTGTGTGTGTTGGTAAACAAACATCAAAGGCAATTAGGTGTCACAGTGGACCAGAATAGCTGCTCTGGAATAAGGAAGACTCATCTTCCTGAGTTCAAATCTGGCCTCAGACACTTGCTAGTTTTGTGACCCTGGGGAAGTCACTTAACCTTGATTGCCTCAGTTTCCTCATCTGTAAAATGGGCGGGAGACCGAAATGACAAACCACTCTAGGATCTTTGCCAAGAAAACCCCAAATGGAGTCATGCAGAGTCAGACACATGAACAACACCAACAAAAGCCACAGAGTTGAAATCATACTCTCAGGGTAGCTGGAAAGGACCTTAGAGATTACCTTGTTCAGTGGTATCAAACTTAAATATGAAGGTGGGAGGGCCACTACATTGTACACTAGGATCCCTGCAGGTTGCATATTCTTTTAGATCCCTAAATGATTCACTTAATCTCTGTTTGCATAATCCTCTGGAGAAGGAAATGGCAAACCACTCCCATGTTTTTGCCAAGAAAACTCCATGTGGGTTCTTGAGAAGTCAGACACACGATTAGGGTTGGAGAAGAAGAACAAAACGTTATAGCTCACGATCTTCCTCCCAGGGGTGGGAAACCTGTGGCTTCCAGGTCACATATGGCCTTCTAGGTCCTCAGGTGCGGCCTTTTGACTGAGTCCAGGTTTTACAGAACAAATCCTTTTACTGAGGGGATGTGTTCTGTGAGGTTTGGATTCAGTCAAAGGGCTGCACTTGAGGACCTAGAGGGGGCACATGTGGCCTCAAGGCCTCAGGTTCCCCACCTCTGGGAGTCTAGACCATCCCTGTGCACATTCCCCAAACCTTCCTGGATTAGCTCCTGGGGCTTTGGAAGCTACATTTAGCATTAAGTATTTACAGGAGCTCATGCACGTGGAGAAACAGTATAACTGAAGCTGTAAATGTTTATGATCTCAGTACATTTTGCCACATCTGCCTTGGCAATTCACCACCTGGTCAGGGCAGCTGGGGAGCCAGCACAAATTTTGCCAAGCTACCTCATGGCACTCTGTGGCAAGGGAGAACTCCCTAACTATTAGAGCTGTCCAAAAGAGAAATGGGAACCCTTAGGAGGTGTGTCTTATCCCTGGAGCTATTTAAGAAGAGGCTGAATGACAACTTGTCCGGCAGGGTCTTGGTTCAGGTCTGAGTTGGCTTAGAAGAGCTTTGAAGTCCTTTCTGACTCTTAGATTCTATATATAATTTATAGATGAGGAGACAGAGGCCTAGGAAAGTTATTGTTAATACTTGTGATGACGATAGCTCTTATTTATACAGTGCCTTAAGGTTCCTAAGGACTTTTCCCCTTCACAATAATTAAGAGCTATGTAGTGGAGATCTAATCTCTGTATTACAGGTGAAGAAACAACCTCATCTAGGCACAATGACTCACCTAATATCACATAGCTAGTTAGTACTAGGACCTCAACTTAAATCTAGGGTGTTTAGGTCCATCCCAACATATTATAGCTATTTTAGAGGGAGGTAGGTGGCACAGTGGATGGAGTGCTGGACTTGGAAGCAGGAAGTTATGTTGTTGTTTAGTCATTTTTCAGGTGCGTGCTACTCTCTGTGACCCTTCTTGGCAAAGATACTGGAGTGGTTTGCCATCTCCCTTCTCTAGGTCATTTTACAAACGAGGAACTGAGACACATTAAATGACTTGATCAGGGTCACACAACTAAGTAAGTGTCTAAGACTGGATTTGAACTCAGGTCTTCCTGACTCCAGGCCCAGTGCTCTATCTATTTTGTCATCTATCTGCCCAGTTCAAATTTGACCTCAGACACTTACTAGCTGTGTGACCCTGAGTAAGTCCCTTAACTGCTATTTACCTGGGTTTCCTCTACTGTAAAATGTGGATAATAACACCACCTACCTCCCAGGGCTGTTCTGAAGATGAAAGGAGATAATATTTTTAAAGCACCTAGCATATAGTACGTGCTTAATAAGTGCTTATTTCCTTTGTCTTAGGATCACAATGAATGATCAGCTGTTGTACTTATATGTTGCTTTTAACTACTTTACAAACCCCTTACTTTTCTTGAGTTCCACTGAAGTCAGCACTCAGACCCTTTCGGAACCCAGTCTTTCTGGTTTTGCTTTCACTTGAGTTGAGACTGCTTCCTCTTCTGTCCGTTAAGGTCCTCCCAGTCGTCACTAGGGCCTTTTGTCTATGGATGTGCTCCAGCACTTCAGGCTTGTTCTTCTCTGGGACCAAAGGATTCTTTCACAGGAGATTCTGCTCCCCAATTTCCCCCTGAGTGCACCAACTCCTCCAGGAAGTGCTGCGGTTGAGAGTTCTTGGTTGGAAAGCTGCTCAGGGAGTAGCCATCTCCCTACAGAAAGCATGTGCGCTTAGGGGAGGCTGGTTTTCTTCTTGGGATCTTGGAGCCTTGATACTCGCTTTACGAAGTAAAAGTTACCAGCTGCTGCCTGAGGAAGAGAAAAGACAGAGGCCCCCCAGTGTTCCGATCAGCAAGATAACAGGTACTGTCCATTCCAAAAGGCAAAAAACTCTTGCCTGCCTGCCCTTCGGTGGGTCCCCTTTCCCCTGCCCCTTCTTAGTGTTTTCTACTGTAGTAAGAAGAATTTCAAACCCCCTTAAAAGTATTCATAATTGACAGGAAACAGAGCAATCTCGGCAAGAGGAAGCAAGGGCAGAAAACAGCTAAAATGTATTGAGACAGTTGCTATTATGTAAGAGGAAAAGGCTCCATTCCTTTTAGCAGAGTCATAAATAATTTCTTATCTAATTATCCCATATGTTCACAGTCTATGACATTTATTCCTAAACTGGTCAGCTCTGGCAGCACTATGGGATTCCTTTCCTGTCTTGGTGTGTGTGTGTGTGTGTGTGTGTGTGTGTGTGTGTGTGTGTGTGTGTGTGTGTGTGTGTGTGTGTATGTATGTTCCTTCCCAAAGCCTCTATATATAACATCAAAGCATTAACCAGTATAATGAGAAATGTAAGAAATGTGACATCTTTGCTCTCCAAGGAGCCATCCCAGATCCACCATCTCAAGGGGAAGCATGTGGCGTCTTGGATACAGACTTGATCTCATAGTCAGGAAGACATTCATTTTTATCTCTTGCCACGATGTACACTGCCTATCCGACCTTGGGCAAAACATGTGACCTCTTAGTGTATAAATTAGTACAATATAAAGTGGGATGAGTGCAAAGGAGAGTCCCATAGCAGGTACTCTGGAGAAATTTAAAGAGCAAGAGAACATTTCAGTTGGTGGGAACAGGGAAGATTTCATGGAAAATATAGTTCAACTGACTTCCAAGAGCCGGGCTCACTGTTTCAGAGGGTTTAAGTTGTTTCAAGTAAACAAATATCCCTCTATAAATTAAAAGGAATGTCCCTGCATCTGTGCATTGACTCTTTAGAATGAGTCCTTTGGCCTTCAATTGATCTTACAAACTCTTACTTTACAACACTTCTGAAAAATTTGATATAGTTTCCCTATTCGTAGCAGATTAATGGCCGCAAACTAGAAAGAGAGAAGGCATAGATTGCCAAAGGCAAACATACCAAGGACATCAGAGAGTGATATCAGACATCCTGAAATGAGGAAGACAATGAAAACTAGAACAATAATAAAAACAAAAAAGCCACACAGAGAATTTGAAAAGGCCAGCAATTTGACTGTTACGACTGATTATAAGACATGGAGGATCAAACAGCTCTACACATCTCAATGATGCCTTAAGACACCACTGTATGTATTAGGCTCTTAGCCTAATATAAAACCTGAAGTTTATAACAATGTCTCTGAGCAATCAAGAAAACATCATACTCTACCCATTATCCTCCATTTTCAGAAAGCAGAGAAATAGGTACCAGTTTTTAGTGTTCCGGGGCTTACTACAGCATTCTGCAAAGGGGAGGCATTTAATTAATAAATGCTTATTGAATTAAAATATTAAATTTTAAGAAATTTTTCATCACAGACATTTAAGAAAAAAAAAATTTAATTGGCCAAGATCCCTGAAATGAGTGACACCTTGCTGTTATCAGCTTTATAACACCTTAGTTATCAGTTAATACTTTATGAGGGATTAGTTGACTTCTTAGCTGGGAACAAGGATGCAACACAGGATAGGATACAGAATCTAAGAGGTCTTATTATCATAGAGCGCTATATTTGGGAGGGACCTTAGAGGGCCGCTGGTTTAAGCTTTATGTGAGGCATGAGGAGCTATAACTTTCTGGACAAAAAAACATCCAGCTTCTATTGGAAGGCCTGCAAGTGATAGAGGAGTCTGGTTGGGGGCTGAAGTAAGGGTAGATAACTAATGAAAGATGTGGGGGGCGGGGGGTCAAGAATAGTAAAGGAGAACTAATAGGAGACATGGGCAAGTCATATATAAACTGTATTCCACAATTTTCTTGTGGGCTGACCCTGTACTTTTACTCAGATGTGCCATCAGTGAATTTGTCATAGGCCTTTACTCTCTTGTCCTTTAGTCTTTGCCAAGATTTTACTCTTTCTAAGTGTTGACGAGCTCCTGGGTATGTTGACATTAAGTTGAAATGGCCATCAATAACAGCCGTTAATCATTTATCTCTTATCAAGACTCCTATCAAAGAAAGCTTGAAATGGTGGGCGGGCGGAACTGGTTTAATCGTTAGTGTTGTTTTTTTTTCCCTCAGTTTCCCACGTTTCCACAACATGATATTGGCAGCTCCTCAACATATGGGACTGGCTTGATTATTCTTTAGACGGTGACAGAAAAGCATTGCCCCGAATACTCGGTAAGTGATTTCTTGTTATTTTGGAGATACACATATGTACATATGTGTATGCCTGTGTGTGTGTATGTATAATCATATATAAACATACATCTAAATTTAACAAGTAGAGACTTTTTGTGAAAAGAACTAAAATAAGTGATTTTTTTCCCCCTTCTAAATGCTACACACTTAGAAATTCATTTCCTATGTTTGGAAAATATGTTATATGGCAGATTTTAAATGACATTATACAACAATTTACTTTCTGGAACTTTGTTCTAACTCACTGCCTCTTTCTTTAGTATTTTTTTTTTTAATAAAAACTTAAGTTTTCTCACTTGTAAAATGAGAGAATTAGATTAGAAGGTCTCTATAGTTCTTTCTTGATTCAACCTTCCGAGTTCTACATTCCAAGCTCTGTTCCGGCTCTAACGTTTCATGTGATCAGTTCAAAGGTCTGTACCTGCTTCATTTTGGAAATGCAGTCAGCCTTTTTTATTATTATTATAGCAAGTGATTAATTAACTGGAATCTTTTTTAGAATCAGATATTGAATTTAATTTTTCATTTACTGAGGGTTAATATCTGTTACCCATTGATTTATCAATCCCTTTTGGAAAGCTATTTTCAACCTATGTTACTTCTTAGGGTTGTCCAAACTCATTAATCATCTCACAACTATGACTTCCTTTTATTAATCCTGAATTTACCTCTTGAAAGTGCCAAAAGAGGGTGGCCCACTGGAAACTGAATGTGCCTTTTATGATGTCATAGGCTCTGAACGTCTTTCCCCTTGGTGCAGTAGACAGAGCACTGCACTGGGAAGTCAGGAGCCATAGGCTTGGTCCCAATCCTGTCACCAACTTGCCATAGGACTTTGTTGGACAAGAGACTTTAACTTTAGAGGTACATCTATAACTTGATGGGAAGAGGTTGGAATAGATTTTATCTAAAGTCTCTTCCGTTTTTATGATCTATGATCAATTTTACTTCTACTTGCTTTATCTCTTCTTTGGGCTTATGACAAAGAAATTAGCACCAGGTATTATTCTAATATATAGAGAGCAGATTTTAGGAAACCTGAGTGCAAGTATTGCTTCTAACACCTGCTGGCTGGGGGAACCTGGGCAAGGCACTCACTCTGCAGTGCTCTAAGCAATTCTCTAATACTATCAAAGTTTCAGAGAAGGGGCCGACCTACATCGTTAGATGGAACTTCCTCCCTTGGTATTTTCCTCATACCAATGAAATCAAAGCTTCAGTCTCCATCCCTATCTATGTTTAATTCAGCAATCAAAAATTCTTGTTATAATAATCACTTAAATTATTTTGTTGTGAACTTAATCATGAATAAACACATATATTTTTCAACTAGTCATTAAGCACTTGATATGTAACAATTGGGGCAGCTGACTGGCACAGTGGATAGACTGCTGCACCTGAAGCCAGGTAGACTCATCTTCCTGAGTTCAAATCTGGGCTTAAACACTAGCTGTGTGACTCTGGGCAAGTCACTTGACCCTGTTTGTCTCGGTTTCCTCATCTGTAAAATGAACTGGAGAAAGAAATGGCAAACCACTCCAGTATCTCTGCCAAGAAAACTCCGAATGGGGTCGTGAAGAGCTGGACAGGACTGAAACAACTGAACAACAATAGTAATAACAGTAACATATGCTAGGCACTGTGCTAGGCCCAGGGTTTACAATGATGGAGATACAAAATAGATAGTTGCTCTAATTTTTTTAAAATGTTCAGAATTAAATGAAAAGAATTATAGAAGAAGACACAAAAATAAGGCAACTTTACCACACTTTGTTAAATTTAATATGTATAGTTTTTTAAAAAAATTTATTTTTTTATTCTGAACTTAAACACAAAAAAAGAACATTTCCATATACAGAACAGAAAATAAAAGAGGACTACATATGAAACTATGAATCTTCATTTCATACTATGTGTTTTTTAAAAGTATATAATGACTTCCATCCCTTACTTTTAAAACTATCCTGCTTATCTGACAAGTTATTGCTGTTTGTCCTTTGTTCTGGAAGAGGACCATGACATCAGGGAGGGGATACTATGACTTGCAAGTGAATTGAATTTAAGTAAGGGAGGGCTATGCAAGGACACCAGCCTCACTTTCTCCTCTGGAGCCATCTGGGTCCAGTGTCAAGATATAGATGAGGATGACTGGAGATGATCTCAGATGCAGTGGGAGACCTTGGACTTTTTAAGTTAAGGTCTTTCTCTGGTCTCACTTTGACTGAGGCAACACCTATTCAGTGATTAAGGCCAAGTAAGAAATGAGGTGAATAATGGCCTCTTTTACCTAGTTAAAAAAAATCAATCTGGAGGTGAAGACCCAAAGGTTTCTGGTCAAAACCGAAACAATTGCTATTTACATTCACACTGAGCCATTAGGGCCCAAACAATGACCTAGTGAGGCTAGGGCTGGGACCTACTTTTGGGCCAGTCAATGAGAACCAGAGTGATTAGGGTTTAAGACATAGTCCTTAAGAAAGAAATCTAGCCCATAAACGCCAGGATGTCTTGAAAGGTTTCAGCAATCAAAATTTACATTCTTTTGGGCAGAGAACCTGCAGGTAAGGATATGACACCCCATGTGGACAGAGGGAGAGGAGGGAGGGAAAGTAGGCAAGGACAGTACACCCATTTCAAATTACAAAGAGGAATAAGGAATGAGGAAGAAGGTTGTATATGAAAGTGTCCACTTATATTACATATTTTTCTTTAACAAAAAAAACCCTACCTATCAAATCAAACCTACCTCAACAAATACAATTGCTGTATTTGTGTCTTTGTCTTTTTCAGTAAAAAAAAATGCTGCTCTTTTCTATATCTATAACTAATTCTTTCCCTCTCCCCAAGTAGAAACCCTCCTTTATAATAAAAACATATAGTCAAGCAAAACAAACCAACACATTGGTCATGTCTGAGAATGAATGCTTGATTTTTTTTATACTTTTATATTTTTATATTTTTTAATTTTTATTATTTTATTTTGATTTATCAACAATCACTTCCATATGCTTTTGAATTTAAAATTTTTCTCTCTCTTCCTCCCCACCATCCTCTCCAAGATGGCACACAATCTGATATAGGCTATATATATACATTCTTATTGAATATATTTTTAGATTAGTGATGTTGTAAGTAAAAATTAGAACCAATAGGAGGAACCACCAGAAAGGGGAAACAAAACTCGACAGAAGAGGGAAAAAAAATAGCAAATAGTATGCTTCAATCTGCATTCAAATTCCATAGTTCTTTCTTTGAATGTGGATAGCATTTTCCATCACGAGACCTTTGGAGATGTCTTACATCCTTGTATTTCTGGGAAGGGTTAAGTTTATCAATATTAGTCATTGCACAATGTGGCAGTTATTGTGTACAATGTTCTCTTGCTTCTGCTCACGAATGCTTAATTTTATACCTTGAGTTTATCACTTCTCTGCCAAGAGGTGAAGAGGTATAGCTCATCATTGGTGGTTTAAAGGATAGTCATTAATATCATGCAAATTTCATAGTTTTGCACATCATCTTTACGAAAATTGACCATATAATAGGGCATAAAAATTCATAAGCAAGTATAGGCAAGCACAAAGATTAAACATATGCTTTACTTAAACCCTCACAATAAAATTATAATCAATAAAAGGAATTTGAAGGAAATAATTAATGAAAGCTTAAACTGGGGTGATAGTTGGTTAAGTAGGAAAAAAAAGGAGAAATGTGGAGTCAGAATCACCAAACCCTGGCAAATTATTGCATGTGCACCCCTACCCTACACACACCCACATTCAAGTCCAATGACTCCCTATTACCTCCAGGACCAAATACAAAATCCTCTGGCATTTAAAGTCCTTCTCAACCTGGCTCCTTCCTACTCTTCCAGTCTTCTTATACTTTAATCTCCTCCATGTACTCCACGTTTAAGCTATGCAGGACTTGTTGCTGTTCCTGGCTTCCGTTAAGACTCAGCTTGAATTGTACCTTGTGTGGGAGGTGTTTCCTGGTCCCTCCCACCACTAGTGCCTTTCTTTGTGTGTGTGTGTGTGTGTGAGATAGACAGTTGTTTGCAAGTTGTCTTCCCTATTAGAATGTGAGCTCCTTGAGGGTGGGAGCCATGTTTTGGCCAGCTTACCACAGTGACTAGTACATAGCAAATGTGTAAGTCAGAATAAAGATTTGAACTCAGATCATCTTAACCTGATGCTATTTCTATCAGTAAAGTATGGTGAGAAAAGTATTGAATCTGGAGTCAGAAGACCTAGGTTCAAATCTCAGCTTCATATACCTACCATATGCTCTTAGGCCAGTCACTTGAACTTCATGGACATCAGTTTCCTCATCTGTAAAATGAGGGAGTCTCATTAAATGGCCTCTGAGATCTTCCAGTCCTATATCTATGATTCTGTGATCTACATGCTTCATTCCTTTTTCTATGTTTTACTGTTTTTGAATCATCATAAATTCTGTTGTGACTAATAAAACACATATTCACTGTAAAGACTTACTGAAATCAAAGTTCAAATCTTGTCTCAATCATTTAATGTCTATGTGATGCTGGGCAAGTCGCTTAACCTCTCTTTGCCTTCATTTACTTAACTGTAAAATGGGAATAGTAACACCACTCAAAGGGTTACTGTGAGGATCAAATGAGAACACACTTATAAAGGAGTTCATAGTGCTCGGCACATAGTAGGTATTATATAAATGCTTAATCCCTTCGCTTTCGTTTCTCCCCCTGCAAAGTAGCTTTCTATATTTAGTAAAAGAGCACAACAGTTATCAGGTAGGGAGCTGAAAAGCATTTTTATTTTTAAAAAGTTTGGGAACCATGAATCTAATGACATCCTCTTTTCCTTTAATAGGACAACCAGACAGATAACCATGAAAGACAATGGACAAGATGAAGATGATTATAAAGAAGTTAAGGTGATGAAAAAGAAATTGGTCAGTACCTGTTTATTTTGTTATTGTTGTTGTTGAGTTGTTCCAGTTGTGACTGACTCTCTGAGACCCCATTTAGGGTTTCTTGGCAAAGATACTGGAATGGTTTGTCATTTCCTTCTCCAGCTTATTTCACAGATGAGGAAACTGAGGCAAAAAAGGTTAAGTGACTTGCCCAGGGTCACACAGTTAGTAAGTGTCTGAGATCAGATTTGAATTCATGAAGAGAAGTCTTCTGATTCCAGGCCTAGCACTCTATCGAGTGTGCTGCCTAGCTGCCCTATTTCTTTATCTTTGTCTAATGAGGTTATCTCTTACAGAAGTGAGGCTAAGCGATCAGACTAGTGTGAAGAACGAAATTTTCCTGAGTTGACCATAGAAGGATAAACATGTCTGGATTTTCAGGCTTGCTTTCAGACAAAATCATAGTTTTGAACTTCCAAAGATCAAATAAGACACTGGGTCCCTTTAAGAACCACATTTCTGTATTTCTGTTTAGGCTGGTGGGTGGGGGAAGAAATGGAGGATGAAGAGAGGGTTTGTCCAGCAGAGGACTGTACAGAGGGAAACCAGATCCAGCCAATAAGAGGAGTTTTTCAGTATAAGCCCCACCTACTGGTCTGCTTCTGGGAAAGGAAAGAAAATTGAGTGTGAGGGAAACCCATCTGGGAAAGTTGTCCTTAGAGCCCACGGGGCTGTCAGCAGGACTCATCAGCAGGGAGCTGTTGCAAAAAACAGAAACCAAAAAAACCAGACCCTGGGATGGGGCAAGGAATATTTACTCATAGTGGGAAAGGAGGTCAGCTGTTCCAAAGTCCCAGGAGGACTGGCGGGCAGTCAGTGGGAGCAAAGAATTCTTATACAACCAGCAACTGCTAAGACAGAGGCAGACATGGCGATTCAGCCAACTCTTGGCTGGCTGACTGTTAGTTCCTTTATCAGCCGTGGTTGCTGGAGGGCAGGAGAGTCTGGGACGTGGCCTGTGGAACTGGCCTGTGCATTTCTCACCCTACCTGATTTGTGGGAGGGGAGAGAGAGAGGGAGAGAGAGAGGGAGAGAGGGGGAGGGGGAGGGAGAGGGAGGGAGAGGGAGGGAGAGGGAGAGGGAGACCCTCATCTCAGAATGGTCCCATTGGGGATGGGATAGGAGACTGGGATAGGAGACAGGAGGGAGATAGGAGACAGGGTTATTGATGTCGAGTTGAGTCAAATGAGATAATGGTTGTAAACATTACAGAGAGAGTGTAGTGAAAATGGTATTGGGTACTGAGAGTCAGAAGACTTGGTATTAAATTCTGGCTTTGCTATTTACTTACTTATATGACTTTAGGCAGTTACTTCCCCTCTCTGGGACTCAGTTGCTTCATCTGTAAAATAAGGATGTTACATTTATTCTCTAAGGTCCCTTCCCACTCTGTGTCCAATGATCAAATGGTCCCATGAATGACGACTCCCTCTCCCACTAGTTCTTGAAGCCTGATATAAACAGAGGATTGGTGGTGCTGGGGTGGGGGGGGGGGGGGGAGGAGGATAAGGGGGGTAAATATAAATAACAATAATATATATAAATAGCAATAAAAACAATCTAGCAATCAGTTTCATCACTGAAGGTACTACTTGCACTCACATGGATAGTCACAGCTTCCCACCTTTAGTAGACGGTGTCCTGGGTCACTGTGGCTAAAAAGATTCATCCTGTGGGGCCAGATTTCAGATGATGAGCCTCTATCCCTATCTAGGCTGGTTTTGGAGTGACAGACACACAGTCCAACATGAGCCTTGTTCTTGAAACCTTTTCAGCTTAGTAGAAGGCTTATATGGTTCTATTACAGCCTTCAATAACTCGGTGTCACATCCATGCCACAATGAATCATTGGAGGGCCATTAGTTAAGGTACCATCATCATCATCCCTGACACACAGGAATTTTCAAAGCTGTTTACATCCATTATCTCATTTGACTCTTAAGAATATCGATTATAAATAATATTGAACATGAATACAATCCACTAAACTTAATCTGCAATTATTTACATTTAAGTAAATGAAATTCAACTCATAAAATATTATAAGTTTTCAGTCCTTCTAAATCACCATCAGGTTTCTTTTTCTATTTCCCTTCACTTTTCCACTTGTAAGGTCATAATTCATGCAAAATCTTTTTCTGGATCAGTATTTCTTTTCTTTTTTCTTTTTTTTTTTTTGCTGTATACTACATCACAAAGTTCTTTCCATACTTCCTTATATAGATTCCTCATATTTGTCAATCTTAATTATGTCATATTATGTTATAGTATTCCATTAAATTTATGTACCATTAATTTGTTCAACCATTTCCCAATTGTTGGATTTTAGTTTGCTTATAATTTTGTTTTTGTTTTTGGCAATTATATATACTGCCGTAATGAAAACCTCTGAACAGATAGCTTTTAAAATAAATTTGTTTTGTATTATTTTTGCATCACCAAATTTTCTCCCCATATATATATATATGCATATATATGTCCTCTTTCAGAAAGTGATACTTTATATATTTTTTCTTTTATTAATGTATCCCTTTTCCTCCCTCCTTTCTACTTCCCCTCCCATGAGCTAATTAAAGAAAAAAAGCCCTTAATACATAGAAACCTAGTTTGGCTAAAACAAATCCCCATATCAGCCATGTCTGAAAATATATCTTTCTGAATTTTAAATTCAGAGAGACGTATTTCATCTTCATTCTTTTACACTCATTGAATTGGTTAGAGTTCTGAATCTTTCAAAGTTTTTTCTTTCTAATATTGTTATCATTGCATAGATTGTTCTTATTCTACTCACTTGACTTGGCATCAGGTTCATATAAATCTTCCTATTTTTCTCTGAAATATTTTGTTATTTCTTGTGACACAAAAACATTCTGTTACATTACAATTTATTTAGCCATTTCTCAGTAAGAGGACACCCCTTTAATTTATATTTTTTGGCTCTCATGATATACATATAAGTCTTTTTCTTATTTGTTTGGGTTTTTTTTTTTTTTTTTTAGTACAGGCCCAGTAGTGGTACAGCTGGATCAAAGGGTTTGTACAAGTCAGTAACTTTTGGGAGCATAATTTCAAATTGCTTTCCAGTATGGCTGGATGCCCTCCAACATTTCACATTTTTCACTCTTGCATCTTTACAAATTTGATGGTTGTGCAGTGAAACCTCGAAATTATTTCAATTTGTATTTATCTAATTATTAGAGATTTAGGACATTTTTTTTCATGTGATTGTTAATGGCTTAGATTTTTTTCTTTGAAAACTGTCTGTTCATACCTATTGGAGAATGACTTTCAGTTTTATAAATTTAAATCAGTTTCTTATGTATCTTGGACATGAGACCTTTATCAGGGAAATTTGCTTCAAAGATTTTCCTCCAGTTATTCTCTTTCCTTTTAATTTTAGCTGCATTAAATTGTACAAAAATATTTAGATTTTATGTAATCAAAATTGTCTATTTTATCTTATTTAGTAATGAACTCTTTCCCTAACCATAGATCTGAAAGGTAATTTGTTCCTTGTTCATCTAAATTTGTTTATGATATGACCTTTCATATTTAGGTCATGTATCCATTTAGAGTTTGTCTTGGTATGTGGTATAAGGTGCTAATCTAAACCTATATTTTTTCAAATTATTTTCCCAGCAGTTTTTGTCAAATAGTAACTCTGTCCCCCAGGAACTGGGCACTTTGAGTTTATGGAACACCGTGATACTGTGTTTATTTGCTTCTATATATTGTATACCTATTCCTTTCCACTGTTACATCTCTCTGTCTCTCTGCCTTAGAGTTTTTCCCCCTGATATTTTCAGGATATATTCTCCACAAGAGAATTGAAGTCAGAGGATCATCTCTCTTACTTGTCATTTATTTTCTGAGTGATGTTGAACTAGTCATTTCTACCTTGATGGACCTCAGTTTTCTTATTGCTAAAATGAGTGGTTGGACTAGATGACCTCTGAGTTCCTTCTTTATCTCTAAAGCTCTGATCCTATGAATGCTTGGTTTGACAGGTATGATTATTTTGGCAACTTTTACTCTGTACTGCCATATTATTTTCCAAAAAGATTATGTATGTTTGCAGTTCCAACACCAATGGATTAATTTTTCTGCAACCCTACCAGCATTGAATCTCATTGCTTTTAATTCCTTTTGTCCATTTGAAGTGTGGGAGGAGGTATAGCAATGCTGTTTAAATTTGTGTTTGTTTGACTTGGCGAGGATGAGCATTTTTTCCCAAAAGATTATTAACAATTTGTGTTTCCTCTTTTGGATAACATCTGCTCATATCCCTTGACCATTGTTAATCTATCCATTGTGGACTGGGAAATATCTTTCTAAAATTTTAACTGTTTTCTTTATGGGTGTGTACATACACACACATATACCCACTATATTCTTTATATATTTTAGATGTCAGGTATTTACCACATTTGCTATAAATATTAATAACCAATTTAAAATTTTGATTATATATTTTATATAGAATTAAGTGTTCTGATTTTACCACTAATAATTCCTTTCATTTATTGAATGGAAAAAACCATATTATACCCCTTTCATTTGATTCTTCAATAACTCTATGAGATAGACAAGATATTTATTACTTTCCTCATTTTGTAGATGAGGAAATTGAGATCCAGATGGATTAGGTGCCTTTCTCAAAGTCATACAGGTGAGTTTTTAATTTTGTGTCATTACTACATTTAGTCAGACATAGTCATAGTCCCTATTATACTTCACGGTGTCATGGAAGTAACCTTAGGTCCTCAGTGGCAATGGTGGCAAGGTAGAGAGCAAACTATGGGAGCTCCTACCAAGCTGAAAAGGCTTCAGGAATGGACCAAGTGATGGGTAATATGGCTGTCTTCCAGGACCTGGCCCAGTTTAATGTGCACAGTTTCATTATTAGATTGGTCACCAGCTAGTAAAACTTTTGGCTAGAGCAACTCATTAAACACTAATAGGATGTGAAGAGATTGCCATTTCTGTTGCTTTATGTGCCAACAGAGATAAAGTGACAGCTCATTTAAAGCCTTGTATCATGTAATTATAGAATGTTATGGCTAGAAGGAACCTATTTTTCTACCTAATCAAAACTTCTTTATCCTGAGTCCCATTCCTCCGGGACCATGATCTCTGATTAACAAGTTGGAAATGTGGTAATACATGCGAAGGTGTCCATAAGAAAAAGAAAGGAAAAAAAAAGCTTTGTTTTTCCTTTTACTTCAATGGAGGAAGGGTAGAAAGGAGAGATTAATTGAAAAATAATAGAATTTAATACAAAAAAAATAAAAAATGGGATTACCCTGAGAAGATGCCTTAACTCAATGGTGAGTCCTTCCTGAGGTTAGATATTTGAAGGCAGGGACATATTATGATGATGATGATGATGGAGAAGAGATGAAGAAAAAGGAAAGAGGATAAGAAACACTTTAGGAACTCTATCTCCCAAGAAGGATAGCTGCAAACAGCAAAATCATAGGTTGAAAGCTAGAAGGGATCTCAGAGGGCATCCAGTCCAAACCCCTCATTTTACAGATAAGGAAACAGAGGCAAAGAGGGGTTAAGTAACTTGCCCAGGGTCACCCAGGCAGTTTGATGTGGGAATTGAACTTGGATCTTCTTGACTCCAAGTTTAATCCTTATCCACTAGACATCCATAATAAGCCAAGGAGAAGCTCATTTCTAGTTTATCCAACAGCATCCTACCTTCCCAGGCAAACACACACACACACGCACTTGTATTGAAATCTGCCATTGCTTTTATGAGAACACTGTCTTGGAAAAAAACATTGGTGTTAGTTTAGAGTGCTTGACTCCTACTGACTGATGCTATGACTTTACCTAAGTCATTTCCCGTTTCAGGTGTCCTGAGTTCTCTTGTAAAATTAGGGGGTTGGATTAGATCACTTTACACACTTCTTCCCAGTTTTGATATTCTAAGTCCTAAATAAATGTATTCACCTGACCTTCAGAGTCCCCAGTGCCTTTTGCCTAGAGAGCTAAACAGCACACATATCTGAATCTTCCACCCCAGAATTTAAACTTAGGTCACTAGGAGCATCCGGAAGGAAAGAAGGAAAAAAGGAAAAAAGGAGAAGCAGGCTTGTTTGTTTATACTTAGATTCCTGATTTCTGAGATGACTGTTTCCCTCTTGTGGTCTTGCCTTGTTATTACAACTGGTTGGTTATAATTATGCTAAAAGAGAAAAGTTGACCATATCCTGTTCAGTAGGGGTGAACACATTTCCTGTTTGGATCCTGCCTCCCTTCCTGTGGACTCTGCTTTCTTTCTAAGTGTGGGAGAGTGCCTTCTTTATTTTGCTGTCACTTTCTACTCCTTGTTTCAGGCAGCGATATTGCTGGGATAATTGCTAAGTTGGGCAATTAGCCACTAAGTCAGCACGATCCTCCATCTATCTTAAAACAAACAAACAAATATTTACTACATGGATTGCTCTGTCCAGAGATTAGCTCCTCTTGTACTTGGCTCCAGAAGGGAACAAGGCAATATGTTTCTAATTCCAGATAGAGAGCAGCCTGAATGTGAACACCTGATGAAAAGAATTCCAAGTGTGAAAAAAAGTAAGGTAAAGAAATCTACTTCTGGAGGATTTCAGGAGCTGTGGTAGTAGGGATGTGGCTCCCGGAGTCTTGAGCCTCAGTTTTTGGTGCACTTCTGGTGGCCCGGAAGTGAGAGGGAGCTGGGAACTTAATTACCCTTTCCTGAAATTGGGGTTTCTCTGAACTTTTCTCTAATCCCCCTTTCCCTTCCTCTTCTTCTGTCCCTTCCTGAGGATCAAAGCTCTCCCTGCTACTTGTCTTCTTAAGATTCTAGGACAGAAGGGATTTTTCTCCATTCTCCATTAAAAATAAAGTCATATGGAATTGGTTTATAACTTACTCAAGGGACTATTTCATTTAAATGTTGTGTCTTCCTCACCCTTCTTCCTTCCCACCTAGCATAGTGCCTGACACCTAATCAGTGCGTAATAAAAGCTTGTTAACTTGACTTATGGGGGAGGGGGTGTGTACTGTATATATGTATAAAAGTATTTCACAAGGCAGAATGTGACAGAAACAAAGGATCGATCCAGACAAAAATACTTAAAAGCAACTTGAGGAAGGCAAAATTTTTTTCTGCTGGATTGGGGCTGTGGGATCAAGGAAAGCTTAATGGAGAAGGTTGTACCTGATCTAAGGTTTGAAAAAAGAGAAGAATTTTTATCAAATATTGGGTTCCAGGAATGAGGAATAGAAAGCTGGTGGGAGATCATATAGTACAACCAAGTTAGGGATTAGTTATTAATCCAGTTTGGCTGGAATATAGAGTGATTCAGGAGTAAAATATGAAATAAGGCTGATATTTTATCATAAATATGATAGGCAGACAATGTCTTGTTTTGATGGGGGATACTGATATGATCATGTTTGTGCAACAGGAAGAATCTTTTTTGCTGATATAGAAGGAACGATCAAAGAAGAGGAAAGCTGAAGGTAGGGAGAACAGGAGGTTGTTAAAAGGACAACAATGATCTAATACCGATAATTCAAGTTAATATAGTCCCTCATGGTTTAAAAGTATTTTCATATATAGTATCTTATTTGATTTTGACAATAATCCTATGAGGTTGACAGCAGAAATGTATTTTCTTCATATGACAGATGAAGGAATTGAGGCTCAGAATGGTGAAATGACTGACCAAAGATCGCAGAGCTATGTGGTTGTTATGGAATCCAGGTCTCCCAACTCTCAGTGCAGTGTTATTTCTACTATATCACATATAGTACTATTCCATAATGGTGCCAGAGTACAAGAGCCCTACATTAAAGAGAATCATGGGGGGAAGGGTACGGAGAGAGGACATTCCTTAGGCCCCTAGGAAGTTGTTCTTAGTCAAAACTGTCAAGTCCTTATTTCTTTCAATCTCTGAGCCTTTACATTTTGTGCCCTTTAACCCTTGGGGTGACTTCCTTGCTAGGTATTCAGTGCCCTCTTAATCTGATCTCCTAAATCTTCCTTTGTACACCCTCATGAAAATTGGCTGTCAGTTTTTTGCTTCACTTACTTCAATATACTTTACCAAATTTATGATCTCATTGATGTAAGTACTTGGTTCAGCGGTGCAGGTGGTAACTCACTCATGCTTTCTGATCCTGTGTGACTGTTGTCTATGTTGTTCTGTGAATCCTTCACAGACAATCCACACAATGACCTGGAGATTCTCTTCTGATCTCGTCTTTCTGTGGGACTAAGAATAATATTTGGACTTTCCCTCTGTTATTTTTCACTCTTGTCACTGTCACTTGTTACTGTTGGCAATATACTACAGCCTAATTATGGCTATCTTGTACTTGTCCATGGATTTGAGTTATCTGCAGTTTTGGTTCTTTGGCAATATGGTGTTTCATGATTTATAGCCATATGGTTTTGCTAGAAGAATGTTGGAGAGATGCACGGTGATCCCTCTCAAGTAGATTTACATTTTAATGTGGATCAAACCTATTGTTGAAAATTTGACTTAGAATTGGGAGTCAGTAGACCTAGTGGCCAATTCAGGCCATACCACAGACCAACTGTGACCTTATACAAACCACTTCCTTTCTTTGAACCTCAATGTTTCCATCCCCAAATGAGGGGGCTGGACACCATAATATTTAAGATCCCTTCTAGTTCTGGCATCTGAGGTGAAAGAGAATGAAGTCAAAGGTGACTGAGGTCTGAACCAGGCAAATTGCAAGAATACTGATACCCTTAACAGAAATAGGGAGTTTAGGAAGAGTAGGTTTAGGGAGAAAAATGAGTTTAAATTTGAACATACTCAACAAGGTGGAAATGTCCAGCAATTGGTGATATGAAATTAGAATTGAAGAGAGAAGTAAGGGTTGCATATGGCCTGGAATCCATAGATTTGGGAGTTATCTGAGAAAAGATGAATGCATGGGAAATTCTGAGATCACTAACTATACAGAGAGAAGGGGGCACAGGACAGAGAAGTAAGAATCAGCAAGCATTTATTAAGTAGCATAGCATAGTATGTATTACATTGTGCCACTCTACGTGAGCCAGGAGAGAAAGTACTCCTAGCACTCTAGGAGTGCTACAACCAACCAACCAATCAATGAACATGTGTTAAGTATGTGTCAGGCACTGTGTACTAAGTGCTAAGGGTTAAAAAGAAAAGAAAGAAAAGGAAAGAAAAAAGAGCATAGACATTCTCTGACCTCATGGTGCCTGTATTCTAGTAGATAAGACAACATTTATTTAAATAGGTGCATACAAGATCCACAGAGAGCCATGGGAAGGTAATCTTAAAGGGAAAGGTACTAGCATGAGGAGAGTGGGAAGAGTAATTTACAGAAGATGGTATTTGAGCTGATTCTTCCTATAAGAAGCCAGAGATTTTGGCGGGAGGACATTTTAGGCATGGGGGGGTGGGGGGAAGGGCAGGTAGCCATTGCAAAGTTATGGAGATGAAGAAGAATAAGAAGGCCAGTATGGCCTATAGAATACGTGAAGGAAAGTGACCTGTAAGAAGTTTGGAAAAGTGGGAAGGGACCAGATTGCTAAGAGTTTTAGATGCCAAACAAAGGAATTTATATTTGATCCTAGAGATAATAGTGAGCCCCTAGAGATTTTTTAGTAGGGGTGACATGGTTAGACCTACAGTCAAGGAAAATCAGTTTGACAGCTATGTGGAGAATGAACTAGAGAACAGAGAAACATGAAGCAGGGAGACCAATTAGAAGGCTATTGCAGTAGTCTAGGCTATTGGAGGCAACTGGGTGGCTCAGTGGCTGGGGCATTGGGCCTGGAGTCAGGAATACCTCAGTTCATATCTGGCCTTAGATATTTAATAACTGTGTGATCCTGGGCAAACTACTTAATCACCATCAGCCTCAGTTTCCTTCATCTGTAAAATGGAAATCCCAGTAACACCCCCCTCACAGGGCTGTTGTAAGGAACAAATGAGATAATATTTGTAAAGCACTTAACACCATTGTGCTAAGTGCTCCTGGGACATGGTAGGACTTTAATAATGCTTATTTCCTTCTTTCCTTTTTTCCTTCCTTCCTTCCTTTTTTCTTTCCTTCCTTCCTTCCCTCCTTCCTTCCTTCCAGGTGACAGATAACAATGATCTGAACTAGAGTGATGGCTGCATGAGTAGAGAGAAAGGGGTAAATGTAAAAGATGTTGTAGAGAAAGAAATAACAAGGTTTGGCAGCTGATTGGATATATAGGATGAGTGAGAGTGAAGACTTGAGGATGACATCAAGGTATTGAACATGGGTGACTGGAAGGATGGCACTGCTCTTGAAGTTTGGAATAAGAAAAAGGTAGGAGGAGAACCAGAAGAGAACAGTGTCATGAAAATCCAGAGAAGAGACGTTCTCCAGGAGGAGAAAGTGATTAAAGTGTCAGATGCTTCCAGGAAGTTAGGAAGTATAAGAACTGATAAAGGGTCATTGCATTTCTCATTTAAGAGATAATCAGTGACTTTGGATAAAGTAATTCCATTTGAGTAATGAGGTCAGAGTCAAGCTGGAGAGAGTTTAGAAGACATGAATCGAAAGGAAATGGAGCCATCTAGTATAGGTTGACACCTCATATAATAGCTAGCTTTCTCAAAGTGTTTAGTTTAGAAGGGAAGGAGAGATATAAAGTAATAGAAGGAATGATGGGATCTTGTGAAGGTTGTTTGGGTTGGAGGAGACATGGGAAGGAACTAGCAGATAGGGAAATATTGAAGATTAAAGAGAAAGTGGGGATGATATTGATGCACTTTGCTTGAGAAGATGACAGGGGAGGGGATCAATAGTGCAGGCGAATATAGATTTCCATGAGAGCAAGAAGATGGAAGAAGTGTGATATGAAAAAGTCTAATATTCAGGAAATTTTGGTAACAATAGAACAAAGGTACCATAGGGTATGATGGAAGAGGAAGGCAGGGCAGGAAAAAGGATTTGAGTGCAAAAAGGCTGAGGTAGACAGAGATGAAATAACAGGGAGTGATAGCAGTGGAAGGGATTTTTTTCCTAGGCAGCCTTGGATTCTGAGTCACAGAGACGAACAATAAATAAATTTACTGGTTCATTTATTGGCTCAGATATTTTCTATGGGAGGCTTTTATGTTTTCTGTTAGGGCTATAATCAAGATGTAGACCCAAGAAAGGAAGGTGGAAAGGCTGGTTAAATGGAAACCGAGATTCTCTGTTGAATAATCCAACAGTCAAAGGAATATTTATTTCCTCTGTCAAAATTTCATATATCTTATCTCTAAACATACATAGATGCTCAATAAAAAGCTTTCAGATAGATTGACTGAACCTTTGTCATTTGGGAGGAGCTGTGTGACTTGAAATGCTGAGAGCCTTCTTTACCTTTAAGCCATGTAAAAATGGAATTTGGCCTTGCATATACTCAGTCATCAATCTAATGGTGATACTTAGGACCCAAATACAATCAAATGACAGAGGTGGAAGGGACATTAGAATGTAGAACACAAAAAATTTGAGATTCAAGGGATTTTAGGTCTCAGAACATAGAATTTCAGAGCCAGAAAGAATTTTAGAACATAAGATCAATCAATCTGTCAATCAGCAAGAATTTATTAAGCTCCTACTATTTGTCAAAGACTATTCTGGGTATCAAGAATGCAAAAACAAAAATGAAATAGTCCCTGCCCTTAAAGAGCTTACATTGCTTTGATGGAATTCATGTAAGTAAATACAATATATATGTTACCAACAACTGGATGGATTATGATAGACTTTCTATAGGAGGCAAAATCAATCTAATCAGTAAACATTTATAAAGTACCTACTATGCACCAGGTTCTGTGCTAAGTGCCATGGATACAAAAGAAGGCAAAAGACAGTCCCTGCCTTCAAGGAGCTCACAATCTAATCAGAGGGACAACAAACAGCCAAATACATACAAAGTAAGCTCTGTAGAATAAAAAAGGAAATACTTAACAGAGGAAAAGCACTGAAATTAAGAGAGATTGGGAAAGGCTTCCAGTAGAAGATGGGATTTTAGTTGGAATTCAAAATAGAAGCCAGGGTAGTCAGTAGGTGGAGATGAAGAGGGAGAACATTCGGGTACAGCCGTAGAAAATGCCCAGAGCAGAGAGATAGAGTGTTTTGTTCACAAAACAGCAAGGAGGCTAGTGTCACTGGATTGACGACTATGTGGTGGGGTGTAAGGTGTTAAAGGACTGGAAAAGTAGGAGGGAGGCTAGGTCATGAAGGGTTTTGAATGCCAAACAGAGTATTTTGTATTTGATTCTGGAGGCAATAGAAAACTAATGGAGTTTATTGAGGGTGTGTGTGTGTGTCACATGGTTGGATTTATGCTTTAGGAAAATCACTTTAGCAGCTGAATGGAGGATGGATTGGAATAGAGAGAAACTTGAGGCAGGCAGACCCACCAGCAGGCTGCAGTAGTCCAGGTATGAGGTATTAAGGGTGTGCACCATTGTGGCATGTTTCAAAGATGGAAGAGAGGTGTTATAAAGGTGAAGTCAACAGACTTTGACACATATTGGGTATGGAGGATGGGGAGAGATAGTAAAGAGTCAAAGATGACTCCTAGGTTGTGAGTTTGAGAGACTGGGAGGATGGTGTTGCCCTCCCAGTATCAGGGAATGTAGGAGTAGGGGTAGGGATGAGAGGAAAAGTTAATGAGTTCTGTTTTGAGTTTAAGATGTCTAAAAGGCAGTTGGCAAGAAAAGTAGATTTGAGGATCATAAGAATTGAGATGATAATTAAATCCATGAGGGCTGATGAGTTCATAAAATGAAATAATGAAATAGCATAGAGGGAAAGGAAAGAAAAACTTGGGACAGAACTCTGTAGGATATCAATGTTTTGAGGGCAAGATCTGGATGAAGATCCAGCAGAAAAGACTTGAGAAGAAGCTCTCAGATAAGTAGGAGGAGAACCAGGAGAGAGTGTATCCTGAAAACCTAGAGAGAAGACAGTATCAAGGAGAAGATAGTGATCAATAATGTTAAAGGCTACAGAGAGTTCAAGAAGAAGGAAGGTTGAGAAAAAGCCATAGGATTTGGCAACTAAGAGATCACTGGTAATTTGACTTTGAGCTGAGAGCTTTGAAGGAAGCTAGAGAGCCCAAACTGTAGAGGGGAGAAGGTTCATTCCAGGCTCAGAGCATGTAGAGATCTTAGAACACAAAACAAAGAACTTTGGAGTTGGAAGGGACCTTTGAAATTAGCACCTAGAATCTTGGAAGTAGAAGGTCTTTATAGATCATTTACTTCAGAGGTTCTTCACCTGTTTTTGTGTCCTGTGCCCCTTCGGACGTCTGGTGAAGCCTATGGAACATTTTCAGAATAATGTTTTTAAGGGTATAAGATAAAGTATATAGGGTTACAAAGAAACCAATTATATTGAAATATAGTTATCAAAATGTTTTTTAAAAGTTCACAGACATCATGTTAAGAACCCCATATCTAATCCAACCCTTTCATTTTGAGAGGAGAAAAAAGGCCTATTTGAACTATAAAACAGAAATTAACCAAAGAAATCTAATGTAATACCACACAAAAGAATGAATTTTCTTTCAGAATTATTTTCACAGTAGTAGAGTAAGTCACCCTAGCTAAATCACGTTATGTGTAAGTAGCTATCTGTAAGGGCTCCATTAAAATTCATATTTTGATGATGCCTAATTACGTTTTCTTATTTCCCTAGGATTGGTCATATTCTCTCATCGTGGCATCGCTCATTGGGGCTTTTGGCTCTTCCTTTCTCTATGGTTACAATCTTTCTGTAGTCAATGCTCCTTCCCCGGTAAGTACTGAAAGACAACTAGATGATCTGCCCAGCAGAGGGCAACCTTGTATTATCCACAATTTCAGCTGGAAAGCAGTGCCATTTTGTTGCACAGAAACACTGTACCATATCCTCTCACTACCTTTTTGACAACTCTGGTTTTAGACCTTTAAAAGAGGCAATGTTGATGCCTGCTGGAGAAGAACATTGCACTCAAGCCAAATTGAATAGTTCATTTTACTTTATTTTTAAATTTAAAAATGCATTATTACTATTTGATTTTATACCTTAGCTATTTTCCTTTACCTCCCTCATCCTTACTGATTAATCAGTCAGCCAAGAAACATTTATCAGGCACCTTCTTTGGTGCTTCTTAGGTGCTGGGATACAGAGTCAAAAAGAATATTGTTTGTAAGAAGTTCATTATCCAGCTGGGTGGGAAATATGTTTCATACAGGTATATACTAACTATGTACTAAAATGATCCAAGTTCATTTTGAGGAGGAAGGCACTTGTAGTTAAGGAGATCAGGAAAGGCTTCCTAGAGAAAGTATCATTTGAGCTGATATTTGAAGGAAACAAGGGATTCTAAAATTCAGAGGCATAGAGGAAATGTATTTCAGGCATGAGAGACAACCAGTGCAAAGGCTGGAGATGGGCTATGGAATATCAGGTATGAGGAATAAAGAAGATCAGTTTAGTTAGAATAGGGTATATAAGCAGGGGAGTAATATGTAATAAGGTTGGAGAGGTAGATTGGGGACAGGTTGTGAAGGGCTTTAAATGCCAAACAGCAGAATTTAGAAGTGATAAATAAGTCAGTTTATAAACATTTATTAAGTGCCTACTCTGTGCTAAACACTGGGATCATGAAGCTTTTTTTGAATAGGGAAGTATTTTGGAGTAGACTTATCTAATTAGATCATAATTTAATCTCTATGCTACTTAAACTTATTCCTTTATCTCATTCCCTACTTTTTTTTAATGGAGGCCATTTACAAAGGTATAGCAGTATGTGGCTCTTTAAAATATTAGAAAAAAATCAAAATAAAACATTAATATTCTTACCATAGGTGTCTCCCTCCAGCCCACTCATTTCTCTTCAGGTTCATGCTAATCCCACTTTGGCAAACAAACCTAAATCCCAGGAGGTCAGTTCATTTTCCTAGTTGCTCTCACAGGGACATAATAGGATATCCACCCTGGTTTTTCCTACTCATGGCCAAATCACCTAACCAGCAGATATGACTCTAGAACTCAGGACTTTGGTCTTTCTCTTTTTTCATTTTCTTTTTCAAACATAAATACCTTTTGCTTTGATATCTCCTTACTTTTTATATGTATATAATCCTCCTGATCTCTCTTACCTAGTGCTGTTTTTCTGTTCTAAGATGGCTTGGGCCTGGTTCTTCTAGCAATCTGAATTGAGTATTGATTCCCTTGTTTGGACCCCCAGCTTTTGTGTATTTGTATTTCTGTCTACTTTCACCGTGACAGGTATGAGGGGAGAGGATTTCTGTACAGGGAATAACATGTTTTCTCTCATTCCTTTCCAGGCTGCTATGCTCTAAGTCTTTCCTTCACATTATTTTCAGTCCTTTTCTGCTTATTTCATTCTGCATCAGTTCATGCAAGTTGTCCCATGTTTCTCTGAATTCTGCATATTCATTATTGAGGACTCCCCAGAGAACTTTTGTTGGTATGGGTTCTGTCTATTGATATTTATCAAATTCAAAATGAAAACATCTTAGTATTATTTTGAAAATGGCTTTGATCTAGTGAATCCCTTCAAAAGCCTTTAGGGATCCCCAAAGGTACCCTGATCATACTTTGAAAACTATTGATATAATGGATAGGACACTGGACTTGGAGTTAAGGAAGACCTGGGTTCCAATTCTCCCTCAGATATTTACTAGCTGAACAAGACAGTTAATCTTTCTGTGCTACTGTTTTCTCATTCATAAAATGAGGAAATTGGACTTCTTGGCTCCGAAGGTCCCTTCTAGCTCTAAATCCTATGATTCTGACTTCAAATCTAGTATTCTATCCATATCCCTCTGCTTTAGAGTAAACATTGATATACAATATGATTATTGTATATACTGTATGCATATGCTGTTATATATAGCTCATTCTATACTTCTACAATACAAAGGTGGGTGGAAAATAAAAAATTCCTCGTCAGCATCATCTAACTCAGCCACGGAGGACTAGCCGATGGTGTTCGGGACTGATCTTTTACAAAATGTCTTCAGTTGGCCAGTGAGTGAAATTGAGTAGGAAAGCTTTTGTGCTGGCTTGATGTCATTCAATAGCCAGCTCTGTGGGAACAACGTTAACTCAGCTGTGTGGAAGCCTGGTGTTGGAAGCCTGGTGTTCTTTCTTCCCTAAGACAATCAACTAAAATTTTACCTCAGAGATTGCAGAGGAGTGGGGGGGAAAAGCAGCGATCTCAAACAATAAAATGTTAAACCCAGTCATCATGAAAGATGAGAGTTATTTTTTACAAAATGTTTTATGGATGCTTTTGTTATTTTTTTATATCTGTCAGTTCCCAATAACATGACTCGAGCCCCAAACACAAAACCCTCCTTATAACAAAGAAACCAACCTATCAACTGTATATGCAGTATCTGTGTCTATATTCTTGCCTCTTTCTATTGAATACAAAAGCACCTCTTATTTCTATTGCAAGGAGGGAATTGCTTCACTATCCATGCTCTGGAATCAAGATTGATCAGTGTAGAATTCTGATGATTTTTAATATTGTTTTCTATCACTTCATCATGGTTATTGTGTATTATTGTTTTCTTGGCTCTGCTTTTTTGTCCTCTGCACCAGTTTATGTAGGCCCTCCCAAGCTCCTATGAAGTCTTCACTTTTGCTATTTCTTAGGATGATAATTTTGGCTAGTGACACTCTTCTTAAAATAAGGAAAACTATGTCCTCCTATAAATTTCCTATGGCAAATCTCCATCTGCTGGAAGCCTTGCTCTGAGTCTTTACATTCCATGGGTACTAAAGAAGGCATGAAGGTTGCATTCTATCTTTTATCTCTTGTTCACCTATATAACTGGTCCATCTATCTTCTTTTTCTGATAATACATTTCCTTGAAATCTTTTTTTTTTTTTGATGAGGCAATGGGGTTAAGTGACTTGCCCAGGGTCACACAGCTGGTAAGTGTCAAGTGTCTGCGGCCGGATTTGAACTCAGGTCCTCCTAACTCCAAGGCCAGGGCTCTGTCTACTGCACCACCCATTTGCCCCTCCTTGAAATCTTCTAAGTTGCTTGTTGTGACCATGACATCACTGATATTATATTGTATCCTGTTTACATCCCTATTCTGTCTCTCCATTGCCCTTTTGGGTTATCTGGAGATTTGATTCTACAAGCTCAAATACCACCTTCTCTTCAGGCCACAAGGGAGATAACCCATGACCTTGAGCCCCAAAACTGAAAGTGGTGTCTGAAGCTAAGGTAGAGTTAGTATCAGGGTCAACAACAGAGTCCAGAGGTCAAATGAAGAAATTTATGAGAGGACATAGTTTTCCTTATTTGAAGAAGAGTGTCACTAGCCAAAATTATCATCCAGCCCTAAGAAATAGCAAAAGTGAAGACTTCATAGAACCTTGGGAGGACCTACATAAACTGATGCAGAGGACAAAAAGCAGAGCCAAACAGTAATACGCAGTAACCATGATGAAGTGATAGAAAACAATATTAAAAATCATTAGAATCCTACACTGATCAATCTTGATTCCAGAGCATGGATAATGAATGGTCTTGGATCAGGCCACGGGGCTTCAGTATTAATACAAGCAATAGGAGTATAGGTTGGATAAAGAGTACTCAATGAGCTGGGATCTATGCTCTTCAGACATTTATACTTTTTTTCATCTACCCCTTATCTTCCTCTAAATTCACCACAGTTGGACAATGTTGACTGTCACTGACATTCTCAATATTAAAAGCTAACTCTCAGTAACCATAGCCATAGAAGTTCTAATGAGCGCTAAATACTTCACCATCTCCCACTTTTCCTTGTTGAGCTCCAGTTTTCTCCTCTGCAAAATGGGGATAATTGTCTCTGCACCACCCACCTTAAAGGATCCTTGTCAGAGTTAAATGATAAAAGTGCTATATAAATGAACTATTTTCATTTAATTGCCTTTTGTAAATGACATTGTATCATAGATTACTCTATTTGTACTTGCCAAAGGTGGACTATGGTGGCTCTTAATCAGTAGAGAGGCTTCTCTCTTAAGACATCTTGCTTCTAGCCCCTGGGGAAACGTACGAAGAGTCAGGTTCCATCCACGCTCCAGGACTGTCATTTCCTTGAGTGCCAAACTCATTTGTTTTCATGAAACAGTAATTGTGAAAGGTCCCATTTCTAACTGTCATACTCCTGCTCTTACTAAAGTGCCCTTATCATATAGTGGTTATAAAACTCCCATTGGCTCTTTCAGAGGTTAATGACCATGTCTAAGAAAAGTTGCCCAGAGAAGTGACCTCAGGTACCTCAGTTTATTCTTGGAGTGAAACGTTGCATTGTCATTAATGATTCATTTCCCTAAAGTATCTTGGTACATTTGTTTTCTAATGTGAGTACACTGGATTCTTTCTTTGTGGTTGTCCTTGGGGTTAAGGTTAATGGAACTTTGCCTTATGGGTGAGACTGGATCTATTTCTACATATTGTAGATATGTGTAAAATATATATGTATAATATACATGTCATATGTCTATCATATAACATATACATATGTGTGTATGTGTGTACACATTAAGGATCTGTGATTTCTTCAGTGATAGACGGTTGCCCATCTACAATTTAGTGGATAAAAGAGTTGTCTGATGCTCAGCAAGGCTAAGTGACTTACCCATCGCTCACAGGGCTAGTGTGTGTGTGTGTGTGTGTGTGTGTGTGTGTGTGTGTATTCATATATATGGTTGCTGACATTTGTATACTATTCACTAGTTTACAAAGCATTTTACATGCTCAAATTTACCCTCAACAAATATGTATCTAGTATAAGTATTATTATTAATAACAGCTTATATTAATATGGTACTTTGAAGTTTGCAAAGTGCTTTATTATATATATTATCTTGCTTGATTCCCTGTGAGATAGATCCTATTACTATCTCCATTTTACAGATGAGAAAACCAAGCCCAAGAGAAGTTAAGGGACCCGACCAGGTTCTCATAGCTAGTAAGTATCTAAGACAGAATTTAGACTCAGGTCTTTTTTATTTGAAGTTCAGAGCTCCAGCTGCATTACTACCTTTAAAGATAACTAAATTGAGCCTCAGAGAGGTAGATGACTTATCCAAGGTCACACAAGTAGTAGGTGACAGAGGCAGGATTAGCATCTAAGTTTTCTAATACCAAATCCAAATTTTCAATATATTACACAGAATGCCACATACATATGAGAATATTATATGTATATATATATATATGGATAAAAGAAAATATTTTGGAAATTTCATATTTTCTTATATAAAATTTGAGCTGGGCTTTGAAGGTAGGATATGGAGAGTTATAGAGAAGTAGTGTTTGAGGCATCCCAGGGACGATGTAATTCAGTTCATTTCAGGCAAGTAACATTTAGTCAGTCGACTAACATTTATTAAAGCACATTCTACATGCCAGGCAGTGTGTGCTGGGGGTACAAAGGCAAAAACAGTAGTTGATCCAAAGAGCTTAGAGTCTAATGTTTACAACTGGATTCAATTCAATGCACATATTTTTTAACTAATGAATATCATGATGAAAATGGCACTCAGAATAATTAAGAGCAAAAAAAATCTTCATTGGGCATAAGGGAGAGGCATTTTAAATTCCACCAATTGAAATTGTAAACATTTTATAGTATCTTGGTTTATTCAAGATGGACACATTGGAGACTTACAATAACAATAACTTTTTTATCATGGATATATGTGATTTCTAACATTTATATATCTTTTTGGTCACTTGCCCTTCAGTAACAGTTTTAAAGCTTACAAAATGTTTTCCCCATAATAACTCTGTGAGGTAGGTTCTCCCCATTTTACAGATTTGTTCGAAGTAATGCCACCATTAAAAGGTGTAAGCAGGACTCAAACAGAAAGGTTCTGATTTGGCATCCAGCTCTCTCTGTCTTGTTTTCATCTAGGCCAATGATGAGTTCAAGTGGATATTTAAGCAGGAAGCATGCCACCTTCTAGCTACTTGTAATGGGATGTGTGAGACATTTCCTACCTATAGTCATGCAAGTGGTTTTGTGGGTCACATGTTTCATACCTGCTAGTCACTCGAAACTTTCAGACAATGATTGTATATTCCAAATAATTTTTGACGCTGCTTCTCAAAATAGGAACAATTGGTAGTGATTTGAAAGGCTTTTGCCAGTCTTCATAATCATGGTGCAACATGAAGACAATAAAGTATATTTTTCTACCTAATGACATCTCTTTGTTTCCTGAGGCACATTGCATGATAAGGAGATTTCTGGGGAATTGTTAACAGTTAGCTTATCTTCTTTGTTCAGAACAGATTTTTAACAATCTCTTCCCTCCCCCCAAATACACACACAAACACACACCTTTTATTTTCAATAGACAGACATAGGCATTTCAATCAATGCTTTATTGTCAAGAGGGCCAGGATGATTGCTTTTTACCGTGAACTCTCCCATCAGAGAAACCCATGCACACATCTGAGCTCAGTGGAGCTTAAAGGATTTTGAGTCAGAAGAGACCTTAGAGGTCATTTAGTCTGTCCAACCCTCTTATCTTATTTGCATCACCCACTTCACAGGGTTGTTGCAGGAAAGGAGGCTTGTCATCTCAAGCTGCTGCAGAAATGAAATGAGTTACTATTATTGTGAATTTACAAGTGAGGAAACTAAAGCCCAGAAAGCTTAAACTTAAAGTCCTATAGTTAGTAATGACAGAGCCAGGATGAAACTCAAGTGTTTTGAAACTGAGTTCAATTCACTTTTCACTAGCCAAGAGGTATCTCACCTGTAAAACTCATAGTGCTTTTATAGTTTTTTTCTTTTTAAATTTAAATATATAACTTTTACTTTTATATCACATTTATTTCTAAATATTCTCTTTCCCTTACCTAGAAGTCCATACCTTCTAAGATAGATGAAAAAGAAAAAAGAAGCAGTTCAGAAAAATTAACCAACCAAGGCTAGTCTTATGTGTAATGTTCTATGCTTGTAGTCCTCCAACTCTGCAAAGAAGTGTGTACCTGTAAGGAAGGATGGTAGAGGGAAGCCATTTTTTTCTCTCTTTTAATGTTGAACTTGGCCAGCATAATTACACAGTATTTGATTATGTTTTGTTTTGGGTGGTTGTATTTTTTCTGTTTACATCATTATAGTAATTTTGTATACTATTTTCCGGCTTCTTGTTACTTTGCCCGGCATCAGTTCTTATGAGTCATCTGACACATCTCTGTATTTTTCATGTTCATACTTTCTGATTGTCTGCTATTACACAACGTGCTGTTATGAATGTTTGGGTATATGCGAAATCTTTTTGTCTTCCACCTCCTTAAAATGCCTAACAGTAGGATCTCTGGGTCAAAGGGTACAGATATTTTAGTCACTTACCGTACTTTCAAATTGCTTTCCAGAAAAGTGGGACCAATTCACATCTCTACCCATGTTGTGATAGTGTGCCTGTCTATTCATAGCCCCTCCCATCTTTTAATCTCTTGATCAGGTTTTTTTTTTTTGAGGGCAGTGTGGGGTATGCCAGTATGACATAAAATCCTAGAGTTGTTTTGTGTTCCTCTTAGTGATTTGGAGCAATTGTTCATATCGTTAATCTTGATCAATAGTTTACAGTTCTTTTGAGATCTGATTTGTTTATAGACTTTTACTACTCTTCCATTGGCTTTATAGTATTCATTTGATCCTCACCACAGCCCTATAAGTTGATAGTAAAAGTTTCATTTTCCCACTTTAATTCAGTTTTTAAAATATTTATTAAGTTCCCTTTATTTGTAGGTCACTGTACTAAAAGTGGAAAAGGGAAAAATTTAACTATTCTCTTCCTTCAAAGAACTTATATTTTACATGGATAATACAATATGTACATAAATAGGCAAAGGAATTGGTGATAGACTAGAGCTCACAAGAGAGATGTGCATATGTTTTCGTCTGTGTATTGTGTGTGTGTATATATATATATATCCATGTCTATATACATATACACATACATACGCATATACCTATAATACAAAACAGAGATATTTTATATATACACAATATATATTTATACATGTACGTATATGCACATGCACACAAATGTACACACAGGTGTATTCATGTGTATATGTGTATTTGTGTGTTACATTGTAAATATATGTATATATAAACAGGTAGGTGGATGATAGATAGATATGTGTAGAGATGATAATTGCTCCCATTGGGACTAATGGAAACCTAACAAAAAGTATAGAGTCGAGATGAAGGCCTGAAGCTTTGGAGGACACTAACTTTTGGAAGATGGGATAATGATCCAACAAAATGGATTAAGAAGGAAATGGTCAGGTAGCTATGAGGAGAAGCAAGATGGCATAGTGTCATTGAAGTCAAGAGGAGGATCTATTCAAGAAAAGAGGGATGGAGGACAGTGGCAGTAGCTGGACAGAAGTCAAAGGAGATTAGGACTGAAAAGGGCCATTGGATTTACCACTTAAGAGGTCCCTGGTAATCTTGAAGAGGCCAGTTTCAGTAGAGTAATGGGGTTGGAAGTAAAAAGTGAAGGCGAAGAAAGGAAATGGGAGATTACAAGATTCACAAGTGTAGATAACTCTTCTTTTAGGGAGTTGTGAAAATGAGACTAGATATAAGATGATAACTTGATGACATGGCAAGGAGAAGGTTGTTTGTAGACAGCAGGGAGGCAGCTGGTGAATAAGGGGAGACTGAAGATGAAAGAAAAAAAGAGAATGATTGAGGAGGAAAATTCCCAGAGGTTATTAGAATGCATAGGATCAAGGGCACAAGTAGATGGGTTGGTCTTGACTGAAAAAAATGGGTTATGTCTTCATCAGATTGGATCAAAGTAGATGAGGATGGGGAATAGTATGTAGGGGTATTGAAGAATAGAATAGGAATAAGATGGAGTTTATGATGGGTTGCTTCAATTTTCTGACAAAGTAGGAGTTGAAGTCCTTGGCTGATGGATAGATAGTAGTGTGGAACTAGAGGAGAGAAAAGAAAGTCAGGAGTGGATGCTGTGAGGATCATACTATAGGGTTAATCAGGCTAGCATAAATGGATTGTCTTGTAGCATGCTTTTTTTTAAGACAAGCTTTACTGATTTTTTTTAAACATCATTTTCATTTCCACATACATTCCTCTCTTCCCACCCTGTCCAAACATGCATAACTGAATCCTCCCTTGTAATAAAGTCAGCAGATATAGCGATAACATCTGACAGTGTAGATAACACTCTCCTTCTGTATCCCCACCCCCACTCCCCATCCCTTGAACAGAAAGGGAATTATATTTTGTTGTCTGTTTGCTGGATCGACCATGACATTTACTCGGAATTTGGATTCCTTTTTAGTATTCTTTCCAAATACATTATTGTGGTCATTGTGTACAAGGTTGTCTGGATTTGCTTGTATCACTGCATCAATTAATACAAAACATCTATGGTGCAGTGGAAAGAACGATTGCTCTAAATTAGAAGAGCTGGATTCAGTTCCCACTTATCTGAATTTCCTGCGTGACCTTGGACAAGTTGTTTAATCTCCGTGGAGCCTTTGTTTCCTCATGTATAAAATTAAGGGTTGGATTAGATGGTCTTCTGAGGTCCTTTCCAGCTCTTGACCTATGATTTGGTGATGCCCAATTTCTCTAAACTCTTCATATCCATAATTTCTTACTACACAATAATATTCCATTTTATTACATTCCATTTCATTACATTCATATACCACAAATCCTTCAGTCAATTGAAGGACATCTACCTTGTTTCCATGATTGTGCTACCACGACAGTACTGCTCTGAATATTTTGGTATATATGGAACATTTCTTTTTGTCTCTACCCTCCTTTAACCTGTCTTTAACTACAATTCCCAGTAGTGAGATCACTGAGTCCAAAGGCATGAACTAAGCTATATTTTTCTTTTTAAATTCTGAATTTTTTTTTCAGAACGGTTGGACTAATTCAGATCTCCACCAACAGTGACGTTCTGTGTCTGTTTTTACTATGGTGCCTCTAACAGTGAACATCTTTTATAATCTTTGATAATTTGATAGTCATGAGATGAAACCTTTGTTGTTTTTATGTGCATGTCTCACTAGTGAATCAGAACCTTTTTCATGTGGATAGGTTCAAGTAGTTAATTTGAAATTCTTCTTTTGGAACTGTTCTTATCCTTTGCCCCCTTATAAATATTTTTGATGATTCCCTATATAATTTGGATATCAATTTATTATTAAAGATACTTGATGCAAAGTCTCCCCTTCGCTTCTTTTAGCAGCATTGATTTTTATTAGTCCAAAAATGGAAACAATCCTTGATATCAAGAAGCTTATGTCTTATCAGAGGAAATGGCATATACGTAAACAAGTATATTTAAAATAAATACAGGATAAGTGTTTTTAGAAGAAGATCCTAGAACCTGCAGGAACCAGGAAAGGCCTCAGGTAGGAGGTGATACCTGAACAGTTTTGAAGGAAACAAAGGATTCCCAAGGGTAGAGGTGAGGTTGGAATGCATTCCAGCCATGGTTAAAGCTAACCCGAAGGTGTAAAGATAGAATATGGAGTATCATGGAGAAGAGAAAACCAATGGTTGAGGTAATCCAGGGTTGGGGTAAGTCTAGATGTAAGTGGCAATAGGACAAGAAGACAAGGGATGTGAAAATAGGCAAATAGTTGAACTAGAGAACCATAGTGTCAGGATTGTGAAGGGAGGAAAGTGAGTCCAGGGCAGGGATCATAGGGTCAGAGATCTAAAGCTATAAGGGAATTCAGAGGTCATCTTGTCCAGTTCCTTTAATTACAGATGAGGAAATTGTAGCTTAGGAAGGTTTAATGATTTGCCCCAGGTCACACAGTTGTTATTAGAAATAGGATTTGAACCTTGGGTCTTATTCCAGAGACAGTGTTCTGTTTACGGTGACAGATCAGGGAATAGTATAGATGGCATGGTAAGGATGCGGCGTGGAGGAACGAGGCAGGATGGGGAAGAATAGGGGGTTGTGATTAAAAGGAGGAATTTTACAGTTCTGGATCATGGAGTTAGCATAGTTATGGGTGTAATAACAAATGCTCATGGGTTGATTGATTGATGATGATATCCGAAGTATAATCATCCAAGTGCGGGGCTTTGGTGGAATGATGCAGTGAGTAATGGTTGAAGAAGCTGGTGGCTGGTCAGGATGGTTAATGTTGCATTGACTTATATATTGGTATCCTTAGGAATGAGGGAAGGATTTGGGGTAGAGGAGTAGATTGTGAATCTGGTGTTGACTGACTCCTTGAGAAAGAAAGGAAAATGACCTGGGCATCGATAAATTAGGCCAAGGAGCTATAGCCGGATTAAGTAAACCTCTAAGAAATGAAATATCTGCACAAAGATGACAAAAGGGACAGCCTGGGAATAGGAATAGTAGAATCAAGGATAATAGGATTCTTCCTACTTCTCCTGGTCTAGTGTGTTAAGGGATATGAGACAAGGAACTTCAAGTCCTAAAGAAGGATAGTGAGGGATGCAATATCTTCAGGGTAGGCCAAGTTATTCAGTACCAGGAGATGGCAAGAAATGGAGGTGAAGGCATCTAAGATAAAAGAGAGTTTGATAACAATGGAGTGAGAGTGACAGAGAGCACAATGAAAGGGAAGAGCAGAAGAGGATATGTTCTAGGGAAGGATAGGTTTAGGTGGATTGGGGAGAGGAAGCAAGGGGAAAAGATTTTTACCTTTGAATCACAGGGAGAAGGGGACAAAGAACCAGAAGATTGATCAGGGCCCCTGTCCTCTAGGATCCTGCAAAGACTGAATATGTTGTTGGGGGGCGGGAGTGGCATTAGCCACTCTAAACGCAGGGGAATCAGGGATGACAGCCAGGTAGAGGTGCCAGGGGGTTGGTGTTCTCATTTTTTTAGGGTTAGGCTGAATGCATATTCAGTGTCAAGCCTATAGTTTCATCCTGAGACATTGAGACACAAGCTACAAGCCCTCAGCTCTCGGTCATTGAATTCCTCTCTCCCTATCCCACTAGTTCTTTTTGGAGCCCTGGGTTTCCCTGTTGCTTCTAATTGGAAATGATTTCTCCCTTGTCTGACCTCATCTCTCTGCATTCCTCTTACCTATTAATGATATTATACATCATTATTATATAATATATGATAGTATATGTTATAATTATCTATGTACAAATCCCCTTTACTGGAGTGTAAGTTCCTTGAGGTTAAGCATCACATCTTATTCATGTGGCATCTCTCTCAGTACCTGGTGCAGTGTCTTCAACATAGTAACCATGCCAAAAAAGTTGTCAGTGAATTCAGGGTTTTCACTAATGCATATTGCCTTTTCTACCTGTTCCATTTTGATGTCTTTAGGCATCTCTCTAGTATGACATTGTGATTTATCACAATACCTTTTCTCTTTAACGAGAGTAACAAGTTACGCAGCTTTTAAAAGTGTATGGAATATTAAAAATTAAAAACTTAAAAAAATCTTACTTAAAAACTTAGAAGCCTAAATGTTTTCATTGCTCATCCTAGGGATGAGCAAATTACTTCCTTTCCCTAGCTGACATGAGGCCCTTTGGAAAATTTGACCACCTATACATTTTGTATATCATCAGGGAAGGATTTTTTTTTTATGTAGGTGTAGGTTATGTTTTAACTTCTAAGATACAGAAAAAGAAATAACAATATATCATTTATTTCCAGTACATCAAGACTTTCTACAATGATACCTGGGAAAAAAGACAAGGCCACTCAATAGATAATAGTACTCTAACACTGCTATGGTCTGTGACTGTGTCGATTTTTGCTATTGGTGGCCTAGTGGGCACAATGATGGTGATTTTGATTGGAAAAGTTCTTGGAAGGTAAGAATTGGGCTAAGTAAGCTGCTTCTTATTGCTCATCTAACAAACTCATTAAACAGCATATAAAGTTATAGCATGTGACCCCTTCTCCTAAAAAATCATACTGTGATGTCTCATTATTGGCAGAGTTTATTTCATCATGTGGCAAAGGGCAATAGGAAACATTATTTCATGGATACTTAGTCATCACACGCATATATGTATATACACACATATATGTATATTTATGTATAGGTGTGCATATATATACACACATGAACATATATATACATATTTGTAACGTATGTCCTATGTACATGTTATTTATATGTTTTATATACACACACATACATATGGCTTTGGCAACCCTAAAGTGCTTTATAAGTTATTGTTACTGTGGTTGTTGTTTTGTACCATGCTCTTCTAATAGGCACTGTCACATGCATAGCATCAGGTCACTCTCACGGTGCTCCCGATTACTTGGCCACCACTGGAGTCCAGGCCATGTCATAGCTATTTCCCCGATAAGCCTGGGAAAACTAAAACCTCCCCCAAAAGTCAGCATCAGCTTCCTCCCCCACTGCTGGCTCTTTATAACAGTCTAGAGTCTTAAACATAGAATCACGGACTTGTAGGTTCAAAGGGACCCTAAAGTTCCAAAGTCCGGTGTATCTTTGAATACAAAGCTCTACAGTATTCTTGAAAAATGGTTCTCAGGTCTTTGCTTGAAGACCTCCAGTGAGGTGGAACTCACTACTGCCTGACAGGTAGACCATTCTGCTTTTAGATAGCTCTAATTCTTGGGAAGCTCTTCCGTTTGTTGAGCTGAAATTTGACTCTCTGGAACTTGCAATGCATTGCCCCTTACTCTACCCTCTATGTCTAAACATACTCACCTTAAGAAGCCCTGCCTAATGCCCTGGCATCATGGTAAATTTACTGGCCTGTTTTGTAGCAAATAGTCTAGCTCCACATCACTAGTATTCACTTGATAGTGAAGTTATATAGTGGCAAGCTCAAATACTTTATATATTCATGGAATTTTAGAACTGGAAGAGGCCTTAGAGCTTATCCAGTCCAACTGTCTGATTTTATTGAAATGGAAGACCGAAGAGTTGAGTTAACTTGCTCAAGGCTATACATTGTTTGTGTCAAAGCCAGGACTGGAACCTGGGTCTCTTGACTCTGAGTCTTGTTCTTAACTCTCCTCCATCTTGCTTTCTTTCCCTTGATTTGTCAAATACTGAGTTGCTTGGCACTATAATGCAGAGAGGTGAGTAGAATGCCTTGATACAGCTATGTTCTGATGATACCTCTCTCTTCTAGGAAATGTGTGTTATTAGTCAACAATGCATTTGCCATTTTAGCTGCAGTGCTTATGGCTTGCTCACGTCAAGCAGGATCCTTTGAAATACTAATCCTGGGTCGGTTCATCATGGGCATTGATGGAGGTGAGATGGCTATTTGTATATTTTATTGATTCTGCTAGCTATGGAAGATATCCTACCAAAGTATGTGGCCATTAGCAAAGTCATGACATCCTCTGCGTCTTCATTTTTTCATCTGTACATTGGAAGTTAATAATCTTTACACTACTTACCTAAAGAACTGTTGTACAAAGAAAATGCTTTATAAACCTTAAAGTGCAATAGACTTTACAGGACTGAAAGTTGGAAGCAACCATAGACATCACTTAGTCTGATCCTTTCATTTTACAAATGAGGAAACTGTGACTTAGGTGAAGTGACTTGCTTACGATGACTCATTAATAATTGGTGAAGTGAGGACTTGAAAATGACTCTTCTGACCCTCAAGTCCAGTGTTCTTTCCCTTATTATGTGTATACTCCTTATTATTGGGATATGGAATGGAGCGGCACGAAAAGAATCCCTATTAAAGTTCAATACTTGGTCAGCTTCAAGCTAAAATGAGACGTTGCAATAATGTTAGGACAAAGTCTCCAGAGGCAGCCAGTCATTTGTAGAAGGCATTTTTCAAGCTATAAAATCCTTTGCTTTATCAGCTTTTTCAGTCCGCTTAAACCTTCAGATATTCTATAGTGCCCAGAGGGCTCGCGGGTAGTTTTATTTCCTGTCTGAATAACTTTCCCTGTACATTTATTATAAAGAAGATGAAAAGAAAATTCCTTCAAAGCACCATTCTTGTTTAAATGTGTGATTCTTCCCTTTTGTTGGACAGTGCCACATTTTGGCAAGGCCACTAATAAATGCTCTAGTATCTCTAGAGGCAGGTGACCAGGATGGCTGAAGAGACTGCAGACTGGGACATGAGGATGATTAATGTAGGTAGGGCTGCTCAGACCAGGAGGAGAGGACTTGATGAAGGGTGGAGAGGCTAGACGTCATCTTCACTTTCACATATTTGCAGAGCTGCTGTGTAGAAGAAGGAAGTGAACTTATTCTATGTGGTTCCATAGGGCTAAACTACAATCAATCTACTACACACACAGGGGCAGATTTTAGCATAAAATAAAGAAGGAAGGACTTGGTAGCTTTAGAACTGTTCAATAATATAAATCACTGCCCACGGAGGTAGTGAGCTCCCCATCTCTTGGTAGAAGCTAATAGGTTACCTGTTAGTTGTTGCAGAGGCATTTCCTACATTGGGTGGAAAGTTTAATTAGACCAGTGGGATCAAACTTAAATAGAAACAGGGTCACTTAACTGTATATAAGGATCCCTTGGGCCACATATTAAATTAGAAAACTACACATTAATGTTATCTGTTATATTGTGTTTTTATTTATTTTGTTAAATATTTCCCAATTACAGTTTAATTTGATTCAGCCTCCTTAGGGAGTGTTGGCTGAGGCCCACACAGCCACATGTTTGACACCTCTGAATTAGATGATCCTTCAGTTTCCTCCTTGATTCTATGATTCTCTTCTTCTGTTGTTAATGGCCCCCTTTTGCATCCCATTAAGCATCTTACATAATGCCTTTGCTGTCTAGTTTGGAAACCTAGCTATTTTGGGGACTTGTATGCTTCTCACACACAAACTGGTAGCCGTCTTTCTTCCTTCAGAAATAAGCTTGGCTTAAAGATAGATGTGGTTATGAAACTAAAGATTCCAAACAAATACCTTGGCATGCATTGTTCCCAGGATGTATTAATAAAGAACTGTGAAAGAAAGGGAAAGTGACTGGAAAACAAACTTATCATTCCTCTACACTTCCAGAACATTTTAGATTTTCATAACTTTACACATTATGCTGTTAAATCTTACTAAATCTCTGCGAAATGGAAGAAATAACTTTTTTCTCCTACAAATCAGGAAATTAAAACTTTACACATTGAAATTATTGGCCACATTCTAGGAAAATGTATCTAGGAATTAAGACTATAATGTAACAGAACCAAAGACTGTTAGAATCTCAGAATAGAAGGAACCAGAGAAGTGGTCCATTCTATATCCCCCAGCCCTACCACCTGCATCATAATCCCCTCCACAGCATCTCTCTACTTAACACTTAACAGAGAAAAGAAAGTGTAGTCCAATGGAAAGAACCTGAATTCAAATTTTGTCTGTGCAGCTTACTACCCATATGACCTAAAGTATATTACTTTTCCTCTGTAAAGTGAAGAGGTGGAACCATTGGTGTCCAAGGTCTCTTAGCACTGAATCTGATGAAGTGATTTGTGGAGTAGCCGATCCCATAATTATAAACATTTGTACAATGAGCCAGAGAAGGAAGTGACAAGCCACTCTGGTATCTTTGCCAGGAAAACCCCAAATAGGGTCACGAAGAGTCGAGCATGACTGGAATGACTGAATGACAAGCATAAAGAAGTTCTCTCCTATATTGAATAGAGATTAGCCTTGCTTTACTTCCATCTTTTCTAGAGTTTTACCTTCTGGGGTTAAGCAGAATGAAGGAGACTGGAGGAATACTTGTTAGGGTTCATGCTTCAGGTCTGACTTGGACTAAATGACTACCATCTAATCCAAGATGCCATCTAACTCTGAAATTCTGAGATTTGATGACTGGGACCCAGTGGAATCTTTATCCAGGTGTCTATTCCCTGTTCTTCCTGGTGGCTAAAAGAAAGTAGCTAAGTCTCATTAATAATCATTTTCTTTCACAGGCATTGCTCTCAGTGTCCTCCCTATGTATCTGAATGAAATCTCACCCAAAGAGATCCGTGGATCTTTGGGACAGGTCACTGCCATCTTCATTTGCATTGGAGTATTTGCTGGTCAGCTCTTGGGCCTGCCTGAAATACTGGGACAGGTAAGTGAAATATCTTTTCTTTGTCTTGTGTAGAAGCATTTTGGATACCAACAGTGCAAGGGGCTACCTCAGGAGGCATTGTGCTCCCCATTGCTGGAGGTCTTCAAGCAGAGACTGTATAAACAGTTCTGAAAAATCTACCTTTGGTGACTATTTGTCACCCACCTCTCACTTGTAGCTCCAAGCAGTTGTAGCATGTGCAGCAGCCACACTCTGGTAAAACTATCATGGCAGATGGGTTAGACCAAGTTGAGGGTAACTGACAGGCCTCAAACCAATTGGTGAGTTAGGGGAATGTCTACCCCAAGCTTGTGAAAACTTCCCCCAGAAGAATAGATGGATGAGAAGAATTTGTTGCAATGGCCATGAAGATGGCTGAAGCAGGCACTGTGCAGTGCTGAGCTTGGTCAGACATTGAAGACACCAAATTCATCTACTGAATCCCAGGCCATCACCAGTTGTTGTCTTGACTTTTGTCCTATCATCGGACTTTGACGACTCTGGAAGAGAGTGTGAAGCTGATGACCCTGTGCAACTCTGCCTCACTTAAATCCAATCCACACACAAGTCAAGACATCACCTGTGATGTCATTGGTCCTCTTTGAAAACTAAGGACAAATAACAGACAACAGGCAGAGATCGTATGGGATGTTGAAAGTATCATGCTGGGGTATATGTTAATCTAGATATCCACTAAGGTCTTGTTCAACTCTGAGGTTTTATGCTTTTGATTGGAAAGGAGGAAAACTGGTCATGTTGGCAGGAGAGGTAACAGATAACCCAAGTGCTATATTAAAAAATACTAAAATAATAAGTGAATATAAGAAATATTACTTATACCAGCTCTTCTTAAAGAAATTAGCCACTAAGGGGATGCCCATCAATTGGGAAATACTGGATGGCATATGAATGTTAATGGAATTCTGTTATGACTTAAGAAAAGACAAAATGAATAGCTCCAGGAAGGCTTGTATAAACTCATGTCTAGTAAAGTGAACAAAAAACCAGGAGAACTGGTTTATTTATTTATTTATTTATTTAGTTATTACTATTCTAAAAATGGCAATAACATGGTAAAGACAAACAACTTTGAAAGGCTTAAGAACTCTGATCAATGCAGTAATCAACAACAGCTCCAAGGGATTGATGATGAAGAATGCTGCCTACCTCCTGATAGAGAAATGGTGGCCTCAAATTGTATATTAGACATTAATTTTTACATGGCAAATGTAGGAATTTGTTTTACTTGACTGTGTGTATCTATTAGAAGAGATTTAAAAAAATTTTAACAGGGGGGTAGGGGGAAGGAGAAAATAAATGCTTGTTTGTTGAAAAAAATTTAAGGTGTTAAAAAAAGGCAAAAAAAGAGGAAGAAGAAGGTTTCTAGCATGTTGGATGGGACCTCTATGGAATATCTTTAGAAAGATGTGGACAGGAGTTACATGGAATAAAATGTGGAGGGATGGCAATCTTCGTTGGAAGAGGGAGAGCCCACATAAAGGAAATCATATATCCATTAAAATGTGAACTATGTCTTTTCTATGCCATTGTACTGTTTCCATGAAACCATCCTTAATTTCCTAAGGAGGAAATCATCTCTCTGACATCTGATCTCATCGCATTTTGACTCTTCTTATGCAATGATCATATTCTAATTTGTATTATAGCAATTTGAGGCATCTGTCTTATCTCCTCCTCTTGGGCAGGGATGATGTTTTCTTTATCTTTGTATCATCCTCAGGGCTAATTCAGCAATGGACTATGCTGCTAGTAGGTACTTAATGAATAGTGACTGAAAGTATGGGTAACAAATGGGAGTTATATTGAAAGATGGCATTTCTATTTTAGCATCGCTTTATCAGATGCTGAGACAGTCTAATAATTTATTTTTAGCTTTTACAAAAGAATCTACTTCAAAAGTATAGCAAGAAACAACAAATGTTTTTCCCCAGCACCTGGGGGCATAATCCCTCTTACACTCCTTCCAGTTTCTGGGAAGGAGAGGAGGATTCAATTCGTGGTTTAGCTCAGATTTTATAAAGCATAGTCTCACCAATTTCCAAGTCCAAAGCCCTCCCCAGGCTTGCATCCCAGCTCCTTGGCTTCTCGGGGCTTCCCTACCAACCTGACAACAACATCCCAACCTGGAATCCTGGCTGACCTCAAAGGTCACCATGGCTCAATCTCCTGGGTCCCTAGACTCCACTTTCCAAGCCTAGAATGGAAAAGGACAACTGAAATAGAGCAAGATCCCAATCCCCTTTCTCAGGGCCCATGTCTTAAACGCAGAGTGGGAAGATAGCTGTTGCCCCACACCTACCTTCTTGCATGGTGCCCATGCTTCAGATGAACAGGACCTTCACATCCTGGATGGTACCAGAAAGCAAGCAAAAGATATTTTGAAGTGGTCCATGGGAGAACTCTTCAGAAACCTGAATGAGGAATTATTGTGACTGTTAAAAAAATAGTTGACTCAATTCTATTTTTTATGAATCTATAATATCTAGATTACTGGGCTAAATGCCAAAGGATGATATAATATTTAGATAAGACTAGCCCTATGGTATTTAGAATATTCTTCAGTCCAGAGTTCTTCAAGAAGAAACCATGCAATGCAGCTGAGGGAACTAATGAACTAGCTATATTTAGAAAAAGACTTAAGAGGTCATCTAGTCAAAGCCCATCACTTTTCAGATTGGGAAACTGAGGCCCAGAGACAGGAAGTGACCTGCCCAAAGTCACATAGGTAATAAATGCCACATCTGGAACTTAAACTCAGGTCTCAGATTTTGAGTTCATTGAGACAGTTCAGGGATCTTTCTACTGTACCACACTGCTCTATGACCTATAAGGTATCTTTTAGCTCTAAATCTATGGTTTCCTGATGTCTCCTTGTGGCTTGGGGGTGACCCTGGGTTCTTGAAGACTCTACCGTCAGAGCATAAGCTTTGGAAAGTCCTACCAGTATGGAAAGATTTCACAGATGGGACTGATGATATAATGGTATGCCTATTGTCTAAGGACAAGCCAAATTAAGTTTGATAAGGTTCATCACCACCATGACTCATTTTTTTATGAACAGCAACTTAAAGATGGACTGCTAAGGTACAGATGTCCTAAAACCTGGATGATGGAAGGAAAGCTCTAGATGACATCATAGATATTGGAATGGTGAAGTGTAGGAATAATAGGCTGGATACAGGAGGACAGGTTCCACTATATCAGGGGATTGTTTGGGTTTCCTTCTGACTCTTAGGCCTATCCTGGGAGTTTGTAACAGGGTGGGGAGCCCTCAAAATAGGACCATAAGCTGGTCAGCCTTATTATATATGGATGGACTCTTGTTGCTGTGATTGTCTTTATGTAAATTGTAAAATGTGCTTAGCCTGAGAGTTTCGTGTCATCTCTCCCTGGAAATGGCAACTAGTTCTGTGCACTTCATTCATTTCAATATTTTCTCCTTTGGATTTCCCTTTCACTTTGCTCAGATGGTGGAACATCTCCATTAATTTGAAAGAGTGCAGCAGGCCAAGTGATGGGGTCTTAGGTTTTCTTCCATGCCATTGCCTTGGGAAGCTTTTCAGTTCTTTTAGACTTTTTCACTCCTTTCAAGGCAGTTCTCTTCTTCAAGTATTGCTTTTGGGCACCTTGAAAAGTCATTTTGAAACATTCAAGTGCAGCTCCTATATTAAACTCCATTTTGTAAAATTCCAGATCCATTTATAGGGCCTTACTTGGAGAAAAACATGCATAAGAAAATTATTCTACTATACCTTGTATACCAGGGACAGGCAGATTTGAATATTTACTAATTCTAAAGAAATTATTTATCTTTCGTAACTTGGGAACACGATCAACCAAACCAGCAAGAATTTATTGTGTATCTCCTATAATAATCATAACTCACATTTCTATTAGCACCTTAAGGCTTGTTTATAAAGTACTTTCTTCATAACACCCCTGTGAGGTAGGTAGGGCAAATCTGACAGTCCCTTTCAGATGGGAAAAAACTGAATCCTTGAGAGATAAAGTGAATTATACTAGTTCCGTTTCAGAGGTGGAATTGGAACTCCGGTATTCTGATTTCAAGCCACTACACCACACTGGCTATTTCTATCTAATACTACAAGGGAGACAAGAAAGTGATGATAGTGTACTTTCTCTTAAAGCCCTTACAATTTTAATGGGAAGATGAGAATAATGCATATCAATAAGTTAGTGGTTTAAACAGAGGAGTAGGGGCAGCTAGGTGGAGGGCATTTTGAATTGTTTCTTTTTCCTAAAACATGGTGGCTGCATCTCCCATTTCCATCCTTTGCAAAGGCTGTCTCCCCTGTCTGGAATTCTCTGTTGCTATTCTTGTGCTTCCTGAAATCCCTGGTTTCTTTCATGAATCATCTCAAGTGAGGTCTCTCCTGGTACCCTGTTATCCTAGCAGCTAATGCCTTCTCTCTTTCTTGTTTCTGATTTGTTTATGTCTTGCTACACCTACATATGTATAGATTGTCTTCTTCATTAAGATGTAAGGTCATTGAGGATGAAGACTTTTTCCCTTTTGTCTTGGTAGCCCCAGTACTTGACATAGTAGTGCCTGATAGTAAGTGCTTAATACATGTTTGTAGATTGAATGCTTCCTTCCTGATTCCAAAGTCAGTTATGCTAACCACTGGTTAAGGTTGTCTCTCCATATATCTTTATATTTTTCATTCATTCCAGGTGATTTGGGAGGGATTTTTGTTTCTAGTCTTTTATTGCTATCGTGTAAGTCAGTTACTAATATTACAAAAACCAATAATATTTTGTAATTTCACCTGGCATATACAAAATAAACACCATAATTAATTGGACTTTAAAAGTAGGCCTTGTCTAAGTGAAAACTCAGAGGAAAAAGGTCTTCAAGTCTATCTCTTTTGGTTTTGATGAAAAAAAACTCTTAAGCTTTGTTTTAAATAAAAAAAAACTTTTAAAAACACTACTTGGGTGACACACACAAAAATAACAATTTCCTTTCCTCCTCTTTGGCATAAAAATACATTTTAAAGTCAGCCAAAACAACTTTTCACCTTCAAGAATAAATTTTGAAATTCTGACTTGAAAGCTGAGTGTTTTGTAGTTAGGATTTTTTTTCAGGGGAGGTGGTTATCTTTCATCCCTGATGCTGTCTGGTTAGTCCTTCATTAAGTTCAGCCAGATTTCTCAATCTTTAATCTCTTTCCTGACCCTGGTCTAGTCATTTCATCCTCTGAGCTTCATTTTTCATCTATAAATGAGTAGGTTAGGCTAGATAATCCGGAATTTTTTTTTTTTACTGTAGCACTCTATAGTCTCTGTTTTAAGGTTATTTCCCTTGATAATGTTCTATGTCCTAAGTGCCCTTCTAGCTCTAACGTTCTCTTAACTATGAGCTAGACCCCTTCCAGCTCTTAAAATTCTATTCTGTTCCATTTTATAGCTCTCCTACAGTACCATGAACATAGGCAAACTTAAATAAAGTCTATCCATGCACATACAGCAGGAATCAAAGGACTTTAGGAAAGAGCAATAGGAGATGAAATGGGAGGGGAAAATTCCTTTTGACTTTTCATTTGTCTTTTCTTAGAGCTCTTTCATCTTTCCTACAAACTGTATTCACAATCTCTAAGATATTCCCATTGTGTACTCAGATTCTTATAATCTAGCCAAGGGTTCAGATTCTTGAGATCTGGCCCACTTGCATTAGCGATACCAATTCCTTAAAAGTCTGGCCAATATGGTGGATTCTTTAAATCTTACCCACCCCCGATTGACGTTCTAATAAATCTTGTCTTTGGCTGGAAAAAAAAATGTTCCTATTGTGGAATAAGGTTCAAGACACAGAAACATCAAGGTGTCAGAAATGGGAAACAAGCTTGGAGTGTGAAAGCTGGTAGGGGAAGGCATGGTTTTTCCATGGCAACCAGGAGAAAGATGCTGAGTGAGTGGCAATTGCAGGCTTTCATTCTGATACTGAATGAAAGGAAAAGCAGGGATGAGAACTGATACACAGCTTACTCAATGAAGGACAAATGCATTTTGAGTCTGATGGACAAATGATGAAAGAAACTTACAAATTGTATTTTCTTTTCTTTTAATTTATTTTTTTTATTTGTAGTTTTCAACATTTACTTCCACAAGAATTTGAGTTCCAAATTTTCACCTCATCTCACCCCTCGCCCCACCCCAAGATGGCATGCATTCTGAATACTCCTTCCCCTAGTCTGCTTTCCCAGCTATCTCTCCCCCCCCTTCCCCTTCTATTTTCCTGTAGGGCAGGATAGATTTCTATATCCCATTTCCTGTATTTCTTATTTCCCAGTTGCATGTGAAAACATTTTTTTTTAAACATGTGTTTTTTTAAACTTTGGGTTCCAAATTTTCTCCCTTCCTCCCTCCCCACCCACCCTCATTGAAAAGGCAAGCAACTCAATATTGGCTATACATGTGCAGTTATGCAAAACACTTCCATAGTAGACATGATGTGAAAAACTAACTCTATTTCCCTTAATCCTATCCCACCCCCCATTTATTCTATTCTTTCTTTTGACCCTGTCCCTCCTTAGAAGTATTTGCTTCTGATTACCCCCTTTCCCAATCTGCCCTCCTCTCTATCATCCCCCTACTCTCTTGTCCCCTTCTCCTCCTATTTTCCTGTAGGGTAAGACAGATTTCCATACCTAATTGAGTGTGTATGTTATACCCTCCTTAAGTCAAATCCTATGAGAATAAGATTCACTCATTTCCTCTCACCTTCCCCCAGTTCCCCTCCACTGTAAGAGTGTTTTCTTTTCTGTTTTTTTTGTGAGATAATTTACCCCGTTCTACCTTTCCCTTTTTACTTCTCCTAGTATAATCCCCTCTCACCCCTTAATTTTATTCTCCAGATATGACCCCTTCATCTTCAACTCACCCTGTGCCCTCTCTCTCTCTCTCTCTCTCTCTCTCTCTCTCTCTCTCTCTATTTATCTATCTATCTATCTATCTATCCATCTATCCATCTATCTATCCATATAATTTTTTTCCTCCAACTACCCTAATACTGACAAAGGTCTCATGAGTCTCAAATATCATCTTTCCATGCAGGAATGTAAACAGTTCAACCTTAATAAGTCTCTTATGATTTCTCTTTCCTGTTTACCTCTTCATGTTCCACTTGAGTCTTGTATTGGAAAGTCAAATTTTCTATTCAGCTCTGGTCTTTTCATCAAGAATGCTTGAAAGTCCTCTATTTCACTGAATGACCAGTTTTTCCCCTGAAGAATCATACTCAGTTTTGCTGGGTAGGTGATTCTTGGTTGTAATCCTATCTCCTTTGCTCTCTGGAATATTATATTCCATGCCCTGTGGTCCCTTAATGTAGAAGCAGCTAAATCTTGTGTTATCCTGATTGTGTTTCCACAATACTTGAATTATTTCTTTCTGGTTGCTTGTAATATTTTCTCCTTGACCTGGGAACTCTGGAATTTGGCTACAATATTCCTAGGAGTTTTCCTTTGGGGATCTCTTTCAGGAGGAGATTGGTGGATTCTTTCCATTTCTATTTTGCCCTCTGGTTCTAAAATATCAGGGCAGTTTTCCTTGATCATTTCTTGAAAGATGATGTCTAGGCTCTTTTTTTGATCATGGCTTTCAGATAGTCCAATAATTTTAAAATTCTCTCTCCTGGATCTATTTTCCTGGTCAGTTGTTTTTCCAATGAGATATTTCACATTGTTTTCTAATTTTTCATTCTTTTGGATTTGTTTTACAGTGTCTTGATTTCTCATAAAGTCACTAGCTTCCAATTGCTCTCTTCTAATTTTTAAGGAAGTATTTTCTTCAGTAATCTTTTGGACTTCCTTTTCCATTTGGCCAATTTTGCTCTTTAGGGCATTCTTTTCTTCATTGGCTTTTTGGACCTCTTTTGCCATTTGGGTTAGGCTATTTTTTAAGGTGTTATTTTCTTCAGTATTTTTTTGGGTCTCCTTTAGCAAGTTGTTAACTTGCTTTTCATGATTTTCTTGCATCACTCTCATTTCTCTTCCCAGTTTTTCCTCTACTTCTCTTACTTGCTTCTCAAAATCCCTTTTGAGTTCTTCCAAGGCCTGGGACTGATTCATATTTTTCTTGGAGGCTTTGGATGTAGGAGCTTTGGCTTTGTTGTCTTCTTCTGGTTGTATGTTTTGACCTTCTTTGTCACCAAAGTAAGATAATATAGTCTGACTCTTTTTGCACTGCTAGCTCATGATCCCAACCAGTTACTTGAGTTTTAAACTCTTTGTTAGGGTAAGAGTCTGTTTCCAATGTGAATAATGTACTGTCCCAAGCTTTGGGGGTTTGTACAGCTGTTTTCAGAGATACTTGTAGGGACCTGAAAAGTGTCAGTTCTTCCAAGGTGCTATGATAAGGGGCCAGGTGTTTCCTCTCCACCGCCACAACGAGCTCTACCACGCCAGCATTCCTCCTTGCCCCAGGACCACCCCTCAGAACTGTGACCCAGATCCAAGCACAGGTAAAACAAGAGATTCCTTCCTCAGCCCTGGCAAAGAGATCCTTGCAATCCCCCTCTGATCAGCCACTGGATTCCCCCTCAGTCTGTGGGCTGGAAGCTCAGAAGCCAGCCGCTGCCCTGGGGGTGGCTGAGATCTAGCTTCTTCTCTCACAGTAGTAACAGACTTTTCCCACTGACCTTCTAAGTTGTCTTTGGCGTTTGTGGGTTGAGAAGTCTGGAAACCACCACAGCTGCCTGCAATTCAGTCCTCTGAGGCCTGCTCCAGGTTTGTTGCGGCCTGTGCGCCCACGCCGAGCCGCGCTCCTCTCCCAGCTCGGCGTGATATACCTTTCTGATCAGCCATCCAGGTTGTCTTGGGCTGGAAATTTGTTTTACTCTGGTTTTTTTGGGTTCTGCTGCTTTAGAATTTGTTTAGAGTCATTTTTTGTAGGCATTTGGAGGGGTTTGAGGGAGAGCTCTAGCAAGTCACTGCTTTCCCTCCGCCATCTTGGCTCTGCCCCCCATAAGTTATTTTTAAAATCTTAGTAGCTTAGAGCCTCCAATTAGGAAAATTCCTAACATTTAGACAGAGCTCCTATTTAGATTATGTATGTTTTCCAGTTAGCCACTGATTTCCACTCTTTCCTTTTTCCTGGCATCGAATAAATATATACACACATGCAATACATATTAGTCACGATCAATCATGGATTTTTGTATAAGTGGAAACCTCCTTCAAAGGTACAAATTAAATCAAAAGTCAGAATAAACTTGAATAATATAAAAATTCAGCCATAAAATTCCCACCATTTGCAGTTGGTTTCGAACAGAGGATAAATGGAGAATTTTAACACACCATCCAGCATCTGCTTGGGATTTTAACACATCATTCCAGCATCTGCTTGGGAAGAAATAGTTTAGTCATACTTCTCCACTGGATTCCTTTTTTTTTTTTTTGGTTTTCAACATTTGTTTTTAATAAAATTTTGAGTTCCAATTTTTTTCTCTTTTTCTCCGTCTCTCCCATCTCCCCTCCCCAAGACAGCAAGCAATCTGATATAGGTTATACATGGGCAATCATGTAAACATATTTCCACATTAGTCATGTTGTGAAAGAAAAAGAACAAAAGGGAAGGGCCACAAAAAAAAAAAACGAAAATGGAAAAAAGTGAATATAGTATGCTTTGATCTGCATTCAAACTCCATAGTTCCTTCTCTGAATGTGGATAACATTTTCTTTCATGAGTCTTCAGGAATTGTCATGTATCATTGTATTGCTGAGAAGACCATAGCTGATCATTGTACAATGTTACTGTTGCTACATATAATGTTCTCTTGGTTCTGCTCACTTAACTCAGCATCAGTTCATGTAAATCTCAGGTTTTTCTGAAATCTGTGTGCTCATCATTTCATTTTTTTTATTTAAAAAATTTTCCCACTTAATAGTATTTTATTTTTTCTAATTACATGTAAAGATAATTTTCAGCATTCACTTTTATAAGACTTTGAGTTCCAAATTTTTTTCTTCCTCTCTTTCCTCCCCCCCTCCAAGATGGCATGCAATCTGGTATAGGGGATACATGTACAATCATATTAAACATATTTTTACATTAGTCATGTTGTGAAAGAAGAATCAGAACAAAAGGGAAAAACCACAAGAAAGAGAAAACAAGAAGAGAGAAAGTAGTATGCTTCGATCTGCATTCAGACTCCATAGTTCTTTCTCTGAATGTGCATAGCGTTTCCCATCATGAATCTTTTACAATTGTCTTAGATCATTGTGTTGCTTAGAAGAGCTAAGTCTATCAAGGTTGGTCATTGCACAGTGTTGCTGTTACTGTCTACAATGTTCTCCTGGTTCTGCTCACTTCACTCAATGTCAGTTCATATAAGTTTTTCTGAAATCTGCCTGCTCATCATTTCTTATAGTACAAGAGTATTCCATTACATTCATATACCTCTATTTGTTCAGCCATTCCACAATTGATAGGCAGTCCCTCAATTTCCAATTTTTTTGCCTCCACATAAAGAGCTGCTATAAATATTCTTTTACTTGTAGGTCCTTTCCCCTTTTTTATGATCTCTTTGGGATACTGGTTCTACCATTGAATTCTGGGGCTGTAGTCAGTGAATCAGATTCCTATCCCACACTTTCATTTTTGGTGTGATGCAGTGAATCACACAGGATAAGTTGGCACGGAAGGGTTATGATTTTCATTGTAGATTTCATTATCTTTCCCCCCCAAACCCACTCCTTTACCAAACTTGTCCATTTTTATCACACAGAACCTTGATGTCAGCTCTACTCTCATTCATTCCACATATTCAATGAGTTGCCAGGTCTTTTTGTTACTACCATGATAGCATCTCTTGGATCTTTTCTCTTCTCTAATCACATAGCCATCATCCTAGTTTAGGCCTGCAGTACCCTTCATCTGAGTTACTGTAAGAGTCTCCTAGTTGTTCTCCCTAACTCAAGTCTCTCCTCTCTTCAATCCATTTCCCACAGAGTTGCCAAAGTGATTTTCCTAAAGTGCAAGTCTGGCCAAGTCACTCCCTCACTCGATAGATTCTAATAGCTTCCTATTGACTCTAGGATCTAGACTCCTCTAGATGGCCCTTAAAGTTAACAGTAGGCTTCCAACCTATTATTCCTTTCTGGCACTCTACCATCCAGCTAAACTGGACTTCTTGCTGTTCCTCATACATATTATGATTTCTCAAACCTCTTTGCCTTTGCACTGGCTGTCTCCCATTCCTGGTGTTCACTCCTTTCTCACTTCTGCTGCTTAGAATCCCTTGTTTCCTTCTAGACTCATCTCTGATCCTTTTCATCATATGCCAGCACACAGTAGGGGCTTATTAAACATGTGGATTGGCCAGGTGATTATTGTTGGAGGGAAGAGTAGCTATCCTTATCTTCTGTCATCTTTGCCCATTTGGTTGGGAGGTTGGGAAGTTGGGAGGTTGGGAGGTTGGGAGGTAAAATTTCAGTTGTTTTGATTACATCTCTCTTATTAGTGAACCAGAGCAATTTTTCACAGAATTATTAAAATTTTCCAGCTATTTAGAAGACTTTATATTCTCAGGCCATTCTTCTATTGGAGGTGGCTTTTTGTGTTACGTATTTAGTTAGTACCGTATATGACTTGACTGTCAGACAAAGGTGATATTTTAAAATGACAAAACCCCCTGCTTTTTGAAAGAAACATGCTAGAAAGAGAGAAAGCTATTTGCTTGGAAATGTTTCCCTCATTATATGATTTTGTTGCCAAAAACTATTTGTGTGTTACTTATGAAAACTCTCCTATCTTCACACTTAAAAAATAAACTTGGAAACACAATCTTCTAATTTGCTTTAAAACTTTTGAAATGGTAAGTTTTAGTGTATTTTAAACTCATTTATCAAAATGGCAAACATATAGTACTTTCTGATTAATTCTCAAGAATAAGTAATAACGTTAATAATCATTAATATTACCAATGGTTAATATCAATGATCATTATTAACAATATTAATAATGGTGATCTATAATATCAGAGAAGATGTATATTTACTATCCTAATTTAAACAAAAACCTTTTCATGACTAGTGGATGGTATTGAAAAGTGAAATTTAATAAATATATCCAATGATACACTTGCTCTATTTATAGTTATATATCCTGGTAAGGTATTTTTATAGCTATATTCATTAAAATCAAATATCAAAATAAACTGGACATAGAACCATATATAATTTATAAATATATGTATATTTTAGAGATGCCTGCTCAGAAACTTTTTTACTGATCATGATCTGAGCACATTTACTGAGCACTATCACAAAAATTTGGACATCACTCTTCTAATTCACAAAGACCTTTACATTACATTAATGTGGGAGACTTTATCAAATCCTTTCTTAAAATTTAGATAAGTGATATATACAGAATTCCCTTGATGCAGCAATCTAGGAGGGATAAATTTAGGGACTAGACTTGTGATTTTAATGGTGTATAGGGAACTCCTGGGAGAGAAACTCCCTCTACCAGTGCAGATTGGCACCTTCTCTGGAATTTATAGAGTATAAGAGGTACCTAGAGTATAAGAGGTACCCAGAGCATGAGAGGTTAAGTAGTCCAGGATTACACTGTCATTATGTGTCATAGGCAGGATGTGAACCCAATTTTTCTTGACAGCTAGGTGGTGCAGTGAATAGAGCTGCACACCTGTAGGCCTGCATTCAATCCTTCAGTCCAGCCTTAGACACTTACTAGTTGTGTGACCCTGGGCAGATCAGTTAATCACTGCCTACCTCAGTTTCTTCAACTGTAAAATGGGAAGAATAATAACACCTCCCATCTAAGGTTGTTTTAAGAATCAGATAAGATAATATTTATAAAGTGCTTAACTCATTGCTCAGCACATTTATTAAATGTTTGTTTTGTCCTTTCTGTCCCGGAGACTGACTCTCTACTTACTATGCTGCCTTCAGTAACTCGGTCAAAAAAAGGAAATGAAGTTAATCTGACATGATCTGATCTTGATGAAATCATGCTGGTTCTCTCTTTGTGATCCTTGCTTCCTTTCTCGATGTCCTCTAACCAACCCATTAATAATCAATTTTAGAATTTTTGTGAGGAATCAAAGTTAAACTCGATGACCTAGCGATTTCTTACCCTGTGCCGTTACCTTTTTAAAAAACTGGAACATTTGCCCTTCTCCAGTCCTCCTTGTCCTCCATGGTCTTTTCAAGATCACTGGTGGTGATTCTGTAATTACATCTACCAGTTGTTTTAATACCCCAACACGTAGTTAGTTTGGATTTGGTGACTTATGCTTATTAAAGACAGCTAGTGGCTCTCTCCTTATTTATCTTAGACTTTAACTCTTTATTAGAGATTTTTGTTCTCTCCTTTCTGGTTCAAGGACTATTCTCCTTGGCAAATACAGAAGTAAAATCAGTATCGCTTTTATTCTGCCGCCTCTTGTTATTGTCCCATACACTGGTCCTATCCCTTTTTTTTGTCCTCTTGATTCTAACATAGGTTAACCATCACCATCACCTCCATTTCATTCTCAGCATTCTTGACCAGCTTTAGGTCATTTCAGATTCACTTTATGCAGCTGCTTTTTGGGAAAAAAATCAAAAAAGGTTAACTGACTTACCCCAGGTCACACAGCTAGTGATTATCTGAGATCAGATTTGAATCCAAGTATTCCTGACTTTAAACCCAGAACTTTATCCAGTACATTGCCTCAAAATATCAAGAGCTCATTATTTCATAGACATAGGAGTAGCTCAAACATTGGCAAAGTCTCATTACAGCTAGGTCTTGATTAGTTTGAATAATGAATCCCGTGAAATGATTGCATTATTTGAATTAGCACTGCATATTTCCATTGGGCTGGAACCAATGACTATAGTTGGTTGAGTTCCTCGTGTTCCTCCATTGACCTAGGAGTCTATAATAGGTGATAATCTTGTTTTAATAACAAGGAGCAATGTGATGGGTTGGAAAAAAAATTTGGAATCAGAAGTCTTAAGTCTGAGTCTTGACTCTGCCGTTTCTTAGCTATAGGATCTTGGGTACAAATCATGTAGCCTCTATTCATTTCATAATAAGCTACATACATAAGCTGTGTTCAAAGCACTTTGCAATCATAGTATGTGAGGCAAGCATCATCCATCATTGTCACGAGACCTCCTGTGTCCAGGAATGTCTAGCCAGTCAGTGGGGCTCTTTGCATAGCCATAAAAAGCAAAGGTAAAGAATGTTAAAGATAAAGTTTAACCATTCTTGAAGAAATGTCAACTAGTATTATATATAAAAATGTCCTTTAGCATTTAGCATTATTTTCATGTCAAAGTGGCCTTGGCAAGGGGGAGAACCCATCTGTTCACCATTCTGAATGATCTAGTTCTAATTTGAGAGTTTTGGAAGGAGGTGTGTCACAGGAGTTTTCTTGTTCCTTTGAGCAATGACCTAAGATGAAGTCCTTTAATAAGCTGGATTTATTCAGAGCTGTCTTCTTGTACTCATGAGAACATTGTGCTAGGAGTTAGAACACCTGAGTTCCATTCCCAGCTCTGCCACTTTCTGGCTCTGTGTCTTTAGGCCAATCACTGAACCCTACTAAAGCTCAGGTTTGTCATCTGCAAAATGGGGTGAGTAATACTTGGTCTCTCTGTCATGAGGTTGTGTGAAGATCAAGTTGGATATAAAAGGGGATTTCCAAGCCTTCAAGTGTTTTGTAAATGCAAAACATTTGTGTTTCAATAATGCTGAATGTGGAGCTGCCATCACTTGATAATAAACTATATCAGTTTATATCATGTCGACATTGGTGTGTGGAGGTTACAGAATTTCCAGCGTTAAATAAAAAAGTAAAACAATGAAAAAAATATGAAAAAATACCTTACTGGTATGCCTATCCCTAATTAGAGATTAACTCCAAAACAAGATTTCTTCAAAAAGAAATATGTTGATATCAATAGACACAAAAATGCCAAATTGCATTGCTTTAGTAATGATGATGATGGCTAGTGATTATATAATGCTTTAAGATTTGCAAAGTATTTTACAAGCATCATTTTATCCTTACAACAATGCAGGGAGGTAAGTACTATTACTATTTCCATTTTACAGATGAAGAAACTGAGGCAAATAGCAGTTAACTGACTTAGCCCAAGTCACACAGCTATTGAATTCAAGTATTCCTGACTTTAAACCCAGAGCTTTATCCGCTGCATTGCTTCAGAATATCAAGAGCTCATCATTTCGTAGACATAGCAGCTCTTGCATTGGTAAAGTATTACTACAGCTAAGTCTTGATTAGTTCGAATAATGAATCCCATGAAATGGTTGCGTTATTTGAAATAGCATTGCATATTTACGTGGACTGGAACCAGTGATTATAGTTTACATAATGATAGCTTCACATGATTCATTATTTGCACTGAGACCTATCTTATCACAAGAGGTCCCATTTTCTACCTCCAAAGTTTGCTCACTGATTGGTCTGATTACAATATATATTTTACAACAATTCAGCACAACGTATGCTTTTTATAGTTTCAGCCCATGTAACGGTCACTCCATAATAAATACTTTAATAGGATAATAATGTATTTATTTAAAACTTTACAAAGCCCATAAAACTATAATAGAGATTGTTTAATTCTTTATATTTATAGGCTTAGTGCTTACTACAATGCCTGGAACATAAGAGGTATTTAATAAATGCTTGATGATTGATTGATTTATAGCACAAGTATTATTGTCCTCATTTAAAAGATGAGGAAACTGAGGCTTAGGGAGGTTAGGTAACCACTTATCAGTGGTCACACAGTGAGCAAGTGTTAGCTCTGGCACCCAAATATCCATCCTCTTGGGGCAGCTAGATGGCACAGTGTATAGAGCACCGGCCCTGAAGTCAGGAGGACCTGAGTTCAAATCCAGCCTCAGACCAAACACTTGACACTTACTAGCTGTTTGACCCTGGGCAAGTCACTTAACCCCAATTGCCTAAAAATTAAAAAAACAAAACAAAAAACTAGTTTCCAAATATCCATCCTCTTACTTCAGTTGCTGTGTAAAGATTTCCACTCTATTGCATTCAACTGCTCTCAGTGAAAGAACCAAGAAAGAGGTTTTTTTCAATACTATTTGGGGGGGGGCAGGGGGAAATACAAGGCCTCAAAAAGTAATTACTTTTTGAACTCCCCTCATTTCAGAATTCCCAACAACCCTTGAAAGAAAACTCCTCAACTCCCAAACTCTTTGCCAGATACCAAGCAGCCCAAAAATATAGAACAATCTCTAAATAAACAAAAGTTTTTAAAAAAGAAAGAGAAAAATCTTCTTTCCTGTTTGGTTCAGAGCCTCTATTTTCCATTGCAGTTTCAGGTTTATGAATCTTACTCAGCCTGTTTTATCTCTAGCAGATGGAGCATTATATTTCTAACATTCTATTGGTATTGTCAAAATGCCACTAGAAGAAGAGTTTAGAGTTATTTATAATTTACTTTACCTATTTGTAAATTTTTTAATGGCTCAACAAAATGTAGCTAGGTGGCAAGGTGGATAGAGTGCCAAGCCTAGAGTCAGGAAGACTTATCTTCCTGAGTTTAAATCTGTCTTCAGACATTTACTAGTTGTGTGACCCTGGGCAAATCACTTAACCCTGTTTGCCTCAGATTCCTCCTCTATAAATGAACTGGAGAAGAAAATGTCAAATCACTTCAGTATCTTTGCCAAGAAAACCCCAAATGGGGTCTTGAAGAGTTGGATATGATTGAAAAACAACCAAACAATGACAATAAAAATGCATTGTGATCATTCAACCAACATGCATTTATTAAAAACCAGCTTGTGCCTGGCACTTCAATGCTAGGCACTAAAGATGCAAGTATAAAAGTGAGACAGTCTTTGTGATTTAGATGATGCTTGCCAGGGCAGAATGGCATTTTACATACTGGGAGGTGATGACTTGGCCTCCAGAAAATGCAAAAAAGAGCTTTAGGTTTGGAGTGAGAAGACTCATGTGTCTGAGCTGCAGGTCTTCATTTTTACAATGGTGATTAGAATACCTGTGCTAACAACCTCACATGGCTATTGTTTAGATCAAGTAAGATCACAGAGCAGGATACCTGCAAAGAGCTTTTGAAACCGGGAATGACATCAGCTGGAATAAATCATTTTTAAAGACTTGCTTAGTGGCACTGCTTTTTCATTGCTAATGTATGTGCTATTTTTGGGGTACTGGGGCAGTCCAAGGTACCAACTCACACAGACACAGATCCCTGTGAACAGCCCTCATACACCATACTGGTGATATAAGGACAGGAGAGCCTTGCCTAAAACATGGTGGGTACTGTCCTGCACTTTCTGGCCCTTACCAATCTCTCCCTTACAAGTATTCTGTTTCTAGTACCTCCAAGGCAAAAGTAACCCTATAATGCTCACACCTCCATGTAGAATGTTGTTTGCTCCTCTCTTATCCATTCATGATGTATCATTTAGAATTATAGTTATTTGTCCCTTCTAGGCTGTTTTGATACAGAATGGCAGTGGCCGGAACCATGCCTCATTTCTCTTTCTATCTCCTAGAACACCCACTGTTAGAATTCTAGGTTAGCTGTACCTGGCAACATAGTCATTATTCTTCTGCACTTCATTATTCTTTTGGATATTTGGAATAGGGTAAGGCAGTAGTAGTTTATCTCTCATTATCTTGGCTTCTGTGAGAACAATGGGTGTCAGAAAATGCAGATAATGATAGACCATGTGAATAAGCTAAAAGACAACTTTCTGCTGCTGTTAGAGTTGGACCTTTCTGACTAAAAATCGATTTATCCTCACAAGATAGCACTCTCAGTGACCTTCAGCGTAGGCTAGACCCAATGCTCAGCATGATGCCTGACCCATAGTAGGTACTTAATAAATGCTAATTGACCAACTACTAAGCCTTGGACAACAAGAAGCACAGTTTTGCCTCCTACCTTCCTGGGAACTGAGGAGCAGGTTGTAAAGACTTTGCTTTAATAAGAAAGAGTGTAATTACAGGTGACCTGACTAGACCATAAGAAGTGGGAAGGGTTCATTAATGTGTGGGATGGTAGAAAAGATGTTGGATTTAGAATCAGATGACACGATTTTAAATCCTGAGCTCTGTTACTTAACTATGTATATGACATCAGGGAATTTGCTTATCTTTTGGGGGACTCATTTGTAAAAATGGAGGGTTCGTACAAAATGACCACTGAACTCTCCTTCATTTTAGAGTACTCTAGTATACTCCTCTTAGGCTCAGGATGACATACCCAGAATCTTATTCAGCATTCTTTGCTGGTGCCAACCTGTCCACACCATGACAAGCCTCTAAATCCATCATCAGTGCTATCATGGGCGCAGTCTTTCCTGACACCTCCAAATACCACTGCATAAATCACATCACAATAACCTATTTGCTACATCAACTGAGTCTGTCACAGAAGAAGTGAAGAAGGTTTCTTCTTGGTGGGATGAATAATTTTTTTTAGTAAAGTTTTCTCAATAACTCTTGCTTTACAGCACAATCTTTTCTGAACTTACTGGATATATGGAGATAAAAGCACTGTCTTTATAGTTTTACTATGAAAATTAAATGAGATGATATGAAGCAACCTATAAAGTGCAATATAAATGCTACTTATTATTATTATTCCTCAAATTATTATATATTTGCTTACGTGTTGTATTCTCCTATGACAGATCCATTTCTGTGCCTTTTCAGTGACTATCCCCCATGCCTGAGAGGCTCTGTCCCCTCACCTCTGCCTCTCGAGTCCTCTGGTTTCCTTCAAGACAGAACTTATGTACCACCTTCTGAAGAAGGCTTTTCCTAGTCCCCCCAACCTCCTGCCAGCTGCTAGTGCCTTTCTCTCTGAGACTACCACCTCCCTCCATCTATTCTCTCTCTCTCTCTCTCTCTCTATATATATATATATATATGTACATAGATAGATATAGGTATCTATAGATATAGATTCAGATATCTATAGATACCTATCTATCTATATAGATTCATATATATTCTCTCTCTTGAGATATATATAGAGATATTTATATCTATAGATATAGATTCATATATAGATACCTATCTATATAGATTCATATATAGATAGTTATAGATATATATCTATAGATATAGATTCATATATATATTCTCTCTCTCTCAAGATATATATATATATATATATATATTATATATATATCTCAAGAGAGAGAGAGAGAGAATGTACTTAGTTATTTATATATTGTCTCCTCCATTAAATATATGCTCCTTGAGGGCAGGGACTGATATGTGCCTTTCCTCATATCCCCAGCATTTGGTAAAATGTCTGGAACATAGTACTTAATAAATACTTTTGACTGAATAAATGAGTATGGGCATGCACTGAAAAATAACATCAGCTTTAGAACACATTTAGGTTTTATGTAAGCCAGATTTTGGAGGAAATTGCCTCTTGTATTTGGACCAATTTTGTTCATAGCAATTTAAATCTCTAAAAACAAAGTTTGACTACATGAAAAAGTTGAACTTGTTGAGTGAGTGCAGACTTGTTGAAGGTGTGCATTGTCTTGATAAGAAGTCTGTCTTGAGTCTGATAAAAAGGCCTAAAAAAGGTGCATTTTACATTACAGAGATATATAATGAGCTTGTCGTGACCAAAAAACAAATTAATTTTTCACAAAATTTGAGACACTAACAGCAATAAGTGATTTGCCAGGAAATAAAATTGTACACAGAGGCACATTTTAAGTAGGGACAGAGACAAAATGGCATGAGTCCAGAAGTGGGCAACCAGCATGATGAGAAAGGAGAAGGTGGGGAGAGTGCTACATACCATTTCTCTTAACTATCTTCCACTTCCATTGTCATGGAGAATTGCTCAGGGTCTCTTTTATCGTGCCATTCTTGTTCTCTGTGGCAGGACTTGGGATTTTGAGAAACTAGGACATAGAATCAAAACCGAGGTATGGACAGAAGTTGTGGCTGAGGTGAGAGCAGAGAGGTCTCACACGATCAGGCAGGGATAGCAAACACCCCCTACTCTAGAGGCCTGCTTTCCAATCCTATAAATCCAATCTAATCCAATCCAAAACATTTATTAAGTGCCCAGGCACTGTGCAAAGTACTAGCGATACAATTAATAAAAAGAAAGACAGTCCTTTGCAATCTAAAGGGCCAGACAATACACAAAAGGAGGCGGGAAAGGGGTTGGGGGTTGGGGATGGGGGACACATCAAAGGTATCTTCTTGCATGAAGATGAAACCACGGAGAGCAGCAAGTGCAAAGTGGAGTGAGCTGAGTCCAATTTCTGCCCTCTATAAAGAAAGGCAGTGGTTTGATCCCTCCATCCCTCCAATCAGAAAGGAGAGGCGGCCGAGTGGTATCAGTCAATGCTTGAGTTAGCCCCATGGTGGTAAATTTAGAAGTGATGAGCTTATCCTGGGAAGAACCTCTTATTCTGTGGAGTTGAAACCAGAAGGGGCAGCAGATGCAAAATGGAGTAAGTTCTGCTGATGACAACTAGATTCTTAGATACTTGAATCTAATTTTTCTTCTGGGTGGTACAGTGGATAGAGTACCAGGCCTGGAATCAGGAAGACTCATTTCCATTAGTCCAAATCTAGACTTAGACATTTATGTGTGACCCTGGGCAAGTCACTTCACCCTGTTTGCCTCATTTTCCTCATCTGTAAAATGAGTTGGAGAAGGAAATGACAAACCACTCCAGTATCTTCGCAAGAAAACCCCAAATGGGGTCAGGAAGAGTCAGACTTGAAATAAAAAACTTTTCTTATACTTTTCTGTGCTCCTTTTCATGGTATATAATACAATGATGATCATACAGTAAGTACTGTAAGTACTTTTTGATTCCTAGAAGCAGTATCATAGTGGTTAGATACTGAATGTGGAGGCAGAAAGTTTGGTGCAAATCCCAATTCTGCTACTTAGTAGCTGTAGAACCTTGAGTAAGTTAGTCCCCTTCCCTGGGCCTCAGTTTCCTCATTATAAAATGAAGGGTCTGGACTAGAGGATCTAAAGTCTCTTATAATTCTAACATTAGGTGCCAGTTGGACTAGACCTTGTCTGGTGTGGTGGCTTCCAATGGGGAAACAACATGGCTGTTGTTTTGCTAACATAGTGGTAAGCAACAATTACAGATGGGGGCAACATCTGCTCCCTAGGTAAAGATGTCCAGCCATTGTCCAGACCAAGACCCAGAGGGGCAGAGGGCAAGAGTCTACATACAGTGAGTTACAGTACCATTGCAGGTCAAATAGTTCTCACATACACACTGTGACAAGAAGCCTTCTCTCTGAGCTTCAGCTCGTCTATAAAGTAGGGATAAAAATACCAAGAGTTGCACTGACGTGATGTTGTCAGGAGGGTCAGTCGTGAGGCCTGTGAAAAAGTTAATTGTGCTATGCAGATATGTCAATAGTAGTAATTCACATTTATAAAGCATAAAAGGTTTACATGGCCCTCTCTTCCCAGCTACCTTGTGAGGTAGGTGATAGAAATGAAGGTGAGGAAACTGAGGCATAGAGGGGTCACATGTCTTGGTTAGGATCACACAATGAATAGGGTCCAAAGCCCAGGCTCAAGCTCAGGCCTTCTGACTTCCAGTCAGATAGTCTTTCTGCTGGACTATGGTAGTTCACAGGTTATTTCATACGTGTGATGTGGCTGGTTCCTTTGAAGAATCATATAGGAAAATCAGTCCCATTTAGAGTCACACATGATAAATGTTTTTTGAATGAATTGTAAACAGCTTGGCTACTTGTATGCCCCATTGTCCGTACCACGAGATGTTCTTTTGTTTTCTCTTTTAAAAAAAGGAGACAGATAAGGATGTAAGTTGAAACTCTAACAATTAGAGCTATTTCAAAATGATAGGTGGTAATAAAAATAATGATAATGATAATGATGATGATGATAGCTAACATTTATATAGCACCTACTATATGCCAGGCACTGTGCTAAGCACTTTTAAATGATTATTTCATTTGATCCTTGCAATAATCCTGGGAAGCAGATACTATTATTATCCCCATTTTACAGGTGAGGAAACCTGAGGCAAACAGTTTCATGAAGTGTGAGTTCCTTTCTTAGGAAGTGTCCAAGCAAAGATTTCTTGTCTACTCATCAGGAATGGAAAAGGATGGAAAGCTGGACGTAATTCCCTTCTAATTCTGAAAACCCATGGTTCTGAGCCTCCATCCTTAGGTTATGATATTGAGTGTAGCCATATTTGAACAGTTGTGTAGCTTGATTATAATGATATAGGTCCTCACAAAGAGTGGGACACGATGAACAACAACACATTGCACTTTAAGGTTTGCAAAGGGCTTTACACATTGTCACATTTAATCTTGAATTGATATAAATGATTACTTGAAGGCACAAGAGATAATTAGCTAATAGGAGACAAGAATGAGGGGAGGGAAGTGACGTGGTAATTGGCTACAAATATTTTGAGGATTGTGATAAGCAAGATAAAAAAAGATCTGCTGTTCTTGGTACCAGAGAGCAGAAGTAGGAACAAAGGGTAGAAATTGAAAAAAGGTAACTTTAATTCAATATTCCTAACAATTACAGGCATATAAAAGTTTAATGGACTGCCCAAGGGGTATTGTGAATTCTTCATTTAAGTAGAAGTTGGATGGCCATGTTTTAGGTATGATTCATGATTTGGGAGACTGATCCTGGGGACAAAGGACCCCTGTTCAAATCCTGCCTCTGCCATATACTGCCTATTTGACTTCAGGCAAATATCCCTGGACTTCAGTTTCCTCATCTGTAAAATGAGGGGGCTGGATTGGATGACCTTTGAGGTCCCTTCTAACTCTAAATCAATGATTTTATGATCATGGAATTTTAGAGAAAGGGGCAGCTAAGGAACCTTTGATAAAGCTGTGAAATATAAAAACTTGTCCAAGGTCACAAAGTTATGGCAGTAGAGATTTATTCCTACCTTTCAAATCAGAATCATAGCATTTTAACTGCTAGGAAGGATTCAGAGATCAACCAGTCCCTCTTCCTAATTTTTACAAAAGAGAAAGATACCTTTTAACTCCATCTATGGAACTGGGGCCCATAGAGGTTAAATACCTTGCTTAAGGTCACACAGTAAGTTACTGTCAGAGCTGGGATCACATCCTAAATGTTCAACTCTGGGCAAGACAGATCTCTCACATTCTCTCAGTACTAAGAGTTTGATTAGGTCAGCTAGGTGGCTCAGTGGATGAGTACCTGGCCTGGAACCAGGAAGACTCATACTCCTTAGTTCAAATCTGGTCTCAGACACTTAGTTGTGTGACCCTGGGCAAGTCATTTAACCCTGTTTGCTTTAATTTTAATCTGATAAGGAGATGGCAAACCACTTCAGCATCTTTGTAAGTTAACCCCAAATGGGGTCTCGAAGAGTTCGGCACAACTGAAACAACTAAACAACAGCAAAGTTTGATTATTATAAATATTTCTTATTGGTTTTCATGTGCTCTAGCATGTGTTGATCACTTAAAGCTCTAAATCTATGATTTTGTGGCTCTGAAGGTACTCCTCCCTCTCCCTCCCAAGAGATTTGCTCTATGTTTCTCTCAATATAAGATTACAGGACAGACGAAAAGAGAACATCACAGTCTATTATCTCTTCATATTCAGATATTTCAATAATGATCAAGCTAAAATTGGAGGCTGTAAAATATACATAAATCCTCCCATGAATTAACAAAATGTGGAATCCTGGATTAAAACAAATGATAAGAACATGCCAAAGAGGGATTTTTTTTTGTTTTGTCAAAAAAAAAGTCCTAGCAACAAAGAATGCAAGATCCCAATTTGTTATATACTCTCTCATTCCAGATATTGCCTTTTAGTTGTTATTCATTTGTTCCTGCAATACCCAGAGAGAATTTTTAGAGCATGGATTTTGCTATTCAGTTGTCTCAATCATGCCCGAGTCTCTGTGACCTTGTTTAGGGTTTTCTTGGCAAAGATACTGGAGTGGTTTGTCATTTCCTTCTCCAGCTCATTTTAGAGATGAGGAAACTGAGGCAAACAGGGTTAAGTGTCTTGCCCAGGGTCACACAACTAGTAAGTGTCTGAGACTGGATTTGAATTCAGGTCTTTCTGACTCCAGGACCAACACTATCCACTGCACCATCTAGCTGCCCCATATGTTACTGAGGGAAGCCAGATAGGCAAGTATTAATTAATAATACAAAGATTCTTGTTTGGAAAGAGGACTACCTGATGTGGTGCAAATAGTTGAAATTTACATCTGGGGTGCAGAAATGCCAAGAAATCCCTCTGTATTAGTCTAATAATCCTTAGGTATCACATCCAGATTTCCCAAGCTGACCAGGAATAGGGTACACTCAATGATTGCCATTTATGTAAATTAAGACTCTTTCCAACTCAAAATTTTAAAAAATGAATGTTAAGAAATGTTTAGATGTAATTGGGAAATATTTAACAAAATAAATAAAAATATATTAAAAAAATCTTTCCAAGTCAACAACTTATAATATATCTTTTGCTGAGACAACTCCACTAGTCTTCCCCACAGATGTTTCAGACTAAAATTAACCATCTATATGAACTTGGGGAAGCAACATCAACTCTCAAGCTATCAGTTATCTTATCTATTAAATTAAGGGTTTAAATTAGATGAGATTTATGGTTTGTTCTCATGCTAAAAAAAAGTTCTAAGGTTATTGGGGAACATCTCAGAAGAGAGAGGACTGAGTTAGGAGGTAAAACTATCATGAATATAAGGAGACAACAAGGGAGTCATAAAGTGGGGTCAAATGGAAGGTTTTGCTTGGATTTAAATGTGTTCACTCTAGCATAGCAGAGTGAGCATATCCATTAAACTCTGCATGTGCCATCTTCACAGGCGTCAAAAGACTGTTCTACTGCAATTACGTTGATTACTAAGCCAGAAAGTCTAAATATTCTAGAAATGATTTGTTCAGATCACATCTGTAGTCATTAACAGAATGGGGCATGCCATCAGAGGCATGATGTAGGTAGCACAGAAGGAGAATGGAGAAAGGATGAGTCCTAAGGGATGAGTCCTAAATTCTAGTACTGGGTGTCGTTAACTAGCTGTGTGACCTTTAACAATGCACTTCATCTGTCTGGGCCTCAATGTGAGGTAGGTGAACTAGGATCTTAGGATCATAGATTGAGACCTGGAAGGGACCTTAAAGACTATTTCCTTCAGATTTCCCATGTTACAAAATGAGGAAACTTGGGACAGAGAGAGGTTAAGCTACTTGCTCAAGGGCAGACAGGTAGTAAGTGATAGGACAGAGTTTTAAATATAGGTACCCCAACTCTAGGGCCAATATTATTTCTACTGTACCAAACTCTCTTCCTTCTTCTTCCCAGAATTCTCTGCAAACCAAGCCCAGTCATCCACACATCACCTCCAGAGTTTTCTCCAAACATCTGTTAGCTATGTATCCTAGAATTGCTATAACTCATGAATTGGGCTACACATATATTAAATTTAACAAAGTTGTAATATAATTTCTCTGTTTGATCACCTTCTGAGTTTCTTTTTGCTGATTTTTTAAAAAAATACTTTCCTCACAAATAGCACTGTGAGATAATTAGTTCAAGTCTTATTACCTCATATTTTACAGATGAGGAAACTGAAGCCCAGGGGAAGTGAACCTGTTTCTAGGGGTGCACAGGTAGTAAATATCACAGGCAGGCCTTGAATCCGGGGTGTCCACCTTGAAGGCTATGTCCTGGATGGTATTGGAAAGGACCATTTAGAATTTACATCTTATGTAATTTATGTAATTAATAACTTCTGATGGCTTTCCACAATACCAAGCTGCCTCTATCAGTTACTAGCAGTGTGAACTTTGTTTCATAATTTCATCTCTTTGAGCCTTTCTGCATCTGTAAAATGGAAAGAGATGAAATGCTCCCCTGAGTAGGGTTGTTGTAAAGATCAAAGGAGATCCTGTGTATGAAAATGTTTTATAAAATGCAAGGTGCTACATAAATGTGAGCTATTATTATTGTAAGATTGAAAGTCTGACTATAGGGCACCTTCGTAAGTAATAAGCACTTTACCTTAAGTTAGTTTAATAAATGACACAGAATCAACCATTCAAAGTAGAAACAGAGGACCGATGAATCCTGTGCAGATAGGAGGGGACTTCTAAACATTGTACTGTCATGGTCCACTGTAATATTATTTATGGAAATGACTGATCTCATTAGCCTCTATATCACTGGAAAAATGTTTCAAGTGGAGGTATTATGAAATAAATTGGAAACTTGAAAAATGAGAGCAATTTAATAGAGTTTTCACATGGAAAACTCCCTAAATTGGACAGGTTGCTAATATGTTGAGCTGTTAAAATTCTTTTCTTCTTCCCTTCCTCCCTTCCTTCCTTCCTTCCTTCCTTTCCTTCTTCCTTCCCTCCTTTCCTCCTTCCTTCTCTCCTTCCCTCCCCTCCCCTTCCTTTACCTTCCCTTTCCTTTCCTCCCTCCATCCTAGGCAAAGTTAAACATGTGTAAGAACTCTGAACCACATGAAAAAGAAGCATTGAACCATAGAATGTTAGAACTGGAAAGGATTTTAGAAATCATATAATCCAACCCTCTTATTTTAAAAAGGAAGAAACTTACAGCAAATGGAACAATTGTAATTTTATAGACCAGATAATGTTTTAGGCATCTTTGGAAAGGATCGTTTGCAAATGTACCTTTGTCAAAAAGGCTTGTGATGCCATAATAACATGCTACTGATAGCAGTTGATATTTATATAGTATTGCATGGTTTACAAAACACTTCCTATTCTTTGTCTCATTTTTTCTTCCCTGCCAGCTCCTGAGGAAAGCTGGGCAGGGATTTGATTCCCATTTTTGAGATGAGGAAACTAAGGCCCAGGAAGGTGTAATGAATTATCCAACTACATGTCTGCCAACTCGAGATATGGCCTTGTTTTCTAGTGCCTGACAGCTGCTCCTGGAGTAAGGGCCAAACAACGAAAATAAAACAAACTTATTCTTTTTTAAAACAGTTTTTAAAAATATTCTATTGATGCTTTTTCTTTTCTTTTCTCTTAACAGCTCCGTAAGTCCTCAATGATACCCTTTCCTTATAAATAAGAAGTTTGCTATTTTTCAGTCATTTTTCTGTATGTATGTTTTCAGTCATTTTCCTAACATGTGTGACTCTTTGTGACCCCATTTAGGGTTTTCATAGCAAAGATACTGGAGTGGTTTGCCATTTTCTTCTCCAGTTCATTTTTACAGATGAAGAAAATGAGTCCAACAGGATTAATTGACTTGCCCAGGGTCACATGGCTAGGAAGTGTCAGAAGTCAGATTTGAACTCACAAAGATGAGTCTTCCTGACTTCAGGCCTGGTATTCTATCCACTGTATCACCTAGCTGCCCAAACAAGAATTATAGTTAAGCAAAATAAAGTGTCAAATTGACCATGTCCTTTCATATATATATATATATATATATATATATAGGTATGTATATGTATATATATGTATGTATATGTATATATGTATGTATGTATATGTATATATGTGTGTACATATGTGTATATATATATATATATCATTCTACACCTGTAGTCTACCATTTCTATACAGAAAGGAGGGAGGTCTGTTTTTCACTATTAGTCCTCTGGAGTCAAGGGTGACCATTGCATTGATCTGAATTCTTATTTTTAGCCAATTTCAAAGAAATGAAATAAATTCAGTGATTCTTGTCCCTGGCCAGGACATATAACATGCTAAGTCTGTGGGTAAACATGACATCAGCAAAACAAACAATAATGATTTTGGCTTGATTTTTATGAAAACCTTATCATCTGCCCATTTAATCATGAAAAGGGAATCATTTAATACAGGAGAACCTTCTTTCCCATGGGCAGATAGTGTGAGGTAAGAACTTTAACTTGTATTCCATTTAACTTTTTTTAAAACCAATTTTCTTGGCATTTTCTTGGCACAAAACAAGGCGAAAAAGTACGTTAGGAAAATGTATCTCCTTACTGTTAAGGTTCCCTGGAAAACTCAAAAATCTCTCATGAAAAACTCGGTATTTTCTTAATATTGTCCTTCCTCAGCATGATCATTCCTTTGGTGTTTTTTTTTTCCCTGCAGCCAAAAATTTAACTCAATGAAATGACCTGCAATGCCCCATGTGTAATTTCTCATAATCAAGCATGTTTGTATTGACCAGTTAGAAATCATCTTATTTCCTTTATGCCAAGCTCCTCATCTCTCCAGTAGAGGACCAGCTCTAGCTCTTTGTAGACAGGTCAGAGCAGCATCCTATTATCTCTCTTAGAGATGAGAACCAAACTGGGTCCTTTTGACCTGGGTATCTTGGGTACCCTGGGTGTCCTCTGGCATTGCAGGAGAGTGTAAAAACCATAGCACTAAAAACAGCAGCAACAAGAATAGCAAAAACAAGGCATCATGCCCCGAAAGCACACATCATGAGACTGAGGAACAGGTAGGTAGGGTGATGTAAAATAGGGACCTTGTGTACCTTGACACTTTGGCAGTAGCTATGAAGGCTTGAAGTGAATCATGGACCAAATAGCACTCTCTCGTTTTCTGGATCCATAAGGAATCAAGATGCATTAGAACAACAACAATAACAAACAAACAATAGCTAACATATATACCATACTTTAAAGTTTGCAAAGCCCTTTATATAGGTTATCTCATGATCAAAGCAAAATGAATAAATCAGAAATTAATTAATCAGAACCACTGGACCACTTTGACCACTGGAAATGCTTCAGGGCAAATGGCACCGGCTGCTCCAGCAGACAGATGATGAGGATGAGGGGTGTACAAATACCTTGATGATAGATCAGAGTACTATATCATAACAAATTAGAAACTGATCTCACTAGTTGCATTTAAGGGTGTCATACTACATTTTATCCATACTAGCCTTAGCTTCTGGGCCTGGAGTCAGGAAGACTCATCTTCGTGAGTTCAAATCTGGCCTCAGACACTTACTAGCTATGTTATCTTGGGCAAATTATTTAACCCTGGTTACCTCAGTTTCCTCCTCTGCAAAATGAGCTGAAGAAAGAAATGGCAAACTACTCCAGTATCTCTGCCAAGAAACCCCCAAATGAGGTCACAAAGAGTCAGACACGACTGAAACAACTGAACAATAAGAACAGAAATCCTCAGCTTTAACTTGCTGACCTCTGCAGGGCAAGCCTAAAAAATAGCTTCATCTCTAAACCTGGATTAGATGAAATAAGAGGTAAAATTGAATAGCTAATAAAACCTAAAAAAGAAAAAGTTGAAAACTCCAAGATCTTTGAAAATCTTCACTTAGTGTGAATTTCAGAAATTAAATTTAATAACAAAATAGATAGCAAAATAGCACCAATATCTCAAATGATTGTGAAAAGAATACTTAGACTGTATTTCTGAAAAGCCATTTTGGATTTGGACTGTCATGAAGACAACTTGTAGATCTGTGCCAAAACAAAATAAAAAAGCTGGTATCTGCTATTCTATCATGAATGAATGAATGAATTCTCCCACAGTATTTGTCAGAAAGCGTAAAAACATTTCAGGGTAAAAAGCACCTTGAGAGAGCTATTGAAGATCTTCAGAGAGGTATTAGAAGATTACATCAATATCCATTTGGTACATGCAGTAGGAAATTCCAATGCCACAATGCCGAGTTAAAGGCAACAAAAAAGAACCATGCAGAAAGTAGTTCAGAAAACAAGAGCATATTAGAAATTCTATTCCTTTAATTAGCAACTGAAAGCAAAATTTAAAAACCTTTGGCAATAAATAGGAGTCAAAATAGGTCTCAAAGTAAAACATTTTACTATTAATAATACATACACACACATATATATACATATATATGTGTGTGTGTGTATATATATATATATATATATATATATATATATATATATAAATTTACTGCTGAAGGTTGAGAAGCAAATATATCAGAGATAAGCTAGACTCCCTGAAGAAAGAATATGTGGAGAGTTTCTGGTCATCAGTAAGGTCACAAGATATCCAACACATCAAAAAGCAAGCTGGAACACAGGAGAACTTAAAAAGCTTGTATGTCATTAATATAAATGAAAGAAATTGAATCTTTAGCTCCTTTACCAAACTGCAGAGTTGTGGGATTGGATAAGAGCAATAATTATTGGCTCAAATAGTTCACAGTGGCACATGAATCAATCAGTGAACATCTATTTATTAAACACCTAGTATGTGCCAGGCATTCCGCTAAGCGCTGGAGATACAAGAGGCAAAAGATAGTCCCTGCCCTTAAGGAGCTTACAATCTAATGGAGGATACAACATGCAAACAAATATAGGCAAATCAAGCTATATTCAGGATAAACAGGAATTAATTAACAGAAAGAAGGCACTGGTATTTAAGAGGAGTTGGGGAAGGCCTCACATAGAAGGTGGGATTTTAATTGAGTCTTAAAGAAAGCCAGGGAGGTCTAGCCAAGTACGCATCAACTTCCTCTCACTTAATCCTACCTTTCTTAACAGAAGGCATAACAAATGACCAGAGTGAGAACTCCTGGGACCCCTCAAAATATAGGTGAATTACATGTTTATGTATTATATACAAACCATTCACAAATTTTATCAAGAAAAAAATCTATGTATATATGTATGTGTGTACACACACACACACACACACACACAACAATAAGTTGGCTGAGGAGCAAAAGAGGTATGCCTCAAAGTTTTAGGAAGTGCCAAGAGCCACTTATTATCAATTCATTCATTAATGAACAAGCTGCCCAAAGTACTCTAATCTAACATATATATTACCTTTTTTTGGTTATTGCAAAGCTTTTAACTCATAAAATAGACACCAATATAATGAAGACAATGGAACATTTGATGTCTACATGGGAAACTGTTCTTTATTTAAACATGCTACCAATACCATAATGTCAAGAATAATTCCTATAAAACACAGCATTTTATTTTTCTTAGTTTAATCCTATTGTGGTTCTGCCTAGGCTTAAATACATTATCATCTCTCATGAATAGAATTAAATGTCACTTCTTAATGAAAGGAGTCACACCAAAATATTAAAGGTAACTCACATTTCAAGCCATACCTGGTGCATTTTATATGACACTCTCCTAAGTAGTGAAGAGAATGTGCTAACACAGGACACCACAAACCCGCATTTATGGCAGAGTTTATGGGAGCACTTTGTGCTTCAAGAGTCACTCAGGGTTCCAGATTCTTTTTAGAATCAACTCTGGGGGCCATCTCCAGTCATCCTAATCTATATCTTGCCACTGGACCCAGATGGCTCTGGAGGAGAGAGTGAGGCTGGTGACAGCGCACAGCCTTGCCTCACTTAAATCCAATTTACTTGTGAGTCAAGAAGACATCACTTTCCTGATGTCATTGGTCCTCTTTGAGAATGAAGGACAAACAACAAAAATCACTCTAGGGAGGAGAAAGAGAAAGACTCTCCTGTGGAAGCTAATTCCTCAACATGTCTACAATTTTGATGACTTTGCCCCACTCATTAGTACGTAGCCTCCTGCCAGCATTCTTTCCACCAGTTAGAGTAGTCTCATGAAGAATACTCCAGGCTTGGCTAGAAAAATGGGCCAATTAGTCAAACAATAATCATTTATTAAACTCCTACTATGTACCAGGCAGTGTGCTAAGTACTGGGGCACAAAAAAGGTCAAAGGGTAGTCTTTGACCTCAAGGAACTTACAATCTAATACAGCTAAAATAATTAATTATTTGTTAAATTTGGATGATATCAAGCTATAAGACTCTGCCAAAAAAAACCAAATTAAACAGATCCTTCATCTTGTGGAATTTTTTCAATGATATCAAAATGTCATTTTTACTCAATAAGTAAAATTCTTAACATATGCCAAGGAAAGATAGAGATAGGCTTTATGTTGGAATCTCAAGATCCCATTGAACCAAAGGATGAAGATAATATCTATCTTTGGTCTCCTTTAGGCAAAATTTAATAAGCATAAAATTATCAAGGTGAATGATATGGCAGAAGTTGTTAAGAGTCTGTTAAGATTCTGAAATCAAAGGTGAATAGGAGAAAGATAGTTAAGGCAATTAACTCCTATAAAGTACTGGTCTTGATATGTAGAACGGAACAATTCTGACAAGTACCTTAAAAAAGACCCATACGGTATTAATGAAATGTAAAGACCATTATCAGAAAGAAGCTAAAGAAAGATTAATACTTTGATACCACAAAGGAACAAGATTGATAGTCGTTAATTGTGCCAAAACCCAAAAGAATAAGAAGATTTAATTTCATTAAGGCATAGTAAGGCATGATAACAAGCACACACTATTGGATTTGTCAAATTTAAACCAAGGTAACTCACCTCTAGATGATGCCAGCGAAAGGAACAAGATTCATGAATGGAATCGAAAGGATCTCTTCAGGTGACCTCTACATGAACTCAGCCAATAATACATTGATAAAGAAGTTTGAGCAAATGACTATTATGCAGATTTTATTCTGGAAATGGAGGGGTTTATGATAGCAATTCAGGACTAGGTCATTATCACAAGGAAATACAGAAGAGTAATGCTTAAAGACCTGGACATAATGATCAATGTAGATTATTATATGAAGGAATATGGAAACAGTATATCACTGCAGCAGGCTGTAAAAACTCAGCACTTACTTAGTCCCTAGTAAGACATGACATGATGGCTAGAATTACATAGAATTTAAAATGTTGCTGTTTTTCAGGGACTGACAGATACTAATATTAATAACAACACTAAGTAGCATTTGTATAGCATTTTAAGGTTTACAAAATGCTTTAAATATACCATATCATTTGATCCTCCCAACAACTCTAGGTGGTAGGTACAATTTTTATTCTCATTTTATAGATGAGCAAATAGTCTGAGAGGGGTTAAGTGTTTTTCCCAGCATCACACAGTGAGTAGATGTCTTAGGAAGAAACTGTATTCAGATCTTCTTGACTCCAGGCCTAATGACAAATTCCAATACTAAATTACAGACCTCAATATCCCAGAGAACTCACCTATAATAAATTATACAGAATCCAAACCACTGTTATGACTGAGCTCATTCAAATTGCTCACAATCTCCTCAACATAATACTGACGTAAAAATGTAATAATAATCTTTTTAGGAGATATCACCATTTGTGTAGCATCAATACTTACCAAGATCCTCCTTGCTATGCTATGAATTTGGTATAACAGAGATTATTAGCCCCCATTTTACAGATGAAGCCTTTCTAAGGCTTAGAAAGTAGTTGAGTTGCTTGCCCAGGGTTGTACAACTAATAAATGACACAGTTAAAAAAATTCTCCATCTACTATGTCATGTTGCCCCCCCCCCATTTGTGACATTGGTCCTCACCATGCCATGCTGCTCCTCAAAGCAGAGAAGAAAAAAAAATGGGGCACTTGGAGAAAGGGAAAGTTTGGGCAGAGGAAACAGGGAAAAGGAAATGGAGATTAAAATAAGAAAGAGAAGAACCAGAGTGAACAATTACTGAAGCCCACCATATGCCTGGAAAAGTCCATGGGAGATGAAGTACAAATAATAAAATTATTTCAAATAAGTTTCCAGAAAGACTGGCAAAGAGAGTCTATTGTTTAGTCACATATTCTGGTTTCAGGGAGACACGTTTCAGCTTGACTCCAGGAAGCAATGACAATAAAAATAAGAGCCGCCAGACAATTGTATGGACAGACAGTTGTGTGCTCAGTGTCACTGGAAGCCTTCAAGCCAAGCCAGGTTGACCATTGTTTGGAATGTCCATAAAAGAGAGTCGTACTTCCCATAGGGATTGGACAAGAAATTGTGTAAGGCTTCTTATAGCTCTGAGTTTCTATGACTGTGATTTAAAGCTTATGACCACTCTGTGAGGCATAATATGGGCACTGATCAGAGATAAATTGCCTAATCCATTTTCACACAACAACCAAGGGTCCAAGCTAGGTTTTCAACTCTGGTCTCTGGACTTCTGGTCCATCTACTACATACCTCACTACCCAAAGCATGAGAAGTCTTTCTTTGGTTCTTTGGGGTAGGGAGGTTGATGCAGAGTTTAGCCTGTTCCTCTGTTATCTCTCACTGCCTGACCAGCTATCTTTTCTGGCTACTCTTGTCCTTGAAGATATCTTTTATTCTATTTCTTGTGTGTACCTTGTTTGGTTTTATGTTGCTGCCTGCTTACACCCACATGCGTCTGTTTCTCTATTGCCCTCTGGATCAATGGGTCAATAGGTCACCTGCAGCTTTGACTTGTAAGGTGCTAGGCGTTATCATTATGGAAATCAGCTTTCATTAGAGTGGCAAAATAGTAATTAATAGTTAAATAGAAATTCAGGTAGCAGAATGCTAAATAACAAAGGGTTTAATGTGAATAGAAACAAAACAAGAAGACTCTATAAATATATATATGGGTATGAGTATATATACACATAAGTAGACCCACACATGCGCACCAGAGGCAGTGTGTCAGAGTGGTTAGGGATCCAGCCTTGCTAGTAGGAAGATCTGTGTTCAAATACCACCTCTGGTATAAATATATAGACACTGTATGACCCCAAGCAAGTCGGCTCAGCTCTCCAGTGCCTCCAGGAAATTTTATAAGACTAAATTTCTGAAAAATTGGTACTTTGAATTGGCAGAGGGAATTTCCTTATCGGGAACTCCCTACATCAAGCAATTACTGGTCTGGTATATGTACATGTACATATATGTACACACAAATATACATACATGTATAATACAGATTATACATATGTATTTAGTTATGAGTATATGCACATAATGTACACATATGTATTATGAATATGTGTTTGTATGCATATATACATGTAAATATAAACAGTACCCCATTTTCACGGAGTCACTCCTACTTGTACTCTGACTAGTGGGAACTACAGAGGGTGACTGCTACCTCAGGTTCTAGGGTAGTCTGTAGGGATGCATTCCTAGCACTCTTAGCTCACAAGCCCCCTACTAATATGCTTCCCATTAATAGTCAGACAGTAGACACAATTAGTACAAAGCAAAGGTATTTACTAAGATGGTATTATAAGAGCAGTAGTTATAAGACTTTCCTCCTCATAAAACACTTCCCAACAAATACTCATAGTAACCATGTGAAAAGTGGACACAAACTTAGAGCACAATGGTAATGAGATACACATTGTCACCAAGGCAAGTCACATCTATAGAACTGCAGAAACTTGGTAACCTTCCTGTCTTTGTGGAGTCCCTACACAGGTCCCCACTGGGCATAGCATCTCTTCAGGGTAGTCTCATCTGGGCTCCCAAGGTGTTTTCCTCTCCACAGGCAATCTCCTGATTGCCAAGACCAGCTCTCTTTTGAATCCATACATAACTCTTTTCTTTGCTGTTGAAGCAGCCTGAAACTCACCTTGAGAAACTACCTTTCTGTATCTGGAGACAGCATGTCTCTGCTTCCTCCTCTGTGTTTCTAACTCTCTCAAATTGATTCTCCAACAACTGGATGAGGTCTCATGCTGGGTGAGTAACTCCAGTACTAGTTGCCATGGCTAATGGGGATGGGGGAGGAGATAAAATTTGTTCCTCCTCTCCCCCAAGAAGTGCAGAATTGGGTATGTCCTTAATTGCTGATTCCAGCTTTTACTGCTTCAAACTGACTAGATTGTAAGGGTCACCCTTGGGCTATGGCCAATTATTGTTCATGCAATGGTATGCCTCTCTTATGAATCAGGGAGAGATAATACTTCCTAATGGATAACAGAGTAACACCTTGTTAACTTATCAACACCTCATCATTTATAATTACTACATCCTGTGGTAGTTAGTAGTGCAGTGGAATTTGTGTTGGGCTTGAAGTTAGAAAGACCTGAATTCAAATCCAGTCTTAGACACTTATTGTCTGTGTGATCCTGGACAAGTCATTTTATCTCTGCTTCAGTTTTCTCAAGTATGAAATGGGAATAATGACAGTATCTACCTCCTAGGGCTCTTGTGAGGACCAAATGACATAATATTTGTAAAATGCTTAGCATGGTATCTGACATATAATAGGCACTTAATAAATATTCATTCCTCCCTTCCACCCTTCCCTTCCTTCCTTTTTTCCTTCCTTCCTTCTTTCCTATCTTCCTTTTTTCTTCCCTTATTTCCTCCTTCCCTTCCCTTCTGTCTTCTTTCCTTTCCTCCCTCCCTTCCTTCTTTCCTCCATCCCTCACTTCTTTCCTCCATCCCTCCCTTATTTCCTCTATATCAACTGAGTTGGGGGACTGGAGCAGAGAACCAAATCCTCATTCCTTTACACCCATACATCTATATACATATAGATATACATGCATATCAGAAATCATATTTCAGTTTATTTTACAATGTCTGAAGACTAAATAGTTATCTGAAATGTTTAAAGGCTAGCAAATAGTTACCTATAGGTGAAATCTGGACTGGAAGTCAAGAGATGAGAACTTGATTCTTAGCTTTGCTTCTAAGTAGTTGTGTGACCTTAGACAAGTTGTTCAATCTCTATGAGCTTAGAGTTCCAGTATCACAGGATCATATTATTATTATTTTTAATCTGAAAGAGATCTTAGAAATAATTTAGTTTAATTCCCTAAGGAAGTGACTCCTTTCTGAAACAAGGGGATTGGAATAGATTTTTCTAACTCTTAAAATACAATTAGTCTATATTCTTGGGTATTCCTAGCCAGTCACTTAAAAATCTCAGAAAATATGCCAGATTGGTCTGGATACATATGCCAACTTGTGTCCCCTTGCTTTTGCCTATAGTGTTTTCTGAGCAATTTTACTTTTTTATTTTTTTGGTGAAGAGAATGGCCCTAAGCTAAGACAACTGCCACAGCCCTCTCTGAGATTACTAGGATTAAACAAAAGGGATTCTAGGCTCCCTTGGTTTAATGGTTCATTCCTGTCTACAAGAACATAATAAGAGTAAGTAGTTCACTGTTTGGTTTTTGTTATTGTCAGAGAACAAAAGTATGATCCTGAGGGCTGGGTTCCTTATGCAGGAAATTCAAACTGAACAAAATGAGACACAGAAGAAATGTGGTGTATTGGAGAGAACACTGGACTAGGAATCAGAAACTTGGCATTAAGTCACAACTCAAGTCATTAGCTTTGAGACCTTGGGAAAATAATTTCAATTCAATGAGCCTGAATTTAGTCATTGCAAAAATCAGAAAAAAAAAGGTTATATTCAGTAACATTTGAGATTCCCTCCACTTCTGACATTCTCACATCCCTTCCAGCTATAGGTGATTAACGGGGTTTTTTCCTCCCTGTAGTCTTATAGCAAATGTTCACAGAGGAATGAAATCCATAGAAAACTCAACATTTTCAAAGCCCCAGAGTCTTGCTGGATACAGCTGAATGAGGAAGTAATATAGCAGATTCATAGTGGGGGTGGAGAACACAATCTGTCAATGTAAGACTGAGGCTTTGGGGAAACAGATTGAGTCAGACCAACAGTCAATTTATGGAGATCATTGTATCCTGCTTCCTGTTGTGATACTTCCTCTCTGCCTTCACTTTTGTTTTGGTATCAGTGCTTGGCAAATACTATTAGTATTCTTATGATTACTACTACCATTATCAATTCATAGAAGTCTTCTTATGTTTCTCTGAATGTCTCATCTTTGACATTTCTTATGGCACAATCATATTCCATTATGGTTATAACCCAAGTACCACCCTTTGCTTTCATTCCCTTGATAAGGTGATTCTACAGAAAAAGAGGACTGGAGGTTGGAAGAGGGATTGTGTCTTAAAAATGCAGGTTTGTTTTCTCTCCTCCCTAGTAAAGACTGGAAAAAAATGTTTAAGTTTAACTGCAAATTCCGAGTTTGGTAGTCTCCAAAAGAGCAAACGTTCTCTTATCTCCCTGGTAAAGACTGAGGCTATCCCAGCTGCTATTGCTGCCAAACTGTTCCCCTTTTAGCTAATATCATCTCTCTTCTTCTGTCATAGAGTTATTTAAAAAGAAAAGTGGAAATGTAGCCAGGTACCACCCTTTATCATCTATTCATAACCCACAATTTGTTTAGCCATTATCTCTGTTTCCAGTTCTTCGTGATCACCAAAAACAAACAAACAAAAAAATAATTTTGCTATGAATATTTTGGAGTATATGGGGCCTTTCTTTCTGTTTTTAGCGTTGCTAGGGGGATATGCCCAGCAGTGAGATATCTAGTTCAAAGAGTATGAATAGTTTATACATTTGCATAATTCCAAATTGTTTTCTCAATGGTTGAACTGATTTATAGCTCAATCAATAGTGTATTTGTGTGCCGGTATTTCTGCAGCCCCTCCAACACTGACTGTTCTCATATTGTGTTTTCTTTTCCAACTTGCTAATTATGAGAGAAAGCCTCAAAGTTGTTTTTAATGTGGATTTCTTATTTCTTATTATTAGTAATTTGGAGTAATGTTTCATATTGTCACTGATAACTTACAATTGTTTGTTCATGATGATGCAGAGCAAAGTGAGCAGAACCTGGAAGACAATAATAATTAATAATACTAATAAATAATAATAATAGCAACTAACATTTATGTAGCACTCACTATGTGCCAGGCACTGTGCTAAGCCTGTTGCAATTATTATCTCATTTGATCCTCATAACAATCCTGGGAAGTAGGTTTGATTATTATCCCCATTTTACAGATAAGGAAACTGAGGCAAACATATGTCAAGTTATTTATCCTGGGTCACATAGCTAGTGAGTGTCTGAGGCCAGGTTTGAACTCAGGTTTTCCTGACTCCGGGCCTCGTGTTCTATCCTCTGAACCACCTAGCTGCTTACATGATGAACAAAATACACAATCAATGCAGCAGTGTAAAGGGAATAAAAATTAAAATAAACTGAACACTGTATAATTATAATAAGCAAGATTGACTTTGGAGAAAAGGTGAAAAATTGTACCTCTTTCCTTTCATTGGAGAACTTAAGGACAATGGACAGTGGAACACTTCATACGTTGTCAAACACAGTCAATATATTGGTTTTGCTGAGCTGGGTTTTTTAAGTCTTTGTTACAAGGAGGAAAATGAATATGATGCAAAAGCAAAAGATATCTATAAAAAGGAGGAAGTTTATTTATATCTTTTAACCACATTTTCAGTTCTTGCCACAAATGTGATAGACCTTCTAGCCTACCCATTAGTAACCTGTTTTATAGATGGATGAGAGTGTAGAATGGAGCAGTACTTGTTGTGAATCTTCATGTTCCCATTTGGGTTTTCTTGGCAAAGATACTGGAGTGGCTTTGCTAGTTCCTTCTCCAGCTCATTTTACAGATGAGGAAACTGAGGCGAACAGGATTAAGTGACTTGTCCAGGGTCACATAGCTAGTAAGTGTCTGAAGTCAGATTTGAACTCAGGAAGATGAGTCTTCTTGATTCCAGGACTGGTACTCTATCCACACTGTACCACCTAACTGACTAATAAAAGAGTTAGTGATGTTGAATTAATCATGTACCAAAAGTGGTAAGAACCATTATTTGAACTCAGAAAGATGAGTCTTTCTGACTCCAGTCTTACTGACTTCCTGATTCCAAGTGATTGTACCACCCAGCTACCCCATGGCCCAGTGTAGCTCAGAGTTACTCTCATAGTATTATAAATTTACAGTTAGAAGGAGTCATTTAACCCTTTCATTCTACAGATGAAAAGAATGAGACCCAAGGAAGTTATGACTTGCCCACAGTCACACCACTAATAATTAGTGTCAGAAATAGAGTTTTTCTATTGTACCACCACCCCCACCACCACCACCACCACCACCACCACCACTACTGCCACCACAGTAATGATTTTCATTTGGTCAAGGAGCTACTCATGGACCAGTTTTCCTGCTCCTTTGGGTATGGACTTCCATCCTCATCTTTCTCCAGACAGACCCCTTGCTAGATCTCATCTCACCTCTTTCTGCTTCTCAAGATCAAACTTTCTAGCATAAGAGCATCCAAGGGTCATTGTGCACTTTATAAACTTAGTTTATAGTCAAAGTCAAGTCAATGAGTATTTATCAAATGTCTGCTATGTGCCAGGCTCTGTGCTAAGTGTTTGGGAAATAAAGAAAGACAGAACAAGCCATCCTTACTCTTGAGGAGTTCCCAGTGTAATGGAGGAGACAACATGTGATGAACAAATAAGATACACAGAGGGTAAATTGGAAATAATCTCAGAGGGAAGGCCCTCAGTGTAAGGAGGATTGGCAAAGGCATCTTGCAGAGGCTAAGACTTTGGCTGAGACTTGAAGGAGGCCAGGAAAGCCTAAAGGCAGAGATGAAGAGGAAGAGTGTTTCAAACATGGGGGACAGCCAGCAATAATGCAATCAGGAGATGGGGTAGCTTGTGTGAGGAACAGCTAGGAGACCAGTGTCACATGCATATAGAAAGGCAATTGGAAATGTAGGCAGGATCCAGATTTTAAGGACATTTAAAAGCCAAACAGAAAAAGTGAGCATCCCAGAGACACCATATTATCCCTGGAGGTAGTTGAGATAATGGTTGGTACCCACTTAGGTCTAGATCAATGACCCAAGAAAACGATCCTCTGTGGGCACAAGCATGTAAACATTGTGAAGTATTAGGCCTGAAAAATAATCTATTTTCTTTCTTTTTAATTGTGCTGGGGATTATTTGGCTGCTGCTGTGTAATTCACCAATTGTGTGGGCGTTGGAGAAATGATTCAGATTCCACATCTTGCCCTGCCAGATCCATTGCCTGACACAGATGTAGACTTTATTGAGATATATAGCTCACTCTTCAGGATAAAGGGTATTGGCTTTTTTTAGTGTTGTCACTGCAGAGAAGGAACCTTTACATAGGATCAAAGGGCCATTGAGTAAGAGCTGGAAAGGACCATTGAGGCTGTATAGTCTACCTTTCTTATTGGGTAGATGGGAAACTTGAAGGTCATGAAAGTTGACCAGCTTACTTGAGGCTACAATATAATAACATAATGGGGATATGAATGAATCTAGATTCTTAGTCTCCATATCAAACACCCATTTTATTGCACTATAAAATAGATTTTGGGGGAGATAAGACACTGAGACATACTTATATGGAATGGGGGGGGGGAGACAAGAACAGAATGCCTGATATAAAACTTAAATTGGTGGGGAGAGAAAATAGGCAATAACTATGAAGGAAAAAAGAAGAAAAAAACAGAGCAGAATGAGATCCAAGACCCAGACATCCACACAGAAGACACTTTCTCTTTTTTGCTCTCTCTTTTTTAATTTTAAATTTATTTATTTTTAGTTTTCAGCATTCACTTCCATATGCTCTCTCTTTTTAAAAGACATAATTTTTGTGGACTTCCACTTAGTAGGAGTCTTCAAACACAGTCAGTCAACAAGCAGAGACTAGAAGACCATTTGCTGAGCATATTGTCAAAGAGATTCCTGTCCAGGTATAGGTTAAACTAGATGGCTTCTGAAGTACTTTCCAATTTTGAGATTCTCCAACACTGACCTCCAAAGCCTGGCCCACCAGTGCTGAATGGGAAGGTGTACATAGGACACCTGGAGTACTACATTCAGCACTGAGTGAGCCAGGGAAAGAATTTTGAAGTCCATATACAGTGGACTCACTGTGGATTTGGTAGAAGCCTTTGGTCAAGGCCATCCCACTAAGACATGACCTCAAGTTAAGGGAGAGACATTCATGAAGGGAGGTGGGGAATGGTGTCTATACCACAGCGTTTATGGGGTGGCCAACAGGACAGGGTAGGATAACCACACCAATTCCTTAGCAAAGTGTGAAGGTGAAGAGCACATGGAACTCCTATAAAGGGCTGAATCTTTATGGTTAAATCACGTAGAGCTTGCCTACATTCCCATACCCTATCAATTAATCCTGGCTTGATGTTCTTGGCTTCTGGATTTCCAGACCACTTAGATTTTGGGGTCTCCTGTTCCTGACCTAGCATTTGGTTGCCAGGGGTGGGGAACCTGTGACCTTGAGGTCACATATGGCCCTCTAGGACTTCAAGTGCAGCCTTTTGACTGAATCCAAACTTTACAGAACAAATCCCCGATAAAAAGTTTTGTTCTGTGAAGTCTGAATTCAGTCAAAGGCCCACACTTGAGGAATTAGAGGGCCATATGTGGCCTTAAGGCTGCAGGTTCCCCACCCCTGGTAGACTCCTCTAGATCCTGGCTCAGACTTCTTATCCTCTTCTCTAGAGAGGATCCCCGTTATTACATCCTCTAGGAATGTCCCAATCACCAAGAAGTTCCAATTTATATAATGCCATTTAGTTAAATATATCTGATTTTTTCTTTGGCATCTTCTCCTTATACTTAAAAGACAAAATGTGTCAAGAGTTTTTTGTCTTGAATTATTTGTTTTTGATCTTTTCTCTCCCTGCCTTCTCCCTCTCCCTACTCCCTTGTAATTGAAAATCTCTGTAGACAGCCCCCACAGCTCACTTATTTGTAATTCTTATAGAAAGTGGATCAGGAAGAACAATGCCTCAATTTTTATAATCATAGGGTTTTATTACAATATTTAAAACTGCATTGCGCATGAAGGACATTGCAAGAAGTGAATTAAAATGATGTTCTTTAGTTTATCTTTAAGAACGAGACTTGTACTTTACACCCAGCAGAGAAGTTAAGCCATCTTACAAAAGTAATTAGGACCCACCAGCCTGTGACACTCCCACTGTTCCAACTGAGAAATATCTAGTCATCTTTCAATTATCTGCACTGTTACAGATAAACAATGACCCAGATAATGTTGTGAACAGAATCAAGTTCAAGTTTTTTGTTTTTTTTTTTTAGTTAAGCAATTGGGGTTAAGTGACTTGCCCAGGGTCACATAGCAAGGAAGTGTCAAATGTTTGGTCTGAGGCTGGATTTGAACTCAGGTCTTCCTGACTTCAGGGCCAGTGCTCTATACACTACGCCACCTAGCTTCCCCTAGTTTAAGTATTTTTTAGCCTCTCATTCAAGGGCTTCAACCACATGAACCAAACTACCTTTACAGTTTTTATCTTGCACTTTTCTCCGTATACTGTAACATGTCCCAGCCAAGCTGAATGACTACCATCACTCTCTATGTGGCCTGCACTTCCCAACCTGTATGTCTTTGTTCACCCCATATCCTAAGCCTGAAATACCACTTATCTCCATTGCCTCCTGTTGAATTCCGGCCAATCCTCTAAGGCCCAGCTTGAAAGAAACCTCTTCCACGAAATCTTCTTTGATCCCTAGCATAGGAAATGATCTTTCCTCCCTCAGAATTCTTAGAGCACTTTATTTTTTTAAAGGATGTTTTTTATTTTATCTCAATTACATGTAAAAACAATTTTAATATTCATTTTAAAATAATTTTTTAGTTCTAAATTTCTCCCTTCCCTCCCCCTTCATTGAGAAGGCATGCACTTAAATGTAGATTATACATGTACAGTCATGCCAAATATTTTATATTAGCCATGCTGCAAAAGAGAGCATAGGCCAAAAAAAAAAAAAAAAAAAAGAAAGAAAGAAAGAGAAGGAAGGAACAAAGAAAGAAAGAAAAAAAAAGAAAATCCTCAAGAAAAAAAGTTAAAAAATAATGCTTCGATCTGCATTCAGACTCCATCAGTTCTTTCTCTGAAGGTGGAAAGCATTTTCCATATGAGTCGTTTGGAATTGTCCTAGAAAACTTTAAAACTCCTCTATGTAATTTGTTTCATCATCAGGAAAATAAAGGGATTGAGCTTGATAATCTCCAAGATCCCTTTCAGTTAAAATCTATGGTCCATAATCCATTGTATTTTATAGTTATTTGCTTATTTCTTATCCCCTCAATTTTAAGCTTTTTGATGATAAAAACAAGAGTTTACATTACATTAACTCAATGCCTTACAGTTACGGTGTTTTATATACAACATTTCATTTGTGCCTCCAAACAACATGTGAGATAAGTAGCTCAAGTATTAGTGTTCCCATTTTATAGGCATGGAAATTGAGGATCAAGAGATAAAACTTCTGCCCAAAGTTGCAAAGCTAGTCAAATGGCAGAACCAGACTTCAAACCCAAGTCTCCTGATTCCAAGTTCAAAACTCTTCCCATTATGGAACTTTCATATTACATATGCCTATCCTGTACACATATCACGGTATATTTTGTATTGTAACTGTTTCCATTCAATATTCCCTACTGTAAAAGAAACAGCATAAGGACATTATTAAACATAATAGCTTATTTGTAACCATACTTAGAGTTTACAAAGCACTTTATAGACATCTCATTTGTTGATAGGGTAGGTGAGTCTCAAAGAACATGAGACTGGCAGGCAGAAGACCCAGGTACTAAGGCTGGCTCTGCCCTTAATTAACTGGGTCTCAGTTTCTTTGCCTATACAAGCATAATCGTTGAAAGAGATGATCTTTGACGGTCTGTTTCATCTCTAACTTTATGAATGTTTCCTATACATCTATTTACCCTCCTCCAAATCCCTCCTAGAACTTAGCACAGGGGCTTGGAGAGAGTAGACATGGAATAAATGTTTTCTGTTTGTTGTCATCAAATGTCTGTCTTCCACTTCCAGGGTCAGTGGCCAGGGGGGCCTGTTGGGAGTAAAATCAGTAAGCAGTAGCTTCACAGCAGATCATTAAGGGCTGTTCAAATGCAGTCTTCTTGGGTTTCATCACAGACCCTGGAGGCTTCATTGATCTTCCTTAGACAATAGATTGTTTGTACCTTTTCAGTCCTATCTGCTGACTAAAGGTCATTTTCCAGGTCCTAACTCTAATCAAGAAATATAGGTTGTGGAATAATAGACCAGAAAATATAAGAGCTGGAAGGCATTTTAAGGAATTGGTCCCGTCCCTTTGTTTTACAGATGAGGAAAATTAAGCCCCCTGTGGCGTAAATAGATTATGCAAGGTCACAGGTAGAGTGCAAGAAAGTTAGCATTTGAACCTGTACCTTTGGATTCAAAATCTAACAGTAGTTCTGTTTCACTCAGCAAGCAATAGGTGTCAAACACCATGCTGGGGAAAGTGAGGTATAATAAAGAAGGACCACAGAACCATTAAATGCTAGAGTAAGAAGGACTTTATAGTCTCTTCCACTTAGTACAAGCTTTTTATTTTACAGAGAAGGAAACTGAGACCTGGAGAAGGAAAAATGAATCACATCAGATTTAACTAATGATCAGACTAAGATCAGAACCCAGGTCTTGTTTATTTTCCATTCAATATATAGGATGTTCCAAAAGTCTTAGTGTAGATTTTAAAAGCTTAAAGCTGTACTAAGGCTTTTGAAACACCCTACCTCATTCATTCATATAACAGTATACTTTGCTAGACACTGGGAGAGAAACTAGTTAGACCACACACACACACACACATACACACACACACACATACATGTATACGTGTATATCAAAGAGCTTAGAGTCTAATATTGGCATAAGACAAAAACTTAGATGACTATAACACATGCTAAGTAGAGAAGTACAAGATCATGTGCTTTGTGGAGTTTGAGGGGGAGGAGTTGTTCCTGCTGGTGACCAGGTGACCAGAGAAGGCTTCAGCTAGGAGATGGCATGTGAATTGGGCTTTAAAGGAAAGGTAGAGAGTTAACATGCAGAAATGAGGAGGAAGGTCATCATTGGCATAGAAAACATCCTGAACAAAGACCTAGAGGAGGGAAGAACACATGCCTCATCCCAGGACAGAGAGAAACTGAGAAGAGCTAGAGCAAAATAAGATGAGATGAGGCTGGAAAGGTGTTCTGAGGGAAGCAATTTGTAAAGGGGAGGAATTATTAGACCTTCTCCTCACCAGGCATAGTTTTTGGCCTTGAGTCCAAATACCTTATGGGGAGACAATATGCATATTCACACATGAGACAGACAGAATCCTAAAGACATTATGTTTAGACTAAAGGACTAATTTTTTTGCGTGTGTTTTAAGGTCCATCCCAATCCTGACATTCGATGTCATAGGTTCTAGTTTCCCTTTCAAATCTTGAAAATGCTTTCTGCTTAATGTGTTAAATTGGACATTTCTAGATAAGAAGTTGGAATCCCTAAGATCATTGAAATAGAGATCAACATGTATCTCTAGAGTCAGGGAAGGCTTCATGGAGGAATTGAGATACCTTTATTCTGAGCATCCACATCATAGTCAATGGAAGGCAGAGGCATCCCGTATTGTAACTGCTAAATCCAATGGCCTTTCCTCAAGCCTTACTCCACCTGCCCTCTTCTTCTGTGGTGCAGAGGTGGAAATGTCAAAAGTCAAGAGCAGAGGTGAGAGAGAAGTGGGCGGCCGGGGACCTCCTTACATGGTTGTCTAAGGCAAGAACTCACTAATCAGAGAAGAGGGCCATAGAAGGGAGGCATCTGCAGGATTTGAATTTAGGTCTTCCCATCTCTGAGTCAAGTGCTCTAGACCGGGGTGGGGAACCTACATCCTCGAGACCACATGTGGCCCTCTAGGTCCTCAAGTGTGGCCCTTTGACTGAATCCAAACTTCACAGAATTTGTTCCAAAGTCAAAAGCAGTATTCAACTGGGAAGAATTCTTCCTACTTCACTCCCCATAATCTACTCTAGTTGCAGCTACATGCTAATTCACATGTGTAGGAACTTGAGAGATGTGAACCTGATACTAAGTGACTTTGAGGTCAGGTTTACATTGGCAAAATATGACGGAGGATTAAGTCAATTACAAGAGACAGGTTTGCCTGTCACCTAGAACAGAGTTTTTCTCTTGGTAAAGATGAATTCTGTATATTGCATTTCTTATCTGAAGATAGTGCAGTATATTAAATTGAATAATAGGTTTATAGTCAAACAATTTGAGTTCAAGACCTGACTCTGTCACGTACTCTCTGTGACCATGGATAGAACACTTCATGTCTTAAGACAGCAGTATCCTCATTTGTAAAATAGGGATAGAAACTTGTGTTACCAACCTCCCAGAAGTGGGAGGAAAGTGCATTGTAATACTTAAAGTGCTATGTAAATGTGAGTTATAATTATTATACCCATTGTACAGATGAAGAAACTGTGATCAAGAAAGGTTAAGAAATACATTATAGAACATGGACTGCTCTTTGCTGGGGTTGGGTGAAGTGGGGGAGGTGGGGCAACATGGCAGTCATGGCAACTTGTCCAAGAAAGTGATAGTGTTTATCCCTCAGTGCTAATAGGTATCACAGTTTGCCTCACTCAGAATGATTCATCACCAAAGAAAAAGCCTCACTAACATCTTTGTGTTCTGTTTGAAGGAGTCACTATGGCCTTACTTGTTCGGTGTGATCGTCATTCCTGCCTTTGTCCAACTTGTGATTCTCCCTTTTCTGCCAGAGAGTCCACATTATCTGCTCTTGGAAAAGCATGATCAGGATGGAGCAGAAAAAGGTAAGGGCCTGTTTTGTCCTATACTGCACAGGGCTGGGTCCTGCCCTTGAAACTAGGTGTGTGGTGTGGCCAGGTCGTGGAGCAGAAATAAACATACATACATACCTATACCTGTATTTATATCTATCTGTCTATACATACATATACATACACATACACATGTGTGTATGTATACATACCTATACATATATGCACATATATACACACTCATACACAGATACACACATACACACACACACACACCACACACATGAATCTGTGGCTTTCCTTTCCACTTCAAAGAAAATTTGAGAGAGAAAGAAGTAGATTTCTTTCTATTTGAGTGATTATGTGACACAATGGAGAGAGTGCTGGACTTGAAGTTTGGAGTCCTGCATCTGAGGTCTGGCCGTGTGACCTTGGGCAACTTATTTGACTTAACTTCTAGATTTCTCACCTGACAAGTAGAGAGAATAGTGGTTGCATTATTAGAAAGTCACATAGTATTGGAGCTGGGAGAGACCTTAGAAGTCTTCTAAGCCAACCCCTTCATTTTACAGATGAGGAAACAGAGACCCTGAAAGGCCTAGTACCTACCCTAAGTTTATTGTTGTTGTTGTTGTCTAGTTGTGTCATTCTTTGTGACCCCATTTGGGGTTTTTTTGGCAAAGATACTGGAATGGTTTGCCATTTCTTTCTCCAGCTTATTTTACAGATGAGGAAATTGAGGCAAACAGGGTTAAGTGACTTGCCCAGGGTCACACAGTTAGTAAGTATCTGAGGCCAGATTTGAACTCAGGCCTTGTTGACTCCAGGCCTGGCACTCTATCCACTGCGCCACCTTGCTGCCCTCACACCATGAGTTTGCATCACAATTAATGGAGAAAGCAGGATTTGAAACCAGATCTCTGCCTACAAAGCCTGCTCTTTCCTTTATAGCATACTACCTACTGCATGGGGTTGTGGTGATGTTCAAAGAAGATAAAGTAACTTGTGGCTTTTCTCACACTGAGCCTTAGTTTCCTCTTCTATAAGATGAAGAGGTTTAATGTGACATCTAAGTTCCCTCTCAGTTTTAATAATCTGTAACTCTATAACACTGTGATTTTATATATGGAAAACACTTTATAAATTGCAAGCATTATATACATGTGGGGATACTTTTATTTATTTTTTCTTCTTACACTATGAGTTCTTGTTCAAAGTTCTACAAAGGTATGTGGAGATACTACAACAACAGTAATTAACTATGGTTTTTGCCCTAAATCTTCAATAATGTCTTAAGTTGATTTAGTTTTCTGTTTTAGGATTTATGTTCAGTTTGTGTGTACTTTAAATTTCAGATACATAACTATATACTGGAATCATTGGCCCCCTCCACATTTTCAGGGTCATTAGGAAGATGGACCTGGCTGGAGCGTGGGAATGGTTCATTTAGGTGGTAGTAACACATTAGCAAGTTGTTAAGCACTTTAAACATAGCCATAGTGATTATGACAGATGGGAAAAGGACTCAAACATACAACATAGCTGGAATTAGTGCTGGAAAGGACCTAAGAGAGAATTTTTTTTTATCCCCATCTCCTTCCATGTGCACCACCTCCTGTTTCCAGTGACACTCCCCAAAAACAGTAAATGTAAATGATAGAATAGCTGGGGGAAGTTGTGTTAGCTCAATGGTTGAATGTCTATACTCCAAAGAGCAGAAGAGACGAAGGCAGAATCTACTCCTGAGGTATATAGAAGATGCTGACAATTCCTCTTGCAACAATTGAGAATTAGAGACTTTACATTTACAATACCATTGGAAACAATTTTTTAATGAAAATGTTCTGAGAGTAGAGTCTGAAAGAACTCTAGTCCCCTTAGCACTAGTTAGGGGGTGGTTAAGGCTGAGGAGGACACAATTCTGCTATCTTGGGCGTTGGCCTGTCCTGAGTGGTCTAGGACTCAAGTTTATATGAAGGAATGGCCACACTCCTAAGACTCAGTGGCCTCATCACCTAGGAGTGAGGGAGGCAGCTTTATGGGTCATAACATTAGGAAGAAGTCTGAATAGACAAAGAAGGGACACCATCATGTCTGAGAAAATTGAGGAGCTGCAATCCTGGAGGCGGAAAGGAGGAGGAGGGGAGAGAATTCCCCATTGAAGAGCAACAAGGAACCAATCTCTGTCTTGTTATGTACTCCTGTACCTCCCATATTATTTCTACTTTTAATAATGATTTTTCTGACAATGAAATACTAAGCTGGAGAGGACAGAATGATGTAACAGGTACACCAAAAATATGATATCTGAGGAAAATGTGACAAGGAGATAAGTGCTCCATTAAGAGATATTACTCTATATAATCTCAGAAATATAGAATTTAATTTCGAGACCTAAAAAGGAACTGTCCTGTTGAATTTATCTCAGAAACATTATTTGTCTTCATCCTCTTCCTTCCACTCATTCTTCTCCCAACTCAATCACTTTTTCCCTGGACTATCACAATAGTCTTCTAATTGGTTTTCCTGACACATTGGACCTCTCCAATCCATCCTTCACCCAGCTGCTAAAATGATATTCCTAAAATACAGGTCTGACCATGTCATCTCCATGCTTCAAAGCATTCTGTGGTTTCGTCTGGGATAAAATACCAACCACCTTACCCTGACGTTAGGGCCTTCTATACCCTAGATCTGAACTCCCTTTCTAACCTCATTTCTTTTTCATTCATTCTTTCATGCTTCAGTCAGCTGTTTTTGTTACCATTTCCCTCTGGCTTTTCCCTCTCTTTTCTTTCACATTTTTATACCATCCTTCTTCTTCATGCCTGAAACAGATGCCCTCCTCACCTCCTGGTAAAATCCTTTTCCTTTAAGGCTCATGTCTGGTATCTCCTCATCTTTTTGCCTTCCCTGGTTACTCCAGTGGAAAGCAATTTCTTGCTTCTCAAATATTCCCAGGGCATTTAGCTGCTCTGGATCTCCCTTTCTCCCCTTGTCACATTTTCCTTGGATATCATACCTTTTTGTGTGTTTCTGTTGCATTCCTCTGTCCTCTCCCCACCAATTATATTATAAGCTCCTTAGGTCAAAGACTGTTGTTTTTCATTTCAGTATCCCTAGCACTGCCCGTGAGATCTTTCACACATTGGTTGATTTGAATGGACCAGAGAAGTCTTCTTTTTATCCATGGTGAATTACTATGGCTTGGTAGAATAAAACAAGCAGTGGAAACAATGGGATTTGAACTCAGGCTTTGGTATTAATTGGGTGACCATTAAGAGGTTGTTTAACCAGCCCTCCCCACCCCCAGCTCCTGTTTTCTTATCTGTAAAATAGAAACAATAACACTTGTCCTAGGAGGAGAACACTATAGACCTAGAAGTGATGCTCGGACTAGAGCTGTTATTATTATGAGGACATTGAGACTTAGTGAGGGGACACGGCTTCCTCATGTGCCCTCACTGATTTCAGAGTACCCTTGAAAAGCTTAAAGAATAAAGAAATCCAGTGTGACACTCTCACCTCTGTAAAAGTCAAACTTGCCCTTTTAACAGGAACTTTATATCTTAGAAAAGGCTGAAGCCATCCACCTTAGCTTGGGTTTGCCTAATGCACCCATCAAAACTTAGCCCTGGGCCTGCTGTCATGTCCTGTACAGAAGTACTCTTGACTAAAGGGACCATGCCAAGCTCAAATCTGATTCAATAAGACACATCCTGGCTTACGGGCAAGTCATGATGCTTCTAACAGACCACTAGAGGGAGCAAACTATACAGCCCTGGACCATGAGTCCTCAAACATTAGAGCACCTAGAACATCAAATGTTAGTGCCGAAAGGAACCTTGAGATAGAGCACAGAATGCCAGCGTTGCAAGGGACCTTACTGTTGTTTGTCCTTCATTCTTGAAGAGGACCATGACATTAGGAAGATGATGCCGTGACTTGCAAGTGAATTGTATTTAAGTGAGGGAGGGCTGTGCAGAGTGACCAGTCTGGAGCCATCTGGGTCCAGTGGCAAGATAGAGATCAGGAGGACCAGAGATGGCCCCAGATGCAGTGGAAGACCTTGGCCTTTTTAAATTAAAGTCAGTTTGACTGAGAAAACGCCCATTCAGTGATTAAGGCTAGGTAAGAAATGAGGCTAAGGATGGCCTCTGTTTCCTAGTTAAAAAAATCTGGGAGGGGAAGATCCTTAGGGTCTTTTGGCTGTTGGGGAATGTCTATTGTTAACACGTACAACAAAGTACTTGAGAACACTGAGCATCTCCCTCCCATCAGAACCTTGGACTCTATCCCTGGATCCTCTGGTTCTAGTAGATGAGCTTTTCCTTTGCTGTGAGGAGATCAAGCCTCTGGACCACTTCTTGGCTCACCATACCTTGCAAACACCTCCCTTTTGCTTTCTAGCAGCATCCTTTTAAATGTTTTCCCCTGTTAGAATATAAGCTCCTAGAGGGCAGGGACTGCTTTGTTTGCTGATATTTGTATCCCCATAATTTAGCACAGTGCCTAACACATATTAAGTACTTAATAAATGCTCCTCTACCTCTCTGTGTATGTATGTATGTATATATGTATGTATGTACATATATTTATCGACCTACCTAGCAATCTATCACAGAATGTTAGTTCTGATAGGGAATGATAAAAAGAATATAGAATGTCATAGCTACAAGAGACCTTAAAACAGAGAATGTAAGATAATAGAGCTATAAGGGCCCTTAGAATACAGAACATGAAGTAGAAGAGCTTCAAGGGATCCCAAGACATAAAAGATGGATTAGAGATGAAATAATCTTTAGTGTCTAGAACATAAAATGTTAAGGCTGGAAGGAACCTTAGAGTATAGAAGGTCATAGAGCTGGAGGATATTTTAACATATGGATGTTATAGAACAGAGAGAGGCCTTAGAGATCCTCTCCTCTGATTTTGTTATTTTGCAGATGAGGAAGCTGAGGTCAAAAGAGATAACCAGCTGTCCTCTGGTGAATTGATAGCAGAGTTCCAGACTAATCTTCTTTCCATCGCTATCACTCATTCCTTTAAACTCTTTTCCCTTCTAAGCAGGGAAAGATTGTAATGTTCTCATAGATATGACTGTATCACCACCACACTCACCCCCACTGCTCTCTCCTCTTGGCTGACAGACAATTCCCCATTTCTTCACTTTCTCATTTCAGCAGACCTAGTACAGCCCATTGCCTGCTTATCTTCATAGGCAGCATTTTAAAATATCTTCTGTTGAACTCCAGACACAACAGATAGGACCAGAAGCGTGCTGTTACCATGACATTCCAAAGATTTCTTGTGGAATCCCATAAACATTTTGCACAGACATAGGTCAAAATGGAAACAATTGGGGCAGATCATATTTTGCCAGAGACTGAGAATATATTTTTAAAAAGTGGCAAATTTGCTTTTCTTCAGTTTTTGGTTTATTTTTTATTATTTTAAAGAACTGTTAAACCTGGTTAATGGGGTATCATGGAAGGCCCTGGATGTGGAGTTGGCAGACCTGGGTTCTAGCTCTGGCTCTACCATTTCTTAGCTCTGTGATGGGCCAAGTCATTTTATTTGTCTAAGCTTCCATTTCTTTTTTTTTTTGGTGAGGCAATCAGGGTTAAGTGACTTGCCCAAGGTCACATAGCTAGTACCTGTCAAGTGTTTGGTCTGAGGCCGGATTTGAACTCAGGTCCTCCTGACTTCAGGGCCGGTGCTCTATCCACTGTGCTACCTAGCTGCCCCGTTTTTTTTTCTTCCATTTCTTTATTTATAAAAGGGGGATAATGGTGCCAAGCTATATGCTTCACAGGCCTGTTGGGAGGATCAAAAGAGATAATTCATGTGAAAATGCTTTTAAATGTAAGGCTTGTGACTGTAAAGAACTAAGAGTTATCATCATCATCGTCATCAATATCATCAGTTGAATAGTTTGATCAAGTTCTTGCTTATACCCTATAGTGACCCATGCAAACAAATTTCCCTCCCACCAAAGAACATTGAGAATTGCAATTCAATCAATGAAATCCATCAAACATGCATAAGACATCATGCTAGGTTCTGGAGATACAAGGATAAAAATAAAACAGTTCTTGCTTTCAAGGAGCTTATACTCTACTCTTGCCACAATATAACTAGCTCTGTATAGAAGCTTTCAAACTGAGTCCATCCTAAAACATTTATCAAATTAAGAAGCACATCAGAACAACCAAATCAATAAGTATTTATTAATTGTCTACAAAATGCCAAGGGAGAAGTCAGATTAAAGATGAAGGAACAGAAGAGATAAATTTAAGGTGCCACCAAGAAAGAAAAGACACCAATGAGTTAATGCGCTTCATTGCACTTCAGATTTCAAAAAAAAAAAAAAAGTTGGCTGCATAGGAATGAGCGAACAGACAAAATCCCATTTGCCATGATGTACAAGCAGGCTTTTGAATTAATCTAAAGAGCGTGATTATCAGGCAGACCAAAGGTTGCTGAAGGGGGGAGGGAGAGGAAGGACTACTCCAAGAAATAGCACAGTGGAAAATTTTAACAAGATGAGAAAGCTGGGTGAGTTGAAATTATTTCCTGAAAGCAGAAGAGAATAGTATTATTGGGAAGCTAAGCTTACTAATGCTATAGCCTCTCAGGGCATAGAAGAATAATTCTTAACCTGTCTGAAAGTGACATGAAAGAACTTTCAGTAAATTATTGCATTAAACACTATTCCTGTGGCTAGCCTGCACATGTTAATGAAAAGAGAACGAGGGAATAAGGGAAAGCTCTGAAATTTTATTTCAGGGCCAGGTAGGGGGGAAAATAAAAGTCAAGTTGTAATGTCTCCTCTACTGCATAATTAGAATAGTAAAATCAAGATATTTGTTCCCTGTTGAAATTTACTTCAACCAAATTTAATAAATATTTATTAAGTAGCTACTATGTGCAGAGATCTGTGCTAGGCAAGTATTAGTAGTGGTACTAAAAAGGAAAATCATATTGTGTCTCTGTTATTAAGAAACTTAGAATCAAGCGTGGAAGATGAAACAGGTATATACACAAGAAACCGTGGCATGAAGTTGAGCACGTCAAGTGCCAAAAAGAGGGGTACAAAGGGTTATTTGAGGTCTGAGAAGAGAAAGATCATTTCAGACTGTGGTGATCAGAGAGGGCTTCCTGGAAGAGGTGGTGTTTGAGCTGGACCTCGAAGAATAGCTAGGATCACAGGATTTACAACTCAGTATGAACAGTAGGCATCATCTGGTCCCATGCTCTCATATAACATCTGTAAGTGACACATACACGATTTTAAATCAGTTCTCTGACTCCCATTGGGCCTCACTGCCTGGAATGATAATTTTGAAAATAGCACCGCAGTAAAAAAAATTATATGTACATACATTTTAAAGATGTCCAAAGGAAGTATCTGATGACTTATCTGAACTAATCTCATAGTGAACTAAGCAGAACCAGGAAGACACTATTGAGCGGGAACTCTGTCAGAAGCTTCAGGAAAGGTGTGAGCGAAAACACTGAGAAAGGAAAATGTGGGACCTGCTTGGAGGATGGAAGTGGTCTTGTTTAGCTGGAAGGCAGAGAAAGAGGTAGAGGAAGAGGAGGGGGAGAAGGAGGAGGGGGAGGAAGGGGAGGAGGAGGAGGGGGAGGAAGGGGAGGAGGAGAAAATGAGGAGAAAATAAAACTTGGAAGATTTTGGAAGGCCTCAAAATTTAGTGACAGGGAATGTTATCGTATGCATGGATTTGCACATATGCTGACTGAATTATGAAGCTAGGGTAAACTTGACATCCATATTTTCAGTGTCTACCATGTGTGCAGAACTGCGCTGGCTGGCACAAAACACAAAGAATAAGAAATCTATGCCTACATTTGAAGAGTTCATTTATTCATCCAATTAAGGGTTTGGAGGAAGGGGAATAAGCATTTATTAAACACCTCCTATGTGCCAGGCACCTTGCACCTACTATGTGCCAGGCACAGTGTTAAGGGCTTTAAAAATATTATCCATTTGATCCTTCCAACAACCCTGTGAGGAAGGTGCTCTTGTTCAGTTGTTTCAGTCATGTCTGAGTCTCTGTGACTCCATTTGGGGTTTTCTTGGCAGAGATACTGGAGTGGTTTGCCATTTCCTTCTCCAGCTCATTGTACAGATGAGGAAACCAAGGCAAACAGAGTTAAGTGACTTGTGCAGGGTCACACAGCGAGTACATGTCCAAGGCCAGATTTGGACTCAGGAAGATGAGTCTTCCTGACTCCAGGCCTGGCACTCTATCCTCTGTACACCTAACTGCCCTTGAGGAAGGTGCTACAAGGTAAGCTTCACATAAGAAACAAAGTACCTGTGTCAAGTGCTGTGTTATGTGACAGAGCTTTAAGTACTATAGGTATGCAGAGAAGGGAGAAAAATCAGACAGCCTACAGTATACAAGGGAGAGTTTGTGAAAGAAATGCAATTTGATCTGGGCCTCAAACAACAAGTAAAAGATTGACCTGAATGAGATAGAAAATGCCAATTGGGAGTAATAGGAGATGAAGTTAAGAAGGGTAGGGAGGGATTGTGGAAGTCCTTGAATATCGAGGTGATGAATTTAGACTCCCAAAGGCAGTGGAGACCCACTGTAAACTCATTAGCAGAGATCAAATTCAGAAATGTATTTATCAGGGCAACTTCACTGAGATTTAACAGAGACTCTCCCAGGGTGGCCTCAGACACTATCCATGTGACCCTGGGCAAGTCACTTAACCCTGTTTGCCTCAGTTTCCTCATCTGTAAAATTAAATGGAGAAGGAAATGGCAAACCACTCCACTGTCTTTGCTAACAAAATCCCCAATGTGGTCATGAAGAGTCAGACATGACTAAAAATGACTGAAAAATAACACCTCCTAGGGTGATGTGCTGCTTTTAAGCCTTATCCTAAGGCTACATCAACTCACCTCCCTTACCAAGAGAAGGCACCAGAAAAGACAACCTGTTGGCACTGGAATCTAAAGATTCTTTAAGTTTGTGCTTTGAAGTTAGTGACTTCATTAATTTTAGCAGAACAGTTGGAACATTGGGAGTTCTGTAATTAAAATGGGCACATTCAATAATTGGGAACCTGGCAAAAAGAGTGCCGGATCTGAAGGCAAAGAAGCTCACTTCCTCTCCTGGCTCTGCTATTCAGAGTCCCGACCAGGTGGCCTCAAGCGAACTGTTTCACCTGCTCTGCACCTAGGTTTTCTCCTCTTTTGAAATGGAGAGGGGTTAAGTGAAAGGAGATCAAGGGCAGAAAAGCTCCTGTATATACCAAAATATCCATAGCAACCAAGAACCAGAACCAATATAGCTTGCCTATCTCTTGGCTGGAATAGTTAGAGCACACAAACACAATGGGGTTACTGTACCTGAAGAAATGATGCCTATAAGGAGTTCAGAGGAGGTGGTTATAACGTATAATAGGATGTATAGGAAAGTTGGCAGAGCTGGGACCGCACCAAATGGAAGTGGAAAGAACAACAAAATTGAAACTGGGTACTCCACAATTATAATGACTAAGTTTTGCCTCAGAGAAGAGTGAAGAAAATGGATTTCTGTCTCTCTTTTTTTTTGCATATTTGGGAAACTGCAGAGTTAGAGCATTGCGTACATTGTCAGATTCAGTTGACGGGTTGTTAATTTTCTTTGTTTATTTTATGTTAAAGGGATGGTTCTTTGCACAGGCAAAGGGGTGGGATATATTGCAAAGCGAAGGTTACATAAAAACAAAAGCTATCAAATATTTTGTAAAAATAAGAGAGTTGGAATAGATGGATCTCAAAATCTCACCATTAAATCCTATAATTAGTTTTCTTTCTAGTGCAAATCTTCCTTAATTTGAATTGATCTCCCACGGTGGAACATAGTGATAAGACAGCTGGTCTTAGAGTTGTTTGACCTCAGTTCAAGTCCCAGTTCTGATACCTATTAGTTGTGTGTCATGGACAAATCATTTCATTTCACTGAACCTCAGTTTCCACATCTGTAAAATGGGGTAACATTTGTTTTACCTATCTTATGGCTCTGATGTTAAGTTTCCAAGCCTTAAAACTCTCTATAAATATGAGACAATTAATGGAAATTCCAACTACCTGTCATAGACAAAAGAACCCCATTATTGCTAGTTTCTTATTTCTATGGTGTGAGCTACAAAAAGGATTTCCTGACCATGGAACAAAGGCAGCGGTGGCTGAATGTGCCCTTTTAGACTGGCAGTCATCTTTGAGAAGGGGGGTGGAACACCTGGGCAAGATGGAATGAGCTGTTAAGGAGAAATCCTTAGATTTACTCTAATACAATAAATCCTTAGTCAATAGACCTAACAAAGTATGTTTCCACAAGATTGGCCTTCTAGGGATACTAAACCAGAATGTGAAAAAGGAAATGTGGCAGCAGTTTGTAAAACCTTACTTTGAACTTTGGAAGACAGAAGAATCAAAACCAAGACTACTGAATCTTTCGTGTGTTTTATAAGCCCAAAGGGAATGACAGGAACATTTGATGGCTAGGGGAAAAAGACCTGTCTCATTTTAAAATTAAAGAAATGTCAAAGTGTGGTGTGAAGGCCAAGGAAGCCTGCCATTCTAAGTTGCACGTGGAAATATATTTTCATAAAATCTCCAGGTTAGAAAGTACTGCAGCCGTCACCTCGTCCAGTCTCCCACATCCCAACACGTAGTGGTTCAGCCTGAGGTAAATAACAGAACAAAAGGACTTCCCTTCTGAAAGCTGGCCACTCCTCTGCAATGATGTACTTGGGCACAACTGCCCCTGCCTCAGGCTCAGGCAGATACCTTCTGTAGCTCATGTGATATTGTTATATTCCACAGTATGTGATATGATGCAATGTAAGGGGGATAGACAATCTGGACCAGAGTTGTAACTGGGAATATTGGTATTTGGGGCAAATTCATTCAATAAGCTGAAAGGAGAGGAGATGCAGATACAACAGGAAATCTCAAACAACGTTCCTATAGTCTTGTATGGTATTGGGCAGTTAAGTGGATCACTGGATAGAGTGCCAGGCATGGAGTTGGGAAGACATCTTCCTGAGTTCAAATCTGACTTCAGTCACTAGATAACTGTGTGACCCTGGGCAAGTCACGTAACCCTGTTTGCCTCAGTTTCCTCATATATAAAATGAGCTAGAGAAAGAAATGGCAAATCACTCTAGTATCTTTGCCAAGAGAACCCCAAATGGGGTCATGGAGAGTCAGACATGACTGGAAACAACTTAACAACACCATGTGGTATTAGAAAGGAGGACCTGGTTACAGGATGGCTACTAGGAGAAGAGATGATCCTCTGGGTCCTTAAGCTCCTACTGCATAGAAGAAACATCTACATGCCCTATATTACGACTGTAGGGACAACATTTGACCCTATGTCAGTGTCCTGGGGCAAAACCCTTATGACTCCATGTTAGTTATGGAGTTACAACTCTCCTTTGCGATATAGGAATTCAGATGAGACAAGAGGTGAGAGGTCACAATGGCCTGAGATGAGCTTTATGGAAGATTGGAGTTGGACTTTCAGGCACGGTTTCGATTGTAGTAGGTGGAGAAGGAAAAAAAAAAAAAGTCAAATTTATATAGCATTTGACAGTTTTCAAAATGTTTTCACAAAGATTGATTTACTGAAGTCCTTCTCTCATGGAGGTGACCTTGAGTTACTGAAAGCCACACTAGAGGAGTGTAAGCTCTTGCTGGTTCCTACTAAGGTAAAGAGACTTTGGTTTTGGTGAAAGATTATGCAGTTGTCAACCAAGGACCAGTCTGGCTAATTACAGAGAGGCTTGTTACCCAGAGGTTGTCCAGCAGGTAATTATTATTAGTATTATGTTTTACCCAAGTTGACTCAGGTGGATCATCTGCTGAAATACTGGGGGGTTGGAATAAGCAGCAAGGAGGGACTAGCTGTACTAATTGAACTACCTGCAAAACTGTTGAACTGTTGAAGCATTTCTATGCATTATGGATGGCACAGTGCTGGACCCAGAATCAAGAAGACCTGAGTGCAAATTCAGCCCAGCTTACTAGCTTTGTGACCTTAGGCAAGCCACTTACCCTGATTTCAGCTTCTGTTTCCTCATCTATTAAATGAGGATGATAATAATACCTACCTTCCAGAGTTGTTGTGAGGATCAAATGAGGTACTATTTGTAAAATGCTTTGCAAAATTACATTTCATAATTCATGAATATTGTAAAAACCTTTATTGCCCTAAATACTTAAGAAACAAATGATTCTAACAGAAATATTTTCTGGTTAGGAGAAGGTTATTAGCACCCAAATCCTTCTGTTTGAATCCATTATTGGTGAAAATATTTATAATATATGGATCAACATCTTGTTTTCATAGTTAAAATTGTTGTTATTCAGTCGTTTAAGTCACATCTGACTCTTTATGACCCCATCTGCAAAGATGATGAAGTGGTTTGCCATTTCCTTCTCCAACTCATTTTACAGATGAGGAAATGAAAGCAAACAGGGTTAAGTGACTTGCCCAGGGTCACACATCTAGTAAATGTCTAAGGCCAGATTTAAACTCAGAGAGATGAATCTTCCTGATTCCAAGCCCGTGTTCTATCCAATTTGCTACCTGGTTGCCCTTCATAATTAAAATACATAGAACATATTTGAGTGCAACTTACATAATTTTAAGTCTTATAGGTCCTCAATGTCATCATTAAAAATGATTTTTTTGCTAAGGAATTTATATGTAAATGTAAGATATAAGATGCATACATTGATGTGAGTAGAAATATAGATATGGATTATCTGTAATATATAAAGTGTAGGTGTATTAATAGTTTAAAACAGTGGGAGAGAGGAAGACAGTTAATAAATTCTATTCCCAAATTCTATCCTCACTCTCTCTTTTCTGTGGTCAGAACTTCTGAGCAGTTTTCTTTTCTTCTTTCTTCCTTCCTTCTTTCCTTCCTTCCTTCCTTCCTTCCTTTCTTTCTTCCTTTCTTTCTCTCTCCTTCCTTCCTTCTTTCCTTCACCCCTTCCTTTTTTCTTTGTTTCTCTCTCTCTCTATTTCTTTCTTTGTTGTGGTATTTAGGTTTTTTTTTAACTTGTCATGTTCTTCTGAGAGACCTATAATCTTTAAGCTGCTTCCATGCATCCTGTTTTCAAAATCAATGTACTTGGCTTATATAGAGACTATGTTTCTTTTCCTATTATTGCTTATTGCTTCTTCCTGCTTCCTTCCTTGTCTTCCTGCTTGTCTTTCACTTCTAGGTATTCTTTCACTTCTATGTATTTTCATTCCCACTCAATTATTCTTTCTTTTGTTTCTTTGGTGAGATGTCACTGTGGCTTCAAGTTTTTCTATCCTGCCAATTATTTCTGCTGTGCAGGCCGTACATTGTACTGTCACAATTCTTATTTATCTTTTAAACCATTCAGGAACAACCTAGTGTGGTTCAGTTCTCTCTTTGAAATCCACAAGGTCCTTTGCTTCATCAGTTGTTGCTTCATTTTCCTTTATCTTACAATATTAATTCATAGATATCTCAACTCTTTTACCTAATCTGGAGACTCCCTTCTGTTATTAAAATGTTCCTTGTTGGCTCTTATACATATGTTCAAGGTCTTTAATTGAGTTTTCTTTCTGTTGAGATCTTCAGTAATTTTCCACCTCTTTTCTTCTTCTTCTTCTTCTTAAGGTCCCCCATCTCTCACTTTCGGATTCCTTTCCCTCTGAGTGTGGTTTCTTTAGAGGCTGAGCTTCCCAGTGATCTCAGTCTCCTGCTAGGCTGGTCAGTTGACAGTTGATCACCCTTAGTCTCTGCCACAAGTGACTTCTGGGGTGGGGGAACAGAACTGGCCCCAGCTGCACGCTGGGTTCTTTCCTTCAGACTCGGTGAAGCCACGCTCGTGATCAGCTCCAGGTCCCTCTGCTCCTTGGTTCTTTCTTTGGCTGAGTTCTGTTGCGGTATGGTGTCTCTGCAGTTCTGTTCCAGCCTAAGCAAGCTTCCGCTTTTTTGGTTTTCCACTTGGAGGATGGCAAGATACAAAGTTGAGTCCTGTTGCAAATCTTCGGCTTGGCTTGTGCAGCTGGGGTGGTCCTGAGTCAACGAATTAGGGGCCAGGGATTAGCCTTCTCCGCAGTCAGTTCATTGTATTTATTAACTTGTTTGGGTCTTGGTGTCCTAGACCATGGAGACAGCTAAAATTGCTTTATCTCTTGCACATAATGACTATTGTAGAAAGGTTTGAGGATTTGGGAGGATTGGAGAAAATGTCTGGTTCCGTATCTTGTTAATCACTTGACTATCACCACTCTCTGTTAAGAGAACTTGACAGACTTTAAATTTGTTTAAGGGTATAACTTTAATGATTATATAAGCATTGGTATATATAACCATATATAACACCTGAGTCCCATAAAGTAAAGATACAGTGAGAGGAAAAGGAAAGAGAGAAAGAGAAAAAGAAGAGTGAGATGGGAGGAAGAGGAACTGGGAAAGGAGGAAGATGAGGGGAAGAAAGTGGAGGAAAGAGAGAGGGTCAGGGACAGAGACAGAGAGAGAGAATATTTCATGCATGGCAGCTACACGGCCTATAGCTCAACAACAGATGCAAAAAGTCAATGTAAGTTAGACCTATCAAGCTTGTGGACTATCAGTTTCTTTATCAGTATCAACACATCAGTATAAACACTATCAAAATGATTTCTATGTAAGCAATAAAATTCTGAATAATACTAAAGATCAAAGGGATATTTATTTCTGAAAAGAAAGCAGAATTAAGAAGCCATTCCTCTTGTGGATAATAATAGGAAGGGCAAAGAAAGAATGAGTGAAGTTGAAGGGATACCTTAGATGACCTGTGTCTTGAATCTCCTACTATTCCAGTCATGTTAGGTCACTCATTCCTAGTAATTTTCCTCCTTTCCAGAATACATGCCCGCTCAGCACTTCCCTCTTGAGGGCTAGAAATAGCAATACTTTCAACACACAAAACTGACAGCTTTGTATGGTCCTGCTCCATTGGTAAGAGAGCTGCCTCCTCCATCCAGTCAACCTGACATGTTGGGAATCACGGTGTTGAATCAAGGCGGGTCTTGCCCTGTTAATAAGCAGCATGGAAACCCCTCTATCTGTAACTCATGAGGGACCATTCTTTCAACACATATTGTTTTGGCTATAGGTTAGTAAGAGAGAAGTGGTTTATTTTGCCTTTACCTTCACCCCATTCCAAATAGCTCTAAGGTATTTTGGCACCAATTGTTAATGGTGATATTGCCAAGTATGACTGAACAGGCAAGTTTCCCTACACAATGTCTATGTAGGTTTAGGTATAGGTACAAATGTAACTATAGAAGGCATAGGAGGTACAACAGAATATGAATTGGTCCAAGGCATCTCTTTGAGTTTAATTTTATTTTATATGAATCTGTTCATTTTAAAATTGGAATAAAATGTAAACATTATGGTTGATTGAGTGGGAGCTCTATTAACTAAGAAAAGACCACTAGGTTTAGATTCAAGGGAGCTGGGTGGTCCTACATCACTCAATCCAGCTTCTATACCCTTCCCCATTTTATAGAGGAAGAAAATAAACCTCAGCGAGGAGACTTGCTAAGGTTACATAGGTAATAACTAGGAGAAGCAGGGTTTGAACCTGTGTCCTCAAGGCCACATGTGACCCTTTAGGGCCTCAAGTGTGGCCCTTTGATTGAATCCAAACTTGAGGACCTAGAGGGCCACATGTGGCCTTGAGGACACAGGTTCACCACCCCTGAGTCCTAGACCCTTTGACTCCACTATACTATGCTGTCTTTCATAATAATTGGTTCTGAGAAGGCCACAACTTCCCAATGCCTGGGAAGCAAAACCTTCCAGTGAGTGAAACTCACTAAGACTAAAAGTTCCAAAGAAGTTGCTGATCTGCATTAATGGAGAGAATTTTCACACTGGGAATTCCTCAAACTGATGAAATTACAAGTGGAGATCTCACACCCCTCAAAAAACAAGAAGTTTGAGTTATTATTCTACTGTTTCTGGAAGTCTGATGAATCTTTTCATGTTTGTGTGCCCTGTTGTCCCCTTGATTTTGAATTCCCCCGGGACAGAAGTCATATTCTGGGTAAGCATTCAGTTTTGTCCCAAGGGACGGTGACAGTGCCAGAGATGCCAGTCATGTCTTCGGCTCTTCCAGAACAGCCACTTTCCAGGATATAGCAGCAAACAACAGATGTTCTCTGAGTCCCTCCTCCTTCCCTACCTCTAGCACCAATTGGGGATCATAAGATGGAGAGCATGAAAATCTAATAGATACAGAGAAATTCAGGTTCTCATGTTAATGTGCCTGGTGGAGAGACAAAAGATCTTAGAATAGCTTATGCAGAAATAGCATAAACAGCTCATCATCTATTGTGCATTTAATGAAACAGTAACTGTGTCCGTTTAAATATTTTATGAGACACCCACTACTAGACGCTTCACAGGGAAAGCAGAATGAGGGGGTTTTAAATGCCACATTTGGGCTTTGTAGTCATTAAGTTGTATCTTGATACTTATGCTTGTGAAATACAGTGAAAGCCATATGCTGAGAAACAAAAGTTCTCAGATGATATATAGAATCTTGAGCTCTTCCTTAATTGTTTATTTGCACATAAATCACGTCACCCCAACCAGATGCTAAACTCCTTGAGGGAGGCTGCTTAGTAGGGGTGGGCCAGGAGTCAGGAGACCTGTGGTCTCATCCCAGCTCAGCACTGCATTTGCCTGACCTTGGGCATGTCACATCACTTCTGGGGAGGGGATCCTCAGTTCTCCCACTTATAAAAAGGAAGGAGCTAAGTTGTAAGATCTTTAAAGTCTCTTCCAGCTTTAATATGCTAAGTCTTAGTGTGGTACAACACATGGGGGCTCTGGACCTCAAATCCAAGGATCTTGGCTCTGCTCATTCTTGCTTGTTGGGACCTTTGGCATGCATCACCACCTCTCCATTTCCTCATCCATAAAGTGAAGGGCATAGACTAGATAATAATACCTACTATTCAAACAGCACTTTAACATATACTTATTACATTTGATCTTTACACAAACACTAAGTAAGGTAAGCTTGATAATTATCCCCATTTTAGAAATGAGAAAACTGAGGCTGGGAGATGCTAAGCCTAGAATCCCTCAGTTGATTCAGTTTCTGGAACAGAATTTCAACCCAGGTCTTGGCTTCTAGTACAATGCTCTATGAGCTATCATTCCTCCCTACTATGCTGCCTTAAATGCTCTCTACAATCCTTTCCTTTCCTGAACTCATAAACTGAGTCTTTGAGGGCATTGGGTCTGATCAATTCTAATGTTCCTTGTGACTATAAATTTCACAATCAGTGTAAAGATTGTGTCTCGGAATTGCATTTTTCCCGCCATCTGAACCACACGCTAGGGGAAGGAAAAGGAATAAGCATTTCTAAAATGCCTACTATGTGCCACACACTATGCTAAGCACTTTACAAATATCTCATTTAAGTTTTACAACAACCCTAAGAGGTAGGCACTATTATTATCCCCATTTTACAAACGAGGAAATTGGGGCAAAAAGAGGTTAAGCCACTTGCCAGGGTCACATTTCTACTCAGGTATTGGTCCAGTGCTTTGTGCACCATGGTGCTCCCTCACTGCTTCAAGGGACTCAAGATATTTTTCCCACCATCCCACCATATGAAAGCCATATGCTAAGAAACAAAAGTCCTCAGATGATATATATACATAGATATAGATATAGATATAGATATATAGAATCTTGAGCTCTTCCTTAATTATTTATTGCACATAAATCACATCATCCCAACCAGAAGCTAAACTCCTCGAGGGAGGCTGCTTAGTAGGGGTGGGCCAGGAGTCAGGAGACCTGTGGTCTCATCCCAGCTCAGCACTGCATTTGCATGACCTTGGGCATGTCACATCACTTCTGGAGAGGGGGATCCTCAGCAGACAGCCATTCCTCAACAAACTCATGTCCTGGAACACAGTTCTGAGTGGCATGAGTCTTGAATATACTGGAAAGATATATTGGGTTAATAAGGACCTAGTCTGAAAGAAAATTACTACATGAAGGTATTTCATGTTTTTGAAATCTACCATTTCTTTGGTATATGGTGCTCCTTCCACCAAGATAGACTTCAACCTCTCTAAACCATAAGAAACAACAGTGTCCATGACTTGCTATGGCTAAAAAAAAAATCATCACCCTATATTCAAGCTGGTGATGAGCCTGTGTGAACTTAGCTCTGCTAGTGCTTAGATGAAAGATATAGAATCTACCACTAGACACAGACAGGAAGGATTTCCAGTTTTTAAAAAAACTGGCTGGTGCGCCCATGACAAAGCCTTCAAAGAGTTAGAATTATTTCTATACCATGGTATTGGAATAGGATTACACAATTATCCAGAAAAATTATTTTTGAAAATAAAATATTTTTATTGACTCCTTTGTTTTTCCGGCTTTCCCATCGCAGTCATTTCCAGAATTAGGCCCTCTCTTAAACCAAAGAAAAAGAGTTCGTAAAAAGAACTAACGTAATTACCATAGATGATTGTGTATGCGGCTTTCTATCCTTAATGTACCCCACTTCTCTGCTCAAAGAAAGGAGGAACTCTCCATTATCTGTTCTCCATGAGTTTTGTTGACTTTTTTTTTGTTCAGAGTTTTCCTTGCTTTAAGTGATCTCTTCATTGAAATTGTTGAAGTTGTACATCATTCGTTTGTTTAGTTCATTATATATAAGTTCCTCCAATTCTCGTCTGAATTCCTCACACTCATTACTTCCTGCTGACCAATGATATTTTATTATGTTCATATAGCATCATTCATTCACCCATTTTCCAACTGAGAAATACTCATTCTCCATCTTGCACCCCAAGTCCTTTCTTTCCAAAGTGCTATTATGAATGTTTTAGCAAAGCGCCATAGTAGAGAGAGAGCTGGCCTCGAAGTAGGAAAGTCAGGGTTTAAGTCCTGCCTCTGACATCTACTGACTGTGTGATCATGTGACCATAGGCAAGTCATTTAACCTAGCACTTTTGGCAAATTTCTAAAACTGTCCATTGAAGAGAAGGTGCCAACCTGTATTGGTAAAGAGAGTTTTCTCCCCCAGGAGTTCCCTATACTAATAATATCACAGTCTGTGTTCCTCCTTGGTCTATGTTGGGCTTTTGCCCAAGATCAGACAGGTATAAGGATTTTAATTAAGCCTTTTAAAGGACTCTGATTCCAAAACCAGTGACCTGTCCATTGTACCACATGCTCTCATTATGACTATGGGTGCTATTTTATCAATAGCCTCCAAGTCAATATTCCCTGATTACAAAGGCATTCCAATTCAATAAGTTGGACCATTGAGGACCAGGAAGTGACACACACCCACAAACATCCACAACCCCAGAAGGAGTCAGGTCAGGACATAGGATAACTATAGATAAGGTGTTCTGGTTGCTTCTTGGTGGGGAGCTTATAGCGGGAGGAGGACATTCAAAGGGGGCTTCACTAAGAGGAAGCAATGGATCCTGAAGACATGGGCAGCATTTCAGTAGGCAGAGATGGGCTAAAATAAGCTATACAAATATACCTGAATCTGGAAAAGGATGTACAAACAAATGGAGCGCTACCAAGACAATAGTGCTAATATCAGAGCACTGATTTATGCTCTCTAAATAACATTAAATGACCAAGAAACAGGCATGGGAAATTGCTGTAGTTTCAAACCTGAAAAGCCAGCCTTAAAAATATACTTAGTTGACTTTTGGACTTGCTGAACTCATTTGACTTTTGAATACACTTTGATCTTTATTATCCTGGTTGATTTCCCTAACAAGCCTGGGAGGCTGAGTAAGGACAGATACAATTATCATTTTCATTTTCCAGATGAAGACAATGAAGCCCAAAGAGAGGGAAATGGGGACACCCCCAGTGTTACTCAGGAAGTTAATGCAGTTCTAAGAGTATAGCAAAGTGTGTCCTGACTTCCAGTTTGGTGTTCTTTCCATTACATATCATTGTCAAAAGAGAATGGTATCAAGTCAATTAACAAGTGTTTATTAAGCACCTACCCTGTGCCAGGTACTGTGCACTGGGAATGCAAATGTGAAGAATGAAATAATCCTTACTCCTAAGGACCTTGCATTATATCAACAAAAGGAGATAAGAAATAATGTTTTAGGATCTGGTATAGATGATTGGACTGACTCAACCATACAACCACACACCCAAAGGACAGGGTCCGTTTGCTCTTTGTCCTGGCTTTAGCCCCTTCCTTGGCATAGATAGAAACAAAGTTGGTATGTGTCATTTTCAGAGAAAGGCAGAGCATGGTTTCTTGTGGCTCTCAATTTTTCCTACTTTAATCAAATAACATGTGTATTCCCTCAGAGGACCTAGTCTTCTTAATCAACAAATATTTATTAAGCACCTACTATGTTCCAGGCTTTCCTTTGGAGCCTTCCAAACACTGAACTCCTAAGGAAAGTATGGGATAGAAGTATTAGCCTGACTACCAAACTTAAGGTCTACAGAGTTTTGTGCTGAGCTCATTGCTGTATGCCTGTGAAACCTGGACAGCATACCAGCTCCATGCCAGGAAACTGAATCACTTCCATTTGAATTGTCTTAGGAAGATTCTGAAGATCACCTGGCAAGATAAAACACCAGACACTGAGGTCCTTTCTTGAACTAAACTGCCAAGCATTCAAACTCTATTTCAGAGAGCACAACTCCGATGGACTGGCCATGTTGTTCAAATGCAAAACGTATACTTGCCAGAAAGACTATTTTATGGAGAATTCACACAGGGCAAGTGTTCATGTGGTGGTCAGAAGAAGTGACACAAGGACACTCTCAAGGTCTCTCTTCAGAACTTTGGAATTGATTGTGTGACCTGGGAGATACTGGCACAGGACCATTTAACATGGTATGCCCTCATCAGAGAAGGTACTGTGCTGTATGAACAAAGCAGAATTGAAGTAGCTCAAAAGAAATGTAAAATGCACAAATCTAGAAAATTCACCCCAAATGTTCACATGGACTATTTGTGCCCAACTTATGGTATAACATTCTGAGCTCATATTGGTCTAATCAGCCAGTTGGACACACTGTAACTTGACTCTAACATAGTGATGTCCTTTTGTTCTCTTCGAGAAAGAAGGACAAAAACCAACCAACCAACAAACCAACTATGTTCCAGCACTGTGTCTGGTATGCAAAAAGAGGCAAAAAAAAGTCCCTGCCCTCAAGGATCTTACAGTCTAATGATGAAGACAACATGCAAACAAATATATACAAAGGAAGCTAAATACAGGATAAATAGGAAATTAAAAGAGGGAAGGGACTGGAATTAAGAGGGGTTAGGGAAGGTTTCCTGTAGAAGATTGGATTTTAGTAGGGACTTAAAGTAAGCCAGAGAAGCCAGTAAGGGGAGATGCAGAGGTGGAACATTCCAGGTATGGGAGACAGCCATAGAAAATACCCAAAGTAGAGAGATGGAGTGGTTAGCTCATGAAATAGTCATGAGGCCAGTGTCACTGGATCAAAAATATGTGTTGGGGAGTAAGGTATAAGAAAACTGGAAAGATAGGAGGGGGACTAAGTTATGAAGGGCTTTGAATGACTGAGTATTTTGTATTTGCTCCTGGAGGCAATAGGAAGCCAGTAGAATTTATTGAGTAGGCAAATGACATGACTGGCCCTGCATTTTGGGAAAATCACTTTAGTGGCTGAATGGAGAATGGATTCAAATGGAGACTTGAGGCAGGCATACTCATTAGCAGGCTATTGCAAATAGACTAGGTAAGAGGTGATGAGGACCTGCACTAGAAGAGTGGTCTTGTCAGAGGAGAGAAGGGGACATATTTGAGAGTGCAAAGGTAAAATCAACAGTACTTGGCAATAGCTTGGATATGGGTGGAGTAGGGTAACAGATAGTGAGGAATCCAGGATGACTCCTAGGTTGTGAGCCTGAGTGACTGGGAGGATAGTGTTACCCTCTATAGTAATAGAGAAAATAAGAGGTGGAGAGGGTTTAGGGGGAAAGATAATGAATTCTGTTTTGAATATACTGAGTTTCAGATTTCTGCTGGGCATCCAATTGGAGATATTTGAAAGGCAGATGGAGATGTGAGATTGGAGAGCAGCAGAGAGACTGGGGCAGGAAATGTAGATTTGAGAATCATCAGCGTAAGTTGGCTGTGGTGGCACAGGGCCAGGAAGGGTGGACTCTGCTTTGTGGGTGCTGGGCTCTGGGACTTAGCCATGACCCTGAGAATCTCGATTTTTGTCTTCTGTACCTACTACAGTATGATGATGCTCCCCTAGATTTTTGTCTTCTGTTACTACAAGGATATTAACTGAAGGGATTTTAGAACACTGCAACAATTGTGATGTTGTCGTAGAACGGTAGAAGCACGAAATATGGTTTATCATTCACCCAACTCTCCCTGTGTAATCTTTTATTTTTTTTCTTAATTAAATTTCAGTTTTCTGCAATCGCTTTCATAAGCTTTTGAGTTTTAAATTTTCTGCCCCTCCCTTCCCAAGACAATGTGCAATCTGATATAGGCTGTACATATACATTCCTATTAAACATATTTTCAAATTAGTCATGTTATAAAGAAGAATTAGAACCAATAGGAGGAACCACAAGAAAGAAGAAGCAAAACAAAACAGAAGGGAAAAAGAGAGCAAATAGTATGCTTTGATCAGCATTTAGACTCCATAGTTCTTCCTGCGTAATCTTTTCACTCTTCCTAATGCTGGAAACTGAGGAATAGAGAACCGTACCAAGATCAACTCTTTGAGCAGCATAAATTCCAACTCAAACTGCTGTAACAACCCCATTATTGATCCAGAGTATGTAAAACAAGTTGGTCAGTGATGTCAGGAGTTTTGCAGAGATGTTGTTCAGTGTGAAAGAAACTATCCTCTGAAAAGAAAGTCAAGATCGTCTGCTTAATGTAGTTCACAAACACCTTGGAGAGCTGCTGTGAATTCTTCAGACCATAATAAACAAACACCAAGCCTTCACTTTAGCTGATATTCTTAGTGCTACAGGAGCAGTTATTGCAGAAGTGAAATCTATGGACTTCAATGACATTAATGAAGAAAATAAGGGACATCTCTTCAGTGAAATATTTTCTTCTATTAAAATATTGGCATTCATTTTTGGTAACATATTTTTCAGACTTCCGTATGGAAAATGCAGACAAGGGTACACCATTGGAACTTTGAGTCTCTAAAAAATTCCATCCTTGGAAAATATTTCTGTGGATTTGGTAGGAATGCTGCATGCAAAAGACAATTTTCAAGGACCTCTGTGGCCCAAAGAACTGGATAGCATGCTTCTGGGAAAGGATGATGGAGTGGGATTGGCTTTGACATAGGGTAAAACATGATCAAAATATGCCAAAACATACTCAAAATATGCCAAAGATATAGTTGCATGGGTTTGAGAAAAAAATTAGCTGGGAATTGGAATGTGTTAGAAACATTGCAAAGGTGGCAGAGACAACTAAAGCCATTATTGGACTCCAGGAGTTTATGCTGTTCTGGGCTTTATTGATAAATGCTTTTGATAATGATATTGAGAGCAGACAGCTTTCACAACAAACAGCAGTAGCTCTTCAAAGCAACAAATTTGTTCAGCCTCTCCTTGGGAGAAAAAATGAATTGGATAAACAGAGGAAAGAAATTAAAGAGCTTTGGCAAGGAGAACAGAAGAAAATGCAAGAGTCAGAGGCATCTATCAAAAAGGCAAAACTCTTGTGTATACAACAGCAGAATGAATACGAAAAAGCCAAGTCTTCCACAGTGTGTGCCAAAGAGGAGCATCTGAACTCAAGTGGAGGGTTCGGGAAAGAAGTCTGCAAAGCAAAGTTAGAGAAAAAGCGAAGGCTGGAAGAAGAGACTGCAAAAAATAGAAGAAACAAATGAACCCTACAAAGTTATTATGACAGATATGGAAGAAAGGTGAAATGATTCAGGCAATACTAAGAGTGAATTTTTTTCTATTGCTCATTTATTTTATTTTCTAAAATTTATTTTATTTTTAATTTATGGAATAAAACAAGCATGTCTATAACAGTATAATTAAAAAAGGTTGCACATGAAACTGCAAATCTATTATGTATAACTTGCTATTCTTTTAAAATATATAATGAAGTTATAATATGAATTTCTTTTCTTTTTTTCCCTCTCCTTCATCCCGCCTCACTCTACAGATGGCTGCTATTAGACACAAGTAGGTGTATATGTAAAATTATTATATACATACTTCTATTTATCAATTCTTTCTCTGGATGCAGATAGTATCTTTCTTCATATGTCCTTTATAGTTAATTTGGGTATTTATGGTAGCCAAAATGACTTATTCACTCAAAGTCATTTTAAAAACAATATTGCTGTTACTGCACACAATATTCTCTTGGTTTTGCTCATTTCACTTTTTATTATTTCTTGCAAGTCTACCCATGTTTTTTAAAGATCATTGAACTCATTGCTTCTTATAGCACAGTAGTATTCCATCACAATCATATACCACAACCTGTTCAGCCATTCCTCAATTGATAGGGATCCCTGCAATTTCCTATCTGCTATCACAATTTCCTATTTGCTGTCACAAAGAGAGCTGATACAAATATCCCATTCACATTCAAAGTTATAATTACTATTTATGAATTTCCCTCCATTTTGTTTTTACTCATTTTCTTTCTCAGCCTCTCTGTTTACCCTATCCCTGTTACCTTATCTTCTCCCCCACCTTCCCACCCCCCACTTCACCCATCCTCTCCCTCCACTCTTCTAATCTCGATCCATATACCCCTCGAAAAGTCCCTCCTCCACCCTGTTTCCCAGTTTCTTTTTTCTCTGCGTGTTCAGAAGACTTTGGCCCTCTTCCAATCGTATACATTGTTTCGTCTTCAAACCAGATGAGACCAAGGTTCCAACGTAATCGGCTCTCCACCCCCATGTGCTTCCTCTGTCTTAGTTCCTCCTTTCATGCCCCATTTTTATAATATAATTGCTCCCTTTTACCTTTTCTAACTCAATTTGTTTTTTAGAATCACTCTATCATACACAACTCAGCCTCAACCTTTCTTTCAAACTACCTTAGTAATGTGGCATTTAAAAAGTCCTAGAGACAATTTCTAGGTAATTTAATCATTTTGTTAATATGCCAGCATTTTTAATAAAGAGGCCAGTGGCACTCTCAAATGCCAAATGCCATGATGGGAGCAGGCTTATGGCTTACATGCCCATGGAGGATGGGTGTTCCTGAGGATGGCAATCAATTCTGATTGGTTAATAATTAATGACAGTTGGACTCTACAAAGAGAAGTGGGCTCTGTCCAGTGAGAGGCTTATCATGACATCATATCATTCTTGGACAGAGAGACAATCCCTATACCCAGACCACCCCAAGCCTTGGGCATTCTAGACAAAGAATCTATATCCCCCACCCAAGCCTGAGCTAGTTGGATGGAGTAACAATATTCAGAATGAGAAAAATGTTAATTCTATCTTTCATTAGCCCTGTCTAGAGATTAGACAAAGAAATAGGACAAGGGTGGGGGGCGGGGAGAAAGTTTGGGTCTCCCCAGTTTTAATAATTGGCTATTAATGAAGGAAAATAATCATTTTTCTCAGTAAAAATGACAATTTTAAGAATACTGGTAACATTTTCATATATATGATAAGTAAACAGTTTGACCTTAATGCCTTATAATTAGTCTTTAATGTAGTTTGACCTTAATGCCTTATAATTAGTCTTTAATGTTTTCCTTATATTTCTTCAGATTTTTTATATCGAATTTTCCATCGAGTTCTGGTCTTTTTGTTACAAATACCTGAAAGTGTTTCAGTTCATCAGATGTCCTTTTTTTTCATTTAGGACTATACTCAACTTTGCTGGACGTGTTATTCTTGGACACAAGCCCAGTTCTTTTGCTCTTTGAACTATAATGTTTCAAGACTTATGGTCTTTTAGAGTAGAAGCTCTAGGTCTTGTGAAATCCTGACTATATTTCCACAGTATTCAAATTGTTTTTTTCCTTGTTGCTTATACTATTTCCCTCCTAACCTGGGAGTTTTGGAACATGGCTATGACATTCCTATAAGTTTTCCTCTTGGGATCTCTTTTAGCTGGTGAATGGTAGATTTTTTTTTCCTATTTCTACTTTATCCTCTTGTTCTAGAACTTCAGGTCAATTTTTCTTAACAATTTCCTGTGATACTGTATCCAGATTTTTTTCTCTCATAACTTACAGGTAGTCTGACAATTCTTATATTATCTTTCCTCAATCTGTTCTCTAGATAAGTTGTTTTTCTAATGAGAAGTTTCAGATTCTCTTCTTTTTTTTTTCTAGCTTTATTATTTCTTGATGTCTAATATCATCATTCAGTTCCTCTTGCCCAATTCTAGTTTTCAAGGAGTTATTTTCTTCCTTAAGACTTTGGATCTCTTTTTCAAATTAATTAATTTGCTTTTCATAATTTTCTTGAATTGCTTGTATTTTTTCCCTAATTTTTCCTTGATCTTTCTTACTTGATTTTTGAATTCCTTTTTAAGCTCTTCCAAGAACTCCTTTTGGGCTTGTGACCACTTGATGTTACTTTTTGGGGTAGGAGTGGCTTTTTTATCTCACTAACTTCCTCTGAACCCAGAGGAATATGAACCCAGATCTGCTTTTAAACCAAAGTTGCTGTCTATGGTCAGGTTCTTTTTCCTTCGCTTACTCATTTTTATTTTGTTTTATTTCTATTATAATCAAGTTTTAATCTTGAGTTGTGGCTAATATTGCCCTAGGCCTCAGATCCTCCTTACTGTTATTTTCTGAATTCTGTCCTGGGCTCAGGCTCAACTTCAGGGATTCCTCTCCTCTCCTAAGCCACAGTTAGGACCCCCAGCCACACTGTCCCAAAAATGTTCCTGCTCCCTGCGGGCACTAGCACTAAACTCACTGTGTACTGGCTCTTCCCTGCCCACAGCCATAGTCCAGGATCACTTTGGGTCAGCACTGCTAGGCCCAGCCTCTGGAAACAGTGTGTGTGCGCTTGGGGGTGGGGGAGTCCTTCAGTCTTCCCCATTCAACTGTCTGCTGTTCCTTAGAAGAAAGTTTGTGAGGTGAAACTTTCTGAGGCTGTGAGGTGAACTTTCATGAGGTGAAATTTCTTGAGACCTAGTCTGCTTCCCAATGGAACCGCCCTCAGGGCCTACTGTTTGTTGATCCAGCAGATTCAGCCTGGAGGTATCTACACTTCACTCAGGCCAAACCTCAGCCTGTGGAGGCCCTGTCTTTTCTGAGCTCCTCTCAATTTGTCTTAGGAGGACAACTGCTTCACTCCTTTATTTTTTGCTGCTCTGGGTTCATTTCAAAGCAATTTTCTGTCTGTTTGTGGTAGGAATCTGGAAATTTCTGACCTACTCCACCGTCTTCCCAGAATCCCCCCAAAAGTGAAATTTAACACAACTTTGTGAACTTGTTTTCCACTGTGAGCTAACTCTTAAAGTTGTAGGGTTAACCTTTGCAGATTTAACATGTGCAGGTTGTCTCTCTATGGCAAGTTATATGACCCCAGGTGAAAGTTTGCAGAATTTGTGAAGGCATAAACTTCACACAAGGATGGTGTTCATATTAGAAAATTTTTAAAAATTTCTGGTGTGAAAGCCAGTCAAGTAAGGGATCAACAAATAATCAATATGGGCACATGGAAATGTCTTTCAGAACTCTAGAGAATGTTCATTTCATTTACTAGAGGATATTGGCAGCCCTGTTTACTATTCTGAAAAAAGTTGGAGATAAGCGGTCCTGTAACAGCATAGATATCCCAGCTGTCAGAGGGTTACCCACTTTCAGATCATGGCTAGTTGGGTAATTAAGGGAGTGGAATGTGCAGTGATTCAGAGAACAAAAGGAAACAACGAATCAAAGTCTTAGGGATTCTCCTTTTGCCAGTCTAGGAGAGTTTAAATGCAGGCTTCCTCAGACACCATCAATGGGAACTATGTCTTCTGCTGATGACCTAGGTGAAAGAAAACCACCTTCTTCTTCTGAGACTGGCTTAAATGAGCATGTGCCTGAAATTACCAGTTCGCCTGGACCATTTAGAAACGCCCTCAAGTCAAAAGGTGCTGTCACTCATAAGCTTTGAGAGCTGAGGACTCCATCCAAATGCAGGGAATATGACAGTTCAGTCATATTCCACAGGGCAGAATGTGTGGAGTGCTCCCTCGTTTGTCACAAAACTCGTTTGGAAACCTTAACCATTCAGTGTGGCCACAAGAAACTTCACGGCAAGTTACATTTATTTGGTGCGGAATTTGCTCAAGCTGCTAAAAATGCCCCTGATGGCGTCCCCTTCATTATTAGAAAATGTACCTCAGACATTGAAAGCCAAGCCTTGGATGTTCAGTGAAAGTGAATGGAGCTAAAAGCACAGAGTCAGGAAACTCTGCAAGGGGCAGAGATCAGATGGCAGAGAAGTGGCGGGGACTCATCTGAGCTCTCCCCCCAAACTCCTCTGAACACCTTTAAATAATATTTCAAGTGGCAGAACCCACAAAAGGATGAGTTGAAACAATTTTTCAGCCCAAGACATCTTAGAAGGTTGGCAGGAAAGGTCTGTTGTGCCTGGGTGAGAATGGAGCACAGACCAGGACAGACTGCACCAGTAAAGACTGAACCCCAGCAAACTAGGAGCAGGCCTTGGGATTGACTGAATCAGGAGCAGCAGTGGCTACTTCCAGAGCTCTCAGCCCACAGAGGGTACGGGTAAGGAAGTCAAACAACTGGTCAGAAGGAGATTACAGGGGTCTCTTTGCTGGCACTGAGGCAGGATTCTGTTGCTTTGCCCATACTGGGATCCAAGTCATAGTCCTGGGTGGCTGTTCCAGGGCAAGGAGGAGTACCTGCACACCACAGCTTGTGGCTACAGAGAAGTGGGGACTCTCCTCACAGTCTGAGGCCAGAAAAGAGTGCTTGTGATCACTCACAGACCAGAGCACAGGCCACGAGAGTGGTAAACACACTTCTCCTTAGATCATACCACTTTGGAAGAACTGAAAACTTCAGGTCCCTAGAAGTATCTCTGAAAATAGCTACACAAAACCACTGAAGCTTGGGACAGTTTGCCCTCTACCCTGGGAACAGAGCCCCACTTTAGCAAAGAGTTAAAAGTCAAGAAATAGACTGGAAAATGAGCAAACAGAAAAAAATTCTGACTATAGAAAGTAACTATTGTGATAAGGAATATCAAAACATAAATTCAGAAGAAGGCAACAGAGTCAAAACTCCTATATCCAAAGCCTCCAAGAAAAATATAAGGTGGTCTTAGGACATGAAGAGCTCAGAAAGGATTTTAAAAATCAAGTAAGAGAGGTAGAGGAAATATTGGAAAGAGAAATGAGAGTGATGCAAAAACCATGAAAAAAGAATCCACAGCTCAGTTTAAAAAACAAAATAAAAAAAGGAGAGGGCACCAAAAAAAAAAAAACCCACTGAAGAAAATAACATCTTAAAAAACAGAATAGGCCAAATGATAATAGAGGTACAAAAAATCCAATGAAGAGAAGAATGCCTTAAAAAGCAGAATTGGCCAAATGGAAGAAGAGACACAAAAATTCATTGAAGGAAAGAACTCATTAAAAAGTAGAATTGGTCAAATGGAAAGGAGGTACAAAAGCTCACTGAAGAATATAATTCCTTAAAATTTAGAATTGAGCAAATGGAAATTAATGACTCTACAAGACATCAAGGAACAATAGAAGAAAATCAAAGGAATGAAAAAAATAGAAAACACTGTGAAATATCTCATTAAAAAAACAACTGACCTGGAAAATAGATCCAGGAGAGATAATTCAAAAATTATTGGACTTCCTGAAAGCCATGATAAAAAAAAGAGCCTAGACATCATCTTTTAAGAATTTATCAAGGAAAAACTGCCCTGATATTCTAGAATCAGAGGGTAAAATGGAAATGGAAAGAATCCACAGATCACCTCCTGAAAGAGATCCCAAAATGAAAACTCCCAGGAATATCATAGCCAAATTCTAGAGCTCCCAGGTCAATGAGAAAATATTGCAAGCAGCCAGGAAGAAACAATCCAAGTATTGTGGAGCCATATTCAGGATAACATGATTTAGCAGCTTCTACATTAAAGATTTGGAAGGCTTGGAATATGATATTCCAGAGGACAAAGGAGCTAGCATTACAACCAAGAATCACCTACCCAGCAAAACTGAGTATAATCCTTCAGGTGGAAAAATGGACATTCCATATAATAGAGGACTTTCAAGCATTCTTGATGAAAAGACTAGAGCTGACTAGAAAATTTGACTTTCAAATACAAGACTCAAGAGAAGCATAAATAGGTAAACAGGAAAGGGAAATCATAAAGGACTTAATGAAGATAAACTGTTTACATTCCTGCATGGGAAGATGATACTTGTAACTCCTAAGAAGTTTCTCATTATTAGACAGTTAGAAGGAATATATGTGGACAGAGGCCACCAAAGTATGAGTTGAATGTGATGAAATCTTTATATTAAAAAAATAAAATTACTGGATGAGAACAAGGAATGCCCTGGAAGAAAGGGAAAGGGAGAAGTAGAATGGTAAATTATCTCACAAAAAAGAACCAAGAAAGAGCTTTTACAGTGTAGGGGAGGTGGCAGGGAATGCATGAATCTTACTCTCTTTGGAACTGGCTCAAAGAGTGAATAACATAAACAGTCAATTGGGTATAGAAATCTATCTTACTCTGCAGGACAGTAGGAGGGAAGAGGATAAGAAATGGGAGGAATGGTTATAGAAGGGAGGGCAGATTGGGAGAGGTATTAGTCAGAAACAAAACTCTTTTGAAGAAGGACAGGGTGAAAGAAGAGAGAAAATAGAATAAATGGGAGGGGAATAGAATGGAGTGAAATACAGTTAGCAGTCATAACTGTGAAAAAAAATTTGAAGCAATTTTCTCTGATAAGGGCCTCATCTCTCAAATACGTAGAAAACCAAATAAAATTTGTAGAAATAAGAACCATTCCCTAATTGATAAATAATCAAAAAATATGAATGGTCAGTTTTCAGATAAGGTAATCAAAACTATAGGCATATGAAAAATGCTCTAAATCACTATTGATTGGAGAAATTAAATTAAAACAATTTTGAGGCACTGCCTCACACCTATTAGATTGGCTAATAGGACAGAAAAGAAAAATGACAAATGTTGGAGGGGATGTGGAAAAATTGGGACACCACCGCATTGTTGGTAGAGTTGTAAACTGATTCGACCATTATGTAGAGCAATTTGGAACTATGCCCAAGCCCTGTAAAACCATGCATGCCCTTTGACCTAGAAGTACCACTATTTGGTTTGTATCTTGGAAAAGATTAAAAAAAAACAAAACAAAAAGGAAAATGACCTCGGTGTAAAAAAATATTTATAGCAGCTCTTTTCTGGTGGCAAAGAATTGGAAATTGAGGGGATGCCCATCAATTGGGGAATGACTGAACAATTTGTGGTATATGATTGTGATGGAATACAAGGTGCTCTAAGAAATGATGAACTAGATACTCTCAGAAAAACCTGGAAAGCCTTACATGAACTGATGCAAAGTAAAATAAGCAGAACAAGAAGAACATTATATAAAATAAAAGCTGTATTGTAAGATGATCAACTGTGAATGACTTAGCTATTTTCAGCAATAGAATGATCCAAGACAACTCTGAAAGACTTACATTGAAAAATGCTATCCATCCCCAGAGAAACAGCTGATGGAGTCTGAATACAGATGGAAGCATACTTTTTTTTTTTACTTTCTTTATTATTCTTGGGTTATTTTGGTTTATGTTTTCTTTTACAACATGACTAATACGGAAATATGTTTTGCATAACTACATACGTATAACCAATATAAAATTGTTTGCCTTCTCAATAAAGAGGGTGGGAAGAGGGAGAGAGAATTTGGAACACAGTTTTAAAAATGAATGTTGAAAATAGCTTTTACATATAATTGGGAAAAATAAAATAGTAAATAAATGTAAAAAAATCTGTAAATCCTTTAAAAATGGAAAAGATTTAGTTGACCTGTCAGAATTCTCTGTATATGATATCAGCTATGTTCTTAAGTTATATCTTCATAAGTTATCATAAGCTTTATCTTTGTTTCACCTTTATGATGAGTTTATTGGCCTTGCCAAAGAGAGCCAAAATGAAATGAAGACTCAAAACAGGGAAGCCCAGAAGCTGTGGGTGCTGAACTAAATAAAATCCTGAGGAAAATCAAAGATTTTCTTTTAAAAAATTTCTAGAACCAAGCTATAATAATATTGAGTACCTTATAGGATATCTGTATAGAGTTTAGAGCAAGTCAAAGAAAACAAGATGTAGACCAGAAATCTGGGAATAATATTTGAATCAACTCTGTTCAGGACTCAGCAGATACCTGCTAAGGTTTCCCCTTCATCCCTGGTAGACTATCCTTCTTAGGCTTGAATTGTGAAAGATCGTTGATATATGTCCCTGCAACCACTCTCAGCTTCTCTGCCTAATAAAAACACCACCGTTGAGCCTAAGAAGCCCCCGTCATGTCTTGATTCAAAAGAAGGCATATCACTTTCTCATCATGAGAGTAAAATTTCAGAAATAGCTACAACATTTGAAGGATTACATGACAACAAAAATGTAGTAAGGAGCAGATACAACTATGATCAAAAATATTATGTCTTTGGTTTTTGATAAGACTGAAACCTACCCCTTCGAGAACAAAGATAATTTTAAAGCTAATAGCTGTATAAATGCAAAATGTAGTCAAATAATCTTGAGACTATTGTGTATAAAGACATCGGTTAGACCTGTGAGTCTGCCTGTAGGTCAATTCCTTCCTCCAAACTTTTAAAATGAGAACAATTCCAAAAAATATGGGAACTTTAAATTCAGACAAATTTGGCAGAAATACAACCATTGAAGAAATGTCTGAAACAAAACCTGTCCCTTACTCATGCTCTAGACTTTCTTGTTATGACCGCAAAAGTTGAGACAAGCAATTCAGACAATATGTTATTAACTACAGGCACTGCAGTGATTATGCCCATTGCACTCCACGAAAACAGAATACAAGAAGGTTGAGATACTTGTGTTTTGTCTTTTAGCTCTAGTGATGTTTCATTTTGTGCCATGCAGCCCAGTAAGCTAGATATATCAGTCAAGGGAGTTGGAAAAATAGCAGAAGGATACTCTTCAGATTCTAATCCTCTTGATGCTTTCAGGGCACTGAGAACTTTTCAGACCCCACCTGGTACATTTTATAAACTACCTCTCAACAATAAGGTAAAGGGAAATGAAGAAAATTTTTTTTAGAAAAGTACCCAGCAGCACCTGTTAATGTCGATCAAGAAAATACTGTGAATTTTGTTGTGAATTCAGATTCATCTGAAAGGTGGGCAAATCAACCCAAAGCTAGCCATGAGGAATTTTACCCATTGGATGTAAAACCAGCATGCCAGAGACTAAGACCAAAATGTATTCAAGACTCAGAGCAAAGAGAAACACAGTGTGAATAGGATTGCCAAATCTTGCATTTTGTTTTTATTTTTGGTTGAGAGATAGGGTAATAGTAGTAGGTTGAATATCTTCATTGGGACCACTTTTTTTGTATTTGAATTACATGTATAGGCATCATTTTAAAAGTTGGGCTGGGAGAAGGATATTACAAACTAAAATGAAGTTGCCTTATTTTTAAGGAGAGACAGACAGAGACAGAGAGAGACAGACAGAGAGACAGAGACAGACAGAGACAGAGACAGAGAGAGAATCATCCATATAAATGATAATCAAATCAAATACCTGGAAGGTGATGAGATCACCAAGTGAAGTATTATAAAGGAAAAGGAAGAGGGCCCAGGATAGAACCCTGAGGGACAGTTAGAGGGCATGACCTGGAGAAAAACCAGAAAAGAAGACAGAGAAGGAGTGGTCAAATAGGTAGGAGGAAAACCAGGAAAGAGTGGTATTCTGAAAACCTAGTAAAAAGAAAATACCAAGGAGGAGAGATTAATCAATGGTATCAAAGGTTACAGAGAGGTCAAGGAGAATGAAGACTAAGAAGAGGCAATTGAATGTGGCAACTAAGATCATTAATAACTTTGGAGAGAGCAATTTCAATGGAATGATTAAAATTGGAAATCAGATTATAAAGGTTTGAGAAGGGAAAGTGGAGGCAACTATTTGGGAAGGCCTTTTAGAAGAGTTTGACTACAAAGTGCAGAAGTAATATAGAATGATAGGTAGCAGGGATGGAAGGATTAAGTATTTTTTTTTTTTTCAGGACAAGGGAGATGGGTATGTTTACAGTAGGCAGTAGGAAATGAGCCAATGGAGAGAAGAGATTGAAAAGAGTGGGGATGACAGAGGGGGCAATCCATTGGACGAGATGGTATGGAATGGGATCACTTGAACAAGTAGAGAGGTTAGCCTTGGTAAGGGGTAAGCCCCTTCATCATATGATATGGGTTATATAGGAGAAAATGGCAGATAGTATCTGAATGATAGGAGATAAAGAAGAGAGGAGAAGAGAGAATTCAGAGTGAATGGCCTGATTTTTTTCTGTAAAATATGAGGCAAGTTTCTTAGCTGAGAAAAGTAAGAGGTTTGAGGAGGGATGAAAAGATTTGGAAGAGCTGCTGTAGAGAGAGGGATAGTGAGTTGATAAAAAAAAAAAAGGATAGTAGGATTGCCTAGCAACAGTGAGGGCCCAGTTGGGGTTGTATGACATAAATTTGTAGTGGACCCAGTCAGAATGGTTGCATGGTTTTCTCTACTTTTATTCAGCAGTATGTAAGGAGCAAATGTGACAAATGGTGGGAGTGATCCAAGGCTCAGGCTTGGTTGGATGTAATTGGTGATATGATAAGGGGGGGGTAGGGATTCAAGAGAGGACAGTGAGGAGTTGAATTGGTTCATCAGAGAGTCAAGATGAGAAGAGGAGTGAGTGGCTAGTGCAGGAGAGATGACCTGGAAGAGAATTTGATTAATGAAGAGTAGGGTTATATAAGGGAATTCATATACTACAGTCAGACATGGGAATTTCAGAATTCTTGAACATGGAGGTGGTACATTTGTGGGTTGGTAGGGGCCATACAACTTTGATGGGTTCTAGGTGGGCAGGGATGCTTTACTGTAGGAGATGACATCTGAGATGTATTGTAAAACATGAGTAGAGTTTCAGTAGGCAGAGATGTGTTTGAGATATGGTAGCAGCCATTCTAGTCAACAAAATTAGTGTGAAAAAAAGAATGGAGGCTGGAAATAGCAGATTGTGTTTGGGGAACTGTGAATGGGAGAGTTTAGCTGTAGCAATCTGTGGAGGAAAGTAGAGTAAGAGATGACTTTTAAAAAGAGGAAAGCTCCAAACTGTAGGGGGCCCTAAATGCTAGGAAAGTGACATACCCTATTTTGAGTTGAGGAATGTCTTTTCTTGACCTAAGCATAAATAAATATTTTGTAACTTCTGACTGAGAATTTTCTGAAAACAATTAACAACTCACATTTATTGGTCACTTTAACATTTAAAAAACTTTCTTCAATATTGTCTGATTAATTAGTAGTGTAGATATTATTATTGCTGTTTCCCAACTGGGAAAAGGGAGGTGGAGAAAAGTAAAGAAACTTGCTTACAAAGTAATTTCTTGATAAATTCTAGTGAACTTATCCATAAATGTTACTTATCAGTTATTGATATTTATGTCTTATAATCCTGTAAGACTGTGAGCTCTCTGTGGGAAGGGACCTTGAGTTTTATCTAAACTTTCTATCTCTCCACTGTCCAACCCTGTACTCTGCCAGTAATATGCACGTGATAAAAGGGAGTTAAATGCATGGACACCAAAACCCTAATGTTAGTTCTCTTTGTTTGGTGATAGCATGACTTTCTTATTTTTCTATTTAGAATATATGTCTCTCTCTTCCCATGTGGAAGGTCTGATTTATGTAATGATTTCTTTTCAGCTATAGATACATAAAGGAGTGAGCCAGACCGCCCATGGGTCTCTTTTCAAATGGGAAATGTTAATTTCATTCTCATGCCTTTTTCAAGTCTTCCGCTGATAGTCATTATAATGTAGACAGGAATACAAATGAACAATATCACAGAACCAGGTTTCCTACTTCCCTGGGAGAAGGATCATGTGCCCAATATTTATTAGATAAGCTGAAGTGAGATAGATTGGGATTAGGGTAAAATTTCACAGATGTGCATTTGAATTTCAGGTAAAAAATCACCTACTATAGGAAAGAGAAGCCGTTTAGAAATAGCAAATATCTCTGATAAAGGTCTAATATCCAAGGTTAAAAGGGAAAATGATTCAAATAGATTAAAACTATGCTGTTTACTAAAGAAATTCAAGCATATGTGCAAGTATTTAAAATTGCTAATCATATGAAAAATGCTTAATTGAAACGACTCTGAGGTTTAACCTCACCTCCATCAGATTGACAAAGATGACAAAATACAGTAATTTTCCATTACATTTATATACCACAGGTTTTTTCAGCCATTACCGAATTAAAGAACAGTTTAATCATCCTAAGTATTTCTATAGCTCTGCTTATAAAAAGAAAAAATTTCAACATTACTCTTATGTTGTTGCTCACAATACCCCTTTTCAACTTTTAAACTCAGAATGAGACTCATAAGATGGATGTTTTTTGTTTTTTGGGTTTTTTTTTTTGCCATGGATGAGTATCCTCACACCCCTTTGCTTAGCAGGGAACACTTGCATGGATGTTGTGGGACTCAGAATCTATTCTATGGGATTACGGATTGTGACTTTAATACTAGGGCAGATTCAATATGTTCATGCTAGGGCTTGGAAGAAAACATAGGTACTAACGCTATACACTATAGCGTTACTATACACTGAGGGTCTGGATTCCTCCTTGGGACTATAAAAATAGCTCGATTACTTTTTATTAAATAATGTAGCCATTTGTTTCCAAAGTGCTACTTAAGGTGGGTGTTCAGGAAAACTGACAACTAGTTGCTTGGCTAGTGGGTTTAAATTGAAACAAGGAAAGGGATAGATCTCTTTCATAAAGCCACCAAAGGTCTGTGGTGGAGGGAAACTTAAGCTAAAAGTGAAAAGCCCCTCAAACAAAGTGACCATAGAATATCAAACCTGAACAAGGCTGTAGAAGGTAAGAACTGGAAGGAATCTTCAAACAAAGATTGTAAAGACTGGTAAAGTTGGAAAACAAAACCCCATAGATTATATATAAAACCTGTAGTTTAACTCCGTTTTATAGATGACTAAATTTGAGGCCCAAAGAGGTTAAATGATTTGGCTGAGGTCCCATAGCAAATTAGTAGGAAAACCAGAAAAAGGAAGTCAGATTTCTAGCTTCCTAGTCTTAATTGTCTTTGTACTCTAACCATACTTAGCTTACTCTGCTCTAGGTCAAAGCTAATATCAATAATAATCAATAATCTTTTAACATTTTTCAATTTTATATTCAAGGTCATATTTGTTTTGATTTTCAAAACAATATCTAAAGTAGATAGGATTAATAGTATTATCATTGCTTAATTTAAAAAAAAATTGACAGATTAAGTGATTTGTCCTAGATCAAGTTAACACAAGATTTGATATGAGAGGCAGAATCATACCAAATTTAGTATTGGGAGAGACCTAAAAGGACACAAAACTACGATTTTTTGATATTTACTCCAGTGCCATTTTTAGTACAATATTATTTGGAGACTGAAATTCCAGGACGTTCACTGATATACTCTTCCATTTATAACCTAGTTTCAGTAAACATTTATTGAGATCCCATTATGGGGTAACTAAGGCACTGTTATGGATCTGAGAAAGTATAAAACATAGCCTTTGTCCTCAAGGGGTTTAAAATCTATTTGGTGAATTTAATAATAGTGGCATTCATATAAACCTTTTAAAATATATATATATTTTAAAATTATTTGTTTTTACACCATCGTTATTCCCAGTATCCTTTCTCCTTCCCCTCCCAAAGAGCCATTCTGTATAACAAATAATATTTTTAAAAATTTTAAAAAAAGAAGAGGAAAAAATCAGTGTAACTGATCAATACACATATTATGCTTTTAAGTTTCTCAATGTACTTAATTGTAAAAATTTTGGATACATTTTATTTTGATGTAATAGGCAATTTCCAACAAATGTCCAAACAGCTACCCTGACAAAATCCCTACTTGTTAATAGAAAGGAGCGATGTGTCTTTTAACATTGATGGTTTAACATTGACTTTTGTAATTGAATAGGGTTTGGGGTTTTTTTTTTGCCTCTTTATATTGATTTTATATTATTTTGGTCATTGTGTATATTCTTTTTTCTTTCATTCTATGTCACTTCATATAAGTCTCCCCATCCATTGAAGTGTAGTGACTATAAAGCCTTTCTTTCACAAAAACAGATGGAAGTTCTTTTAGTAATGGAGAAAGGTGTGTGGGTCACTGCACCCAGTGACACTATGAACAAAAGTCAGAAGAATGTTCTAGGTTAGAATGCTGATTCATTTTTAGAGTGCCTTTGTCTAATGCTGACTCAAGGTCACTGGTCACAGATGATTCAACTGTGACCAAAGACTTACCTGACTTGAGTTTAGGTTATTTTGAACTCCTGTTGAGCCCTCAATTGTTTACATCCTCCAAATCTATTTTAGTCTCTCCTCTCCTTCCCTAACCCTCAACAACCACAAGGGCAGAGAGGTTTCTCTCCTCAGATTCTCCCTAATTGGCATGCAAAAGAAGCCAATACAGAAACAGTGAAGTCAGTAGTATCCACACTCTTGACTTTATTATGCATATCTATCAGCAATGAAATAACGTAACATTTTTTATGTTACAATCCAGATCAGTTTTAGCAAAATCATTACTGTTTTCTAATCCTCAGTAAAGAATTTTTGGTCCATGTAAATTATATGGAGTATAACAGAATATCTGTAGACAGTCATTTAAGGCCATACATAAATTAGCATATAAATTAATCATGGGGGTGTTATTCCAGCTACACAGTACAGAGTATAATACCCAACACATGATAACTGTGTAGGAATCCATGTGTGTTTCCTATTCATGTATATGCCCTTCCTGTAGGTATGGTAAGCTATATAAGTATGTATGTCATTTGTACATGGTGGGGGGAGTCTTTCTTTTTCTCGTCCTTTTATTTGCTATACTATTTGATTAAAATGATTAATTAAAACTTTGAATTAATGTGGCCTCATTGACAAAAAGCAAACATATTGGTAAGGGTTTGTAAGCAATGGTTTTGAGTGTGTGTTGACCCCTTTAACTTGGGTAGTTTTTCTCATTTGAAAATGCTTTAGGTGCAACATGTATACTATCTCCTTCACTCCCAAGACTTTAATATCCTTAAAGGCAGGTCTTATTTCATTTTTTTATCTTTTAATACCCAGAACTGTACCTTACATATCATAGGCCTTAGTAAATGTTATTTAAATTGAATGCTAATGATGATGAAAAGTATCTAGGTGATGGCAGTTGGAAGTTATGATGAAAAGTGTGTGAAAGCTTTGGATTTGGGAAGTCGAGTTCAAATCCAGACTCAGACACTTATTAGCTGGGTGACCCCAGGAAAGTCATTTAACCTCTGTTTGCCTAAGTTTGCTCATCTGTAAAATGAAAATAATGATAGTACCTATCTCACAGGGTTAATGTGAGGATCAAATGAGATAATATATATATACAGTGCTTTTCTAGTCTTATAGTGCTATATAAATGCTAGTTATTATGAAAATAGGCACATTATGATACAATAAAAATAGTGACAATGCTGGAATCAAAGGACCCATGTTCAAATCTCACTTCTGATGCTTATTACTCATGTGAATTTCAGTCAATCAGCAAACATTTATTAAATGCCTTCTATGTGCCAGGCACTGTGCTAAGTGATGGGCTTGATTTTATATTTTTCCTTCCTCCTCTTCCATGTATGTGTGTCAGTGTCTGGAGAGTTCTTTGCCAATAGCACCCCTTGCCAGCTGCCTTGTCTTTCATGGCCAAGACATGAGCTGCTGCTGCTGCTGCTGCTGCTGCTCTATAAATATCCAGTTTGGATCCCACTGACAGCAGGAAATACTGCATAGAAAAATCATGGTCAACAGCAGCATCTTCAAATACTGAAGATGTGAGATCTATTTACCTGCCTACTCAAGTTTACATTGCCTCAGAAACTAGGGCTTTAAAACAAAAGCCAATTTTCTTAAGAGAGAATTCTTTGCTTGAGAAGATACATCAGGGCTCATTTGACAGGGTATCTGGTTTTGAAAGGGCAATTTTGATGTCCAATGCCATTTGGATTTACATTTGTTTGTGCCTGAAAACTTCAAAAAAAAAATACTGTTGATTCAAGGTTGGTGGACAATTTCATGGCATCATCATAACTCCCAATTCAAAGCATTCAATAGATTTTCCTCACAAGAACCCTTTGAGATAGAGAATGGAAACAGTATCCCCATTTTACAGATGAGGAATCTGAGGCTCATGGAAGCGTATTGCCCGTGGTCACAGCTATCAAATATCTGAGGAAGTAGTGGAGTTTACGTTCTTGGCCCCAAGTGCAAGATGCTTTCCGCTCCATGATCTATTCAACACACTACCACAGGATTTCCAGGACGGATGCTCAACTGAAGAAAACAAGTGATTCTCCACCCCTCAGAACCTTCACTACCTCCTTTCCCATTGCTGCAAGCTGTGAAAGGTCTTTTTCTTTGTGAAAGCCCCACGTGCTCAATATTGACGGATGGAGGCCCAGAGACAGCCTGGAGAATCACACAGTCCTACAGAAACTTACAAGTAGTTTGCTGGCAAAAGACCACAGACTGAAGCTGGCTAGGTTTCCTAAAATGTACGTGTAATCTCAAATCTGACCCTGATGCAGACTCTAGATCACGGTCAATTAAAAACTCTAACACTGCTCTTCTAAGACACCTTGTGGCAAAATCTCCTAATTCAGCGTTGGGTTTATCGTGACAGTATAGACAAAATCCTTAACTCCTGGAGGGCAAGGACTATTTCTTACTGTTATATTGCCTTCTAGCACCAAGCACAGTACCAGGAAAGGAGTAGAACCTCAGTAAAAACTTGTTAAATCAAAGACGCTATTATAGCAAATCTTTGTTTCCCCGCAATTACTTCACGGAATACCTGATGGGGAAAGTTATTTTCAATCGGAGGTTCAGGAAAGGCCTCATTATGGAGGTAGCATTTAAGTTTTATTGTAATAGCCATTTGTTGTTCATTGCTGTTCAGTGTTCTCACTCACGTCTGACTTCTTCATGACCCCGTTTGGAGTTTTTTTGGCAAGAAATACTGGAGTGGTTTGTCATTTCCCTCTCCAGCTCATTTTACGGATGAGGAAACCGAGGCAAACAGGATTAAGTGACTTGCCCAGGGTCTCATGGCTAGTAAGTGTCTGTGGCAAGGTTTGGACTCAGGTCTTCCTGACTCCAGGCCAGGTGCTCCATGCACTGTGCCACCTGGAGGAATAGCCGTGGAGGAATTCAAAAGGCAAGAGGGAGACATGACATTATGCTCAAGAGGGAAATGCTGTCTAGTAACTTAGTTGTTGACAGGCCCTTCTGCAATCAGAGATTGTTCTCTACTGACTTTAGCTGGTCTTCTATTCCCTAAGTTTTTATTGGGCAGCAACCTCGAGATGATTCCCATTGCAAGAAATTCTTCAAGCCAACATTCTAAGCATGTTTCATACTGTTATTGCACATTAGATGAGTGTCTAGATAAGATGGTTTTCATCTTATGGAATGTTTCAAGTGTCTAAAATCACGTCTGCAGTCTGAACATGAGAAAGTTGAGCAAAGCAGATACTGGCTTCTCCATCTGTTTTGTAGTCAATCAAAAACTGAGGCAGCAGGATGTAGGGGAGAGAGGGCTGGCCTTGGAGGCAGGAAGACCCGAGTTCCAATTTCTCCTCTGACATATACGGACTCTGGGCAGGTCTCTCAACTCCTCAGTGCCTCCCAGGAAACTCTGTAAGACTGTAATTTGTAAAGAAATAACTGATTTGTCTAGGTAAAGTCCCTCACCAGGAGCTCCCTACATCCATGAAATCGTAGGTCCAGTAAAAAAAAAACAAACCCAAACATCCATCTGCCTTGTAGCTCAGAACTTTGTCATTCAAAAGCATGCGCCTTTATAAGAACTCCTATTGAAGAGTGTCCTTCGTAGTCTCGCTGACTACCTGCCTTGCTTAGGTCTGGTCCTTGCTTGACCCCTCTTCTCCCAGGAGAGCACGCACACAAGAGTGTGGCCTTCATTAGGCAGGGTAGTACAGTGGGAGATGCATTGGATGCGAGTCTGATGTGTAAACGAGAAACAGCTCTGTCCTAGAAACAAGGGATGGCAGAGGAGGAAGGCTGTGTTCTGAGCTCTAGCTAGCTGTGGGACCTTGGGCAGAGCATGTCAGCTCTTCAGGTTTCCTTTTTCATCATTTATAAAATAAGGAATTTGGAATAGATGATCTCTAAGGTATTTTTCAGTTCTAACATTCTTAAATCCTAGGATTTCATAGAATCATGAACTTTTGGGGTCAGAAAAGATCCCAGAGGTTAGCCACTTCAACCCAAACCTGGGCAGGAATCCCCTCTGTAACATCTCTGATAAATGTTTAACAACCAGCTCTTTAAAAAAAAAAGTATGCTTGCCACACTTTTAAATTTAACCTGCATTATTAATATTTTCTCCATCACTTTCTTAGAAAATCACAGAACAATAAATCAGACCTGATTTGTGGCATTTGCCCATTTTTAGGATGCACATGCTAGCATTGAAAATTTATTTTTTTAAAATAATATTGCATTTTTCCCAATTGCTTGTAAAAACAATTTTTAAATGGTCATTTTTAAAAACTTGAGTCCCAGTTTCTCTCCCTCTCTTCCTTCCCTACCCCCTCCCTGACAGAGTAAGCAATTTGATACGTTATACATCTCATTGAAAATTTAACAATCGGCTCTCACCAGCCGGTTTGAACTGGCTCAATATAGTGAAAGAATGGCTGTGGGGTCAGAGACCAGAGTTCAGATCCTGCCTTTATTTGCTAAATGAGGTCATTGTACTAGAGGGCCACTGCTATCCCTCTAGGCTTCACATCTGTGAGCCTATGAGCCTATAAGGTTCAATTCAATAACCTCTGAAGTTCCTCCCAGCCCTAGGTCCAAGATACTATGATTAGAGCCCTGTTTTTTGATCAGAAGGAGATTCTTTTGGTTGTTTCTTTTCGTGGACCAGCTGGTGTGTGTTCAGGGTTTGCAAATGTATTATGTATATATTGGCTGATAGTGTAATTTACACAGGAAACATAATGCTGGCCAGAGCTAAAGGTAAATGGCACTTCTCTGAATTCTCTGTCATTCCCATTCCCTGCCATCACCCTGGATCCTTCGGGGCTCGTTAGCTGGATTCATGCGAAAGTTCATGCCCTCTCTCACCTGTGTGGTGTTGCGTGTAGGGGTGGGGTGGTGGATGCAGTGCAATGGAGAGGTCAGTACAAGGTGCTAGCAAAAAGAAAAGTAGGTTCCAGTTTCTGTTCTACAACTTCGTTTGACTTCCTTCTGTTATCTCTAATATGAAGAGATTAGAGATGAACTTTAAAATCCTTTCCATCCCTGGGGTTCTGTGGTTCATTCTATGACCCTTGAATATTACATGTTAATCACTTAAATATTACTTAAATAATTTTAATAATCACAATAATAGTTTGTATTTACATAGAGTTTAAAGAGTTGCAAAATACTGTCATTCTATCATTAATACTCCCCTCTCTCACTTGAAGATGACATTTAAGATGTCCTGTGACCAACCTCCTTACCCTCCCCCTCCAAAAAAACCAATCCAACAACAACAACCCGCCATTATCTCTTGGCCAATTCGACTTATGAATTTTTTGTACTTAGCTGTGCTGGTGCTTGGACAACATAACAACCTATGGCATCTCCATGCATCAATGAAGTATTAAGGTTCATCAAAATTTTACAAAAATCACCTTTTTTAGCCTCCAAATTTTGTTTGTTTTGCTTTTTAAAAAAATTGGGGAATTTTCTGCCTCCAGATTATTGTTAGGTTTTGGTTTTTTGCCTTATGAGATTTTGGTGTTTTTTAAAAATCACGAATTTGATAAACGAGTAAAAAAGTTAATAGCATCATATACAAAGTACAGGAAAAGACGATTACATATGAAACCATGATTATAACTTATTTGTCCAGCTTCTTTTTAATGTCCATCGTCAGCATTCTCTCTCTCTCTGTCTCTGTTTCTCTGTCTCTGTCTCTCTCCTTTTCTCTTCCTCTCTTCCTTCCCTCCCCTCCACCAGGTATGACAATCAACTACCCTATGGTTCCATTAACCATTTCTATGACTCATCGAACCCAAACTCCCCAATAATAAAAAACCCACCATTCTCCTATAATAATATAAGTTCCTTGTAGTTAGGTACTATCTTACTTTGATAATTGTATCTCAGCGCTTATCACAATCCCTGGCACATAATAGGGGCTTATAATAAATGCTTTTCATTCATTCATTCATTGGCCCAATAGAGTGCAACCTTAATCTATGATTTCAGCATTGGTCTGTAACTGGGACAGTATATCCATCCAAAAAGTAGTTTTTGTTATTACTGTTTCGGTTCCACGGTGATTGGTAAAGTCTTCTTCTTGTGTATTGCCCTAAATAAAATCTACTTTTCCTGCTTCTTCAAAAAACTGGAGGCTTTCTAACAGCTCTCCACTGCTTAAAAGGAGCAATTTCATATACCCTGTTGTGAAAATAAATGTTTTTTAAGGATAAAGCCGACTGTGTTGGGAATGGACTGACTGCAGGAGCTTTCACAATACCCCCATTTCCCTGTAGGAGAATTAATACCAAAGGAGTGAATATTTAAATTTATATTCTAAAACCTGCCTCCCAGGATAGGATTATTAGATTCCGGAAGACTTTAATCAGACAGCTAGTCATAGGCTGGACATTCATGGAGTGTTTCACAATTAAAGGCTCAGTACAATCTTAAGAGCCTACAAACACTTTTTTGAGACTGACAGATTACATTGTCAGTTTGGAGGAAGAATAAATCATTTGAATTAGGTACACGTTAATTCTTTGAAAAACCTTTCTGAGCAGAAACTTTATATTTACAAGATTCTAGTTTTCTTAATCACCTCAGAATTACTTTTTGTAGCATATTCTGATTATAGTTATCCCTGCCACATCATGGGATTAGGGGCGTGGTGCCCCCCACGATCTGGAAAATCTGCCTAAAATATTTTGGCCCTCCCTTCATACCAGAGAAGTCTGGATTATTATGGTATGAAAATATGTTGACATCATACAATACTATATGTATTTTTATGCATTCCTGAGTTTCTAAACTTTTCTCTGTCATCTGCTGACCTTTGTGTGTTTGTGACTTCAATAAAACTTTCCCCAAATTCCCATTTAATTTCTTGTGCCAACCCACAATATATTGAAACCATGATGGCGAAAGTTGCGATGTGGGAGGGATAACTGTATTTAAAATGTGTCCTATGAATTGAGGAAAAATCACTTCCTCTCTCTGAATTTCAGGTTTTTCTTTGCCAAACTAAGATATTATAATAAATTTTTTTTCCACAACACCTTTTATTCTTGCTTCCTATTACTCAGTGTCCAGCTCTGACTTTCTATCATCTGTATCTTGAGATATCTTTCAATGTTAGCTTCTTGAAGTCCTTGCCTACAACTCAGGTCCTCTCCTGCTTTAACAATCCATGTTTTATAATGGAAAACTATTTTTAGCTCTAACATTCTATGGTTTATAACTGAAGTTAACTCCTAACTATCATTCTAGGCTAGGTGTCTAGGACTCAGTGGAATGGCGGTAAATTGATTATCTTAAACTACTGTTCTCCAGGTTTCCTTTCAAGATACACAAAATACATTCTATAATCTTTTTTTTTTACTGTCATCAATATCACTTGTCATTTCCATCTGTAAAATGGGCCATCTCTTTTTTCTATATACATTCTCACTTAGTGATTTTATTAGCTGCCATAGGTTCAATTATTATCTTTATGTGGATAATGCCCAGATTTATATAGCTAGCCCTAATCTCTCTCCTGAGTGCCAATGCTGCATACGTAACTAGTTTTTTGCATATCTCAGACTGGATGTCCAGGAGGCTTCTCCAATTCAACGGATTCAAAACATAATTCATTTTCTTTCTCTAAAAAAAACACACCTACTTCCCAAACTTCCCTTTTACCACTGTGAGGGTACTGTCACTCTCTGAATCACTTAGGCTCATAACTTGGTGTCATCCTCATTTGTGCTCATCCCATATAGTTAATTAATCTATTGCCAAATCTTGTCCTTTCTATGAGTGCAAGATCTCTTTCCCCCTTTTCTCTATTCACAGTCATTGCTTTATTTCAAGCCCTTATTACCTCTTACCTGGACTAATGGAATAGTCTTCTGATTGTGCTCTATGCTTCATTTCTCCCTAAACCAATACATCCTTTTTTTTAAAAAAAAAATATTTTATTTTTAATTTATGGACTAAAACAAACATTTCTATAACATAGTATAATAAAAAGACAATTGCACATGAAACTGCAAATCTGTTATGTACAACTTACTATTTCTTTTAAATAAATAATAGTTATCATGTAAATTTCTCTTTTTTTCTTTTTCCTTTTTCTCTGCCACCCTCCCCCTTGCCAAGATGGCTATAGAGCTGCCAAAGTGATTTTCCTAAAGCCTAGGTTTCTCTGTCTCTCTCTCCTCTCTCTGTCTCTCTCTTTCTCTCCTTCCCCTCTTTCTTTCCCTCTTTCCCCCTTTCTATCTGCCTGTCTCTCTGTCTCTCCCTCTCTCCCTCTCCTTACTCCCCTCTCCTTGCCCCCAGTAAGCTCCACTGATTCTCTATTACCTCCATGATCAAAAAGAAGTCATTTGGTATTTAAATTTATTCACAAATATAGCCCCTTTTTACACACTTTACTCCTCTCCGTGTACTCCACAGTTCAGTTTTAATATGCTTGCTGTTCTTTTCACAACATTCTTATTTCCCATCTCCCTGCCTTTGCACTGGCTACTTCCCATGCCTGAAATGCTATTCCCTCTTCATCTTCACCTCTTAGCTTCCCTGGCTTCCTTCAAGAGTCAGCTCAAATGCTATCTTTTCTAGGAGGCCTTTGCTGATCTCCCAGCTGCTAGTGGCTTTCCCTCTAGGATTACCTTCCATCAAATCTATGTTTATTGTTTGCATGTTTCTCTCTTATTTGAATTTGAGCTCCTTGAGGTAGGGATCGGTTTTTCCCCCTTCTTTGTATCCCCAGTGCTTACTTAGCACAATTCCTGGAAAAGAGTAAGTGCTAAATCTATACCTTTTTGACTGACTGATCCTATATTGATACTAGTCTTTCCCAATTTGAGGAAAACCTGCTCTCTGTACCTTGGTATGTCTATTTTTCACTGACAGATGTCTTCTTCTGATACTTCATCATGGCATGAAGGTGACTATGGGCATTTGTTTTTTTTTAGGTGCTTGAATAGGAGTTTAATTTCTGTATTTTTTTTGTTTTTGTTCAGTCATTTCAGTCATGCCTGTCTCTTTTTTGGGGGGGGGAGGGGGCGAGGCAGTTGGGGTTAAGTGACTTGCCCAGAGTCACACAGCTAGTAAGTGTTATGTATCTGAGGTAGGATTTGAACTCAGGTCCTCCTGACTCCAGGGCCAGTGCTCTATCCATTGTGCCACCTAGCTGCCCTGACTATTGGCATTTCTAAGGCTATTCCAGTAGAGGCACAAGCTCTGGCAGTGTAAAACACTCCAAAACCTTGTGATGGACTCTGTCACCCTAGGCCAAGCCTAGCTACAAATGAAAAGATTCATCACTAGAATGCTATTTTTTTTTTCACCCACAGGTACTCTTAAAGACCATCTACCAAACTGTTGAAAAGGTGTAGTCTGTTTTGGTGCAAGAATGTCCACTGAGGCAAAACCTTACTGCTTGAAGTAAGACAGAGCAACCTAGCCATTTAGACAGATCCTATTGTTTAGGATCAATTTAGAACAAATATTCATTGCTCTCAGGAAGCTCACAGTCTAATGGTAGAGATAACATGAAAACAACTATTTACAAACAAGCTATATATAGAATAAATTGGGGGTAATCTTAGAAGGGAGGCACTAAGATTAATTAGGACTTGAAAAAACTTCAGTAATAATTCTAATAACTAACATCTATTAAGTGGATTAAAGTTTTCAAGGCCCTTTACATATGTTGAAATGAAACATCTCATTTTAATCTTCATAAAAACTTGGTGAAGTAGACATTATTATTATCTCCATTTTACAAATGGGGAAGCTGGAGCATACAGAGGTTAAGTGACTTTCCCAGGGCCACACAGCTACTAAGTGCCAGAGGTGGGACTCAACCTCAAGAATTCTTGACCCCAAGTTGAGTTCTCGATCCACTTGGCCACGTAGCCACTTTATAAGTTGCTTTGGCTTGCCAAAATGTTCCAGAACTTGCTTTCCACTAACATGGACCAAAAGAACCTGAGATCATTTCCTTTTTACCCTTCCTAAGAGTTCTCTACAAACTACTTTTTGGGGTGGAATATGGTGTGATTAGCATTTCAGCTGAATATTCTGGTTTAATTGGTCCCATAATGTATATATGTTATCTGTATTTTAAAATATGCCATATACACAGTCTATTAAATAACTTTGCTAAAGTCATCTTCTGATGCCTCATTATGGTGTTGAAATGATCTCAGGTTCAGATCTGTATACCTATCAGTATAATTGACCATGTCAATGACAAAATCAACAGAAATCATATGATTATCTCAACAGGTGCAGAAAAAGCTTTTTGATAAAATGCAACACCCATTCTTCTTAAAACAGCAACAACAATAGCAACAACAACACTAGAGGGCATAGGAATAAATAGAGCTTTCCTCAAAATGCTAAAAAGTGTCTAAAACTGTTAAGCAAACATTATTTGAAATGGGGATAAACTAGAAGCCTTCCCAATAAGATCAGGGGTGAAGCAAGAATGCCCATCATCACCACTACTATTCAATATTGTTCTAGAAATGCTAACATGAACAATAAGAGAAGAAAAAGAAACTGAAGGAATTCATATAGGCAATGAGGAAACAAAACTATCACTCTTTGCAGGTGATACAGTGATATACTTAGAGAATCCTAGAGAATCAACTAAAAAACTACTTGAAATAATTAACAGCTTTAGCAAAGTCACTGGATATAAAATAAATCCACATAAATCATCAGCATTTCTATATATTACCAACAAAGTCCAGCAGCAAGAGACAGAGAAATTCCATTTAAAATAACTGCAGACAATACAAAATATTTGGGAGTCTACCAGCCAAGACAAATTCCGGAACCATATGAACCCAGTTACAAAACACTTTTCACATGAAGTCAGATCTGAACAATGGGAAAATATCGATTACTCATCGGTAGGCCAAGTTAATATACTAAAAAATGACAATCTGACTTACATTAGTTTACTTATTCAGTGTCATACCAATCAAACTATCAAAATTATTTTAAAGAGCTAGAAAAAATAATAACAAAATTCATCTGGAAGAACAAAAGGTCAAGAATATCAAGGGAATTAATAAAACATATACATATATACACACATACACATACACACACACACGGGAAAGTCACCAAGCCTTACCAGATCTAAAACTATATAAAGTGACAATCATCAAAACTATTTGGTATTGGCTAAGAAATAGAGTGCTAGGTAAATGGAATAGATTAGGTCTACAACACACAGTAATAAGTGACTTTAGTAATCTACTGTTTGATAAATCCAAAGATTCTAACTTCTGGGATAAGAACTCACTATTTGACAAAAACTACTGGGAAAACTGGAAAAGAATATGGCAGAAAATAGGTATAGACCAACATCTCAAGCCATATACTAAGATAAGGTCAAAATGGATACATGATTTAGACATAAAGGATGATACCATAAGCAAATTAGGAGAGCAAGAAATAGCTTGCTTGTCAGATCTATAGAGAAGGGAAGAATTTATGACCAAACGAGGTAGGGAGCATTATGATATGCAAAATGGATAATTTTGATTACATTAAATTAAAAAGGTTTTGCATAAACAAAAGCAGTTTAATCAAGATTAGAAAGAAAACAAAAGCTGAGAAACAAGTTTTATAGCAAGTGTTTCTGGTAAAGGCCTTATTTCTTAAATATTTAGAGAACTAAGTCAAATTTATAAGACCTCAAGTCATTCCTCAGTTGATAAATGATCAAAAGATATGAACAGGAAGTTTTCAGATGAAATGAAAGCTATCTGTAGTCATAAAAAATTCTCTAAATCACTATTGATTAGAGAAATGCAAATTAAAACAACTCTGAGGTACCACCTCATACCTATCAGATTGGTTAATATGACAGAAAAGGAAAATGATAAATATTGGAGATGTGGGAAAAATTGGGACACTGATACATTGTTGGTGAATTTGATTTGGAACTATGACCAAAGGGCAATCAAATTCTGCATACCCTTTGAATCCAGCAATGGACTGTATCCCAAAGAGATCATTAAGAAGGCAAAAGGACCTACATGTATACTAATATTTAAAGCAGCTCTTTTTGCAGTGGCAAAGACTTGGAAATTGAGGGGATGCCCGTCAATTGGGGGATGGCTTATCAAATTGTGGTATATAAATGTAATGGAATACTATTGTGCTTTAAGAAATCATGAGCAGGCGATTCTCAGAAAAACCTGGAAAGACTTATATGAACTGATGCTGAGTGAAGTGAGCAGATCCAGGAGAATATTGTACACGGTAGCAGCAGCATTGTATGATGATCAGTTAGGATTGACTTAGCTCTTCTCAGCAATACAATGACCCAAGACAGTTCCAAAAGTCTCCTGATGGAAAATGCTATCCACATCCAGAGAAAGAACTGATGGAGGATGAATGCAGATCAAAGCATACCATTTTACTTTGTTTTTTTTCCTTTTGTTCTTTTTCTCCTTTCATAGCTTGAGTAATATGGAAATATGTTTAACATGACTGCACATGTATCCCTATACAGATTACTTGCTGTCTTCAGGAGGGGTGAGAGAAGGGCGGGAGAAAAATTTGGACCTCAAAAATATTATTAAAAAATGAAAGTTGAGAACTCTCTTTACCTATAGTTGGAAAAAAAATAAAATGCTATTTACATAAAAAAGGGAAATTGTTTACTACAGGGAAAAAAAAGAGACTTTAGAACACAGAATGTTACTGCTAGAAGGGACCTTAGAGACAGGCTAGTCTATCACCTTTATTTTATAGAGGAGAAAATTGAGGCCCAGAGGGATTGTTGGTCACACAGTAAATTCTTAATAAATGCATTTTCCTTCATTAATTTATTCGTTCATTCACCAAAGGTCACCCAGTCAGTCAGAGGAAGAGCTGGGACTAGAACCCTGGAATCTGAGTTTGCAGTTGTAGAAAATGCCTCTTTCTATTTGCAGCGTTTCAAACTTTCCTTGGGAAAATGGATGTCTCTCAAGAAATTAAAGAGGCCCTTGCTGTCAGTCGGGTTCAGAGAAACATTCGCGTTGTCTCAGTCTCGGAACTTCTGACGAGGCGTTCTGCTCGCTGGCAGATAATTACAGTGATTATCACCATGGCCTGCTACCAGCTCTGCGGGCTTAATGCGGTAAGTACTGACTTCCTGTCTGCCCATGGCCACCATTTCTTGATAATAGGTGTTTCAGAGGGGGAAGGATTATAGCTTTATCCTGGAAAGTATTTAAATGTCATGTTACTCAGCACAGGAGTTATGCAGGGGGACATCAGAGAGAAATTCACTCCAGTGAGCTAAATGGACTGTGGCAGAGCTATATGCCCTCTGTGCCCTCCCAACATTTGACCTCCAAAAGCCTGTGTAGGAAGGAGCAAAGGAGGTGATTCACTGGTTATTATCTATCATCCTGTGGCATCGGCCAAAGGAGGAAGGGAAGCTAGAACTTGTTTGAAGGTTGCTGATGGGAGCAGTTGGATCTTCTGGGGTGGAAGGTGAGCTAGCTAAGCAGGTGTATCTGGAACAGCACACATGACATTTTAGGAGTTAGAATCTTCTGTTGGTCACTGCTGTTTGTTTACATCTGACAAAAGAGTTTTATGTTAGGCAATGTTGTATAAGGGAAAGAACACAGATTCTGGATATCAGTATTGTAATTCTAGCTCTGGCACCATGTAACCCTGGGCAGCTCACCCTACCTCTTTGATGCTCTATTTTCTTATCTATAAAATGGGTTTAATATTATTTGGGCCCAAAATTCCAAAGTGCTGTAAGGAAAGTGCCTTGTTAAGCCTTCAAGAACTATTGAAATATGAGCTAATGTTGTGGTGATGATAATGAAAAAAATAATAGCTAGTATTTATATAGCATATTAAGGTTTGCAAAGCACTTTCCATGCATTAATCTCATTTGACCCTTAAAACAACACTGTGAGGTAAGTGCTAGTATTATCCTCATTTTACAGATTAGGAAGCTGAGGCTGAAAGACATTAAATAACTTTCCCATAGTCAGAGGAAAAGGGTTTCAATACTACTCTTTTCTGTAAAGTTTATTGCCTATGTGGTCTTGAGCAAGCCACTTAACTACTTAGGGCCTCAGTGATTTTGTAAAATGAGGGGGTTTGACAAGATGTCTTCTGTGTCCCTTCAAAGTCTACACCAGGGATACTTAACCTTGAGTCCATCAACTTGTTTAAGTATTTTGACAATTGTATCTCAATGGTTGACTTTGCAATCCTCTGCATGTTATTTTATATGTTTAAGAACATTGTTGTAAGACAGGATCTTTTGACTTCACCCAACTTCCAAAGGGGTGCAGGGCATAAAAAAGTCAAAAAGTCTTTCCTCAGAACTATGATCTTATTCTTTCCATTCTTCAAGATCTCTCAATCATGGTACATCTTACAAATCTCCCACTCTCTTGGGCTTAGTCCCAGCTGAGATCTCAGTCTTTCTCTCTTGATGCTGCTCTGTTTTTCTATCCCTGTATTTATTAAGTGCTTACTGTGTGCCCCACACTGTAAAACGCTGGGAAAGCAAATACAAGCAGCAAGAAAGACAGCCTCTGCCCTCAAAGAGTTTATATTCCAACTGGGAGCCAAGAGGACAGATAAAAGGATGTTGAAAAGGAGAGGGAGGGGAGAAGACCAGAGGGGCAGAGATAGTCCAGTGCAAGGAGAGGAGTGAAAACATGACTGCCTCGTTAAATGGAGGTTCTGAGAGGAGCCATCCAGGATGATCAGTATGTGTTCAGAACAGCATGCCAAGCTCTGGAGGAGAAAGTTCAGAGTTTCATGTCACTGGGGATTGTGTAGTCTGTCTAATAGTGTGATAAGACACATGCAGAGCTAGAATTCTCATTATTTCGTGATTGGTGCATCCTTGAAATACCCAGTCAAGTGGATGTGAAAGTGGGAGGGTAAAGTTGTGCCTGCCTCAGATAATCAGGGAAGACTTCATAAGGAAGGGGGCATTTGAGTTGGGCTTTTTATAAGAATGAAAGAGGTTAAGAAAGAGAGGGATGCTACTCAAGGCAGAGGCAACAGCCTGAGAAAAGTACAAAAATGTGTTAATGAGAGCATATAACCTTGGGCAAGTCCCTAAACCTCTCAGAACCTCAATCTCCTTGTCTGGAAAATGGAAATGATAACACTTGCCCTCCATCATCACAGGGCTCTAACAAGCATCTAATGTTGTTTAGTTATTTCTAGATAGTGTCAGATTCTTCACGACCCCTTTTTGGGGTTTTCTTGGCAAAGATACTAGAGTCGTTCACCATTTTCTCCTCCAGTTCATTTTATAGATGAGGAAACGGAGGCAAACACGGTTAAGTGACTTGCTCAGATAACACAGCTAGCAAGTGTCTGAGGTCAGATTTGAACTCAGGTCTTCCTAACTCCAGGGCCAGTGCTCTATCCACTGTGCCACCTAGCTGCCCCTATAAGCATATAATTAAATAATGCAAATGAAAGCTCTTTCTTACTATAATGTGCAACTAAATGAGGGTAACCATGAAATGCACTTAAGCGGGAACTGGGTTTTTCTGATGATACAATGCATTTATTTACTTGTTGAATCAGCTTTTTCAAAGTAGTTTTATACCTATTATCTGACTTTAACCTTAGAACATGCCTGTACAACCTTCAGGCCGTGGGTAAGTGTCATGCCAAAGGGTTTCATGGGTGGGGCCCGAGAAAAATGTAGAGGAAAACAGCCTTTGTATGTAGAGGAAATACTTTGGTGTACTACAAGTGGCCAGTGCACTTGAAAGAATATTCCTATGTTGACATTTGGGAAGGTGTCATTAGAGAATGAAGGGAAAAAAAATCACTAAGTGCCTACTATGTGCTAGGCATTGCACTATGCACATTATAAATATTATTTAATTTAATCCTCACAACAACCCTAGAAGGTAGGTAGGTAGGTACTATTATTATCCTCATTTTATAGCTGAAGAAACTGAGAAAGACAGAAGTAAAGTGACTTGCCCAGGGTAACAAGCCTGGGTTTTAATTCAGGTCTTTCTGGGCCCAGAACTCTATCAATTGCACCACAAGTTGCCTCCAAGGCCTAGATGGGTTATGTTATATGTCACTTGAGGAAATACCCACATTGTAGAAATGGCAGATCCATTGAAGTCAATTAACTTCATTTTCTAGACCAAGGGATTAAAGCCCAGGAAGGGTAAGCTTCATGATTGCAAATCCAGTTAGTTCTAGACCCAGAATTAGAATCCAGATAACCTGAGGTCCAGTGCTCTTTTTACTATACCATGTTGTCTTTAAGTCCTTTTGATTTTAAATTTATTTAAGATGGACAACCATCCTACACAAGGAAGAAACTTGAGTTAAAACTATCTTCCTATGAGAGAAAAATCAGATTTACATGGCATGATGGATAGAGAGCTTGCCTTGGAGCTAGGAAGTCCTGAAGTTGAAGTCTCACCTCTGACATGTCAATTGACCGTGTGACTCTGGGTAAGTCACTTAATCTCTCACTGCTCTGTATAATTTTCTAGGTTGCAGAGAAAGTGCCAACCTATATTGGTGGAGAGTTTCCTTACTGGGAATTTCCTATACCAATGAAATCATGGGTCCAATCCCTCCCTGCTTGTTCCCAGAGAAAAATTGTAGGAACAATAAGTGGAATTATGGATGGAATGAAGTATTCCTTATCCCTGGGGGAATCTTCAAGCACAGGCTGGACGTTATAGAGGGGGCAGTGTTGAATTTTCTGGTTTCTTATGATTTTAAAGCCCTTTGATCAGAAGCCCTGAGTTCCCTTCAGACGATGGATTCTACGTCAATCAACAAGCATTTAAGTGTTTTCCTAAGTGCCAGTTACAATACTAAGCATTGGGAACACAAGAAAGGCAAAAACAGTCCTTGCCCTCAGGGAGCTCCCATTCTAATGGAGGAGACAATGTATGTATACCTTGTATATATGTATACCTTGTATATACTTAGTTTTATATATATACATATATATAATAATCTACTACGTATATAATCTAGATGATAGGTTAGAGATATATATGATATAATATGTAATAGATTATAATATATAACATAATTATAATCAATTATACATACAAATATATAAAACCAAAGGGACAATACATAACTAAATACATATAAGATATCTATATCTTGTGTGTACTTAGTTTTATAGATATATAATCATATATATCATATGTTACATATGATATAATGTATATGATAATATATGATAATTATAATATATATAAAAGTAAGGAGATAACATGTATGTACCTAATATATACAAGATATATATGTATATATGTCTTCTATGTGCTTATATATATGCATATGTAGATCTATATACTTATATATACATGTTCATAACTAAGTACAAACAAGATGTATCTATATCTTTCTCTCTATATATCTTGTATGTATTGTTACTTAGATGTTTTCTATCTCTATACATGTATAGTGAGGGACCCACTAATGAGGGCCTCGTCTTGAAATCATATGTGAGCCTGAGAGCTCCTGATGAGGCTGCCTCTAGGATTGGGTCCTCACTGGACAGTCCCCTCATTATACAGAGTAGGTGAAGGGGGGGAAACCTGAGAGGGGGAAACCACTAGAAGTTGAGTGGACCAGGAAAGCCATCCTGCTGAAGGTGAGACTTGAGTTGAGGCTAGAAGAAAGCCTGAGAAACCAAGAGACATAGTTGAAGGGGCCAAGCATGAGGACTGCCATGGCAAAGGCACAGAAGTTAGATTGTGCTCCTTGGAGAGGAGGGAAAGTCTTTTGCCTCTTTCTTACCCCCAGCCTTTAGCACAGTACCTGGCACATAGTATGCACTTAATAAATGTTTGTTGACTTACTGATTGAGAAATGGAAGATGGAGTTCTATGTGTCAGAAACATTAGGTGGGTCAGTGTATCTAGATTGTAGAGTGTTTTAAGGGGAGTAAAGCCTAAGGAGAGTGGGAAAGTAGGAAGGGGCAGATTGTAAAGAACTTTAAATGTCAAACAGAGGCATTTATATTTGATCACAGAACCAAAAGGCAACCACTGGAGTTGATGGGGCTGGTAGGATTGGGGGGGAGGAAAGATATAATCAGGCCTATATTTTAGAGAAATCACCTTGACCACTGAATAGAGGATGGAGTAGAGTGGGAGAGAATCCTTACAAAATCAAGGAAGCAGGCTGAGCATGGCATGCCCCTTTGTTTTTCTGATAATTTCTCTATTTATTCATTTTGATCTCTACATCCTATAGGGACCATAAGAAAAGAGAATCTGGCAGCTTAAGCTTTCTCTGTCCCCTCCCCTCCCCCCCTGCCCTCTAATGGCATTCACATCCCTTTCCCTAAAATTAGATCTGTCACTTGGGATTACTTACGTTATGCTCCAGCATTCTCAAGTCACTTACTCTTTGCATGAGAACTAGTCTGCTTCAGGACTTTTTATTAATCTTGACTTTCACCAAGTATTAGACCCTCAGTGGCAAGAAGAATTGATCCAAGAGCCTTGAAATGACAAACCCCAGATTGTCCCACCACTTAGCAAACCAGAAGCTGTTTCTACATACAGTACCCCACCCCCCGCACACACACACCCATGGATTGTGTTTGTTGAATAGAACTTTGTTCAATCCAAATGTACTTGATTGAGGTAAAAAGCCAACATAAGTGTGGTAAAATCTCAGGTACCTAGAAATCCCTGGAACATGGATTGTCCTATTAATAGAAGGAGAATATCTAGAATGAGGAAATGAGTGGTGACTGAAGAACATCTTGTCACAGAAGTGTTAGAGAAGAATCGTGTTCCAGTACAGATTGGATAAGATGACCTCTGACATGCCTTCCAATTCTGACATTGTTAGAGACACAAATGTACCGATCAGGTAATGTCCAGAGCACTGTGCCTGGCTCTGTGCCCTAGATTTTAGAAAGATCATTGACAAAATTGTGTATATCCCAAATGAGACATGTGGAGAAGGTTTGATTACCTTCCATACAATAATCAGTGGAAGGAATTGAAAAAAAATGTTTGACTTGGAAAGGAGTCAGCTTGTGGAGCAGAGGTAGAGGAGAGGGTCATGATAGCTAACTTCAAGTGTTTAAGAAGTGTTAAAGGGATTAACCTTATTTTGCTTGGTCTCAGGGGGAAAAAAGTAGACAGATGTTGCACAGGCAGATAGTGGTTGAATATAATTGTGGAAGAACTTCCTAAGGAGCAGAGCTGCCTTAGAATCAAATGGATTGCCTAGGGAGATAGGTAACAGGGCAGCTAGATGGCTCAGTGGGTAGAGAGCTGGCCCTGGAGTCAGGAGGACCTGAGTTAAAATCTGGCTCAGACACTAGCTGTGTGACCCTGGGCAAGTCACTTAACCTGTTTCCCTCAGTTTCCTCATCTGTAAAAATGAGCTGAAGAAGGAAATAGCAAACTGCTCCAGTGTCTTGGCCAAGAAAACCACAAATGGAGTCACAGAGTCAAACAGGACTGAAATGACTCAACAACAACAAAGGAAGATAGGAAGAGAACGCCTCTTTTCCATGGAGGTATTCAAACATGGTGCCCCGGACTATTTGCTGGGGATAGTGTAGAGGAGATTCATGTACTGAGTAGGGAGTCAGCTAGATGACCTCTCAGGTCCCTTTCAACTTTAAGATTCTCTGAGACTCAGCTGTTCTCATAGTTTCGTGTTTTCTCCTTTAATCCCAAAAGTTTATTTTAAAAAGAACCAATGTGATGGATGTTATAGTTAAGGAACCCTTTTATAAAGACTAGTCAATGTAATTTAACCATTTCTGGACTGAGCCTTTGATTCACCTAGTTTAAAGCAAAGAGAAGAACATTGGATTGGGATATAGGAGATGGGATATATTCCAGGTTCTGTCACTAGCTAGCTACAAATCACTTTAGCTCTCCAGGTCTCAGCTTCCTTATCCATAAATTTCTAAGGTCTCCTCCATTTCTTCCATTCTATATTCTAAGGTCCTTTGTAATTCCAATGTTTTATGAATCCAATATCCAATCCCACCCAAACAAAAACAATAATCGCTACTTTAATATGTGATTTTAATGAGAATAAAAAAAAACCATCCTCTAGAAACAGAATAGAAACGAATTCCTGTGGGTTTTAGAATGACTTAGAACACCACAAATTAACATTATCTATGTTGCATTGCATTTTTATTATTTTTTGTTAAACATTTCCCAATTAAATTTTAATGTAGTTTGGGTTTAGCTGGGTGCTTGAGGCCCAGAAACCACAAGTTTTACACCTCTGCTCCAAAAGAACAGTGTCTGCTAATGAGATGATTTCTTACAGTAGGTTGCCTTTGTCTTGGCATGACTCCAAAGCCATGTTTCAGATTTGTCCCTGTTCATTTTTACATTAGTGGAAAGGACAATCTTTCCAGAATTTGTAACTCTGGCTTCAGAATAGATAGGGAGTGACCAAGGATTATATGGCCAAAGCATTAAAAAGACATTTTTGAGTCTTAAAATTTCAAGCCAAAGGGACCTTATCTAATGAGACTGTTAGGTTCTTCACCTAACCTTCATTTTATGGGTGAGCAGAACAAAGGTAAAGAGTGAGTTACCTGAGGTCACACAAATAGTTTCATGGTGGACAGAGAACTAACTTTGAGTCTCTAGGGTTCATCTCACTACATACATACATACATACATGCATACATACATACATACATATATAAATATATATAGAATACCATTATTTCTGTTACAATTTTCTGTGGTGATAATGTGGAAAAGGCAGTGGGGTTGGAGTCAGAGGATATGCCTTACCTTTACCATCCCCTACCTATGTACCTGTCAATAGGTCACCTTCTTCTCTGAGCTGTAGTTCTATCTCTGTCAAACTAGGATAATCCTATCTACAGTGCTTACCTTACAGGACTGATGTGGGGACCAAATGGATTAATAGCTACACTCACCTTTGAAGGTCTGTTTTTTATGTTACCTCATTTTGCAAGCTTAGGACATATTAACCTCCTAGGACTGTTGTGAGGATCAAATGAAATAATTTTAATAAAGCACTTAGCACAATGCCTGGCACATAGTAGGCATTTAATAAATGCTTGTTCCTTTCCCCTTTTATTCTCACAACAACCCTAGGAAGTAGCTTATTATCCCCATTTTTTGAGCTGAGGCACCTGAGGCTATGAAGTTAAGTGACTTACCCATGTTCACTCAGCTACTAAGTGTCTGAAGTCAGATTTTACTTAACCTCTTAAAACTGAACCTCCTTCAGCCTCAAGTGCCTCATCTGTGAAATCTAGGTCTTGGCTCCAGGTATAGTGTTCTATTCAATGTTGCATTGCACCAGACAATAATTAGGACAAGTTCCTTTTATGTGCTCTCTTCCCTCATTAGAATGTATTCTCCCTCCGGGCAAGGGCTTTCTATTCGTAGTTGTATCTCCAGTTTCCATTAGCGGCTCTGGTTGGTTTGGACCCATGGACCATTGTACTCATGAGTTTTCCCCAAACCCTTTTAGTTTTCTTTTCATTAGATTGTAAGCTCCTAGAAGGACAGAGACGATTTTTCTTTTTCTTGTCAGTATCCTGAGTACCTAGCACAATGCCTGGCAAGTCATAAGTGTTCAATAAATATTTATTCAATTGAAAAATTATCATAAATTAGCATAGCTAATAGTAAACACTCAGTAAATGCTTCTTGACTACTTGTGGACTGAATGATGAAAGGCGTTAATCTCATTTTACAGAAAAAAAAATTAAGCTCCATGAAGGTTAGGCCTTGAAGTTGCATATTGAATTAATGGCAGAACCAGGACCTATCCAGCAACATTTGATCCAATAATCTTATAAATTTTTACATGATCTATCTTATTTTCTAAGTGCTTAAAAATAAATTCTTTGTACTGTTTGCTTGTCCCCACCTGGTCCTCTCTATAGGATGTTTTATTGTACTGTGTGTTTGCAAGGAAGAAACAAACAAATCTCTTCCCGTGACAACTGAGGCCTAAAGGAAGTCATTGTGAAAAAAAAATCCCTAATACTTAGAGCCTCTAGAGGTCCCTGGATCACAGAAATGAAGGGACCTTTGAGGGCTAGACCAATCCTTTCATTTCCAATGAGGAAAATTAATCCTAGAGATGTGGAGTGACCTGCCCAAAATGATACAGGTAGTAAAGGGCAGAGCAAGGATTTGAACCCAGGTCTTTTGACTCTGGATGTAGCGTTCTTTCCAATGTGCCCTCCTTTGTACGTGGGTGTGGGGAGGTCCCCTCGTCAGAGGCTAGATAACCACTGTTAGGTATACTATGGGGAGGATCTTTTTCCAAGTGTGGGTTGCACTATGTAGCTATCAAGGTCCCTTATAACTCTGAAATTTTGTGATTCCATTATTCTTATGTCCAAATTAAGTTGGGGGTGGTGGGGAGAGTGGTCACTGTATTTCCTCCATGTGTCAGGTTTACTAACTCTTATAAAAAGAACTGTCTGAGGATAGCATATTTAGAGCCACGCCCACCAGAACAGTAAAATCTTCTAGATTGCCTGGGGGTTCTGAGACCTCTTTAAGAAGTATAATTTCAGAGACCAGGATCTCTTGAAGGAAAGCCTAATTCCTGGGGGCAGGAGGTGGGGGGCCAACACAATACAAAATTGATAGGGAGTGGTATTGTCAGGACTGACCTGAAACTGCTCCATTGAATAAGCTTCACTTAAACCAGCTGTGCTTTACTTTCAGTGGGAAAGAGAAGAGCTTTTCTATCAAAATGAGAAGAGGAAAATTTCTTTACAATGCAACCAAGTCAAGTAATTCTTCACTTAAATTGTTGTTGTTGTTAATAATAATTGCAGTTAGGTGCAACATTGAATAGAACACTCTACCTGGCGCCAAGAAGACCTGGATTTCACAGATGAGGCACTTGAGGCTGAAGGAGGTTCAGTTTTAAGAGTTAAGTAAAATCTGATTTCAGGCACTTAGGAGTTGAGTGACCATGGGTAAGTCACTTAACTTCATAGCCTCAGGTGCCTCACCTCAAAAATGGGGATAATAAGCTGCTTCCCAGGGTTGTTGTGAGAATAAAAGGGGAAAGGAACAAGCATTTATTAAATGCCTACTATGTGTCAGGCATTGTGCGAAGTGCTTTATTAAAATTATTTCATTTGATCCTCACAACAGTCCTAGGAGGTTAATATGAGAAAAAATTAGATAGTATTGGTCAAGTACTTTGCAAATCTTAAAGTTTTACATAAAGGTGAGTGATTATTGTTA